>NW_027176274.1:13723756-14231256 GCF_023349555.1 Cebidichthys violaceus | reverse complement strand
TAGCATGCCATAGAAGAGTCATAGTATAGCATGCCATAGAAGAGTCATAGTATAGTATGCCATAGAAGAGTCATAGTATGGCATGCCATAGAAGAGTCATAGTATGGTATGCCATAGAAGAGTCATAGTATGGTATGCCATAGAAGAGTCATAGTATGGTATGCCATAGAAGAGTCATAGTATGGTATGCCATAGAAGAGTCATAGTATAGTATGCCATAGAAGAGTCATAGTATAGTATGCCATAGAAGAGTCATAGTATAGTATACCATAGAAGAGTCATAGTATAGTATGCCATAGAAGAGTCATAGTATAGTATGCCATAGAAGTCATAGTATAGTATGCCATAGAAGAGTATTTTATGAAAAGGTCACAGTATAGTATGGCAACCCAGCCGACCCGTCTTGAAACAAGGAACAGGAGGTTTATGATTCATATTTTTACTAGACCACAGTGGTGAAGGAAGTAGTCCAATCTTTATCTTAAGTATAGTTAATACTACAGTGTAGAAATACACTGTTACAAGTCAAAGTCATGCAGAATGACCCATTTAAGAATAATTAATATATCATTGATTAAACATTATTGAGGTATTAATGCGTTAATAATGTTAATGTCGCAGCTGGTAAAGGTGGAGCTAATTTGAACTACTTTATATACTTAATGATCATATACGTAATGATCACATACTACTTAATAATACATCATAGTTTATTAGATTATTTATATTTTGTATTAAGAAAGTAGCCTAACTAGTGAATAATATTGTGTCAATAAATGTAGTGAAGTTAAAAGTATAATAGTTCCTTCTGAGATGAAGTGGGGTAAAAGTATAAAGTTACATGAAATGGAAAGTACCAGTACCTGAAACATTGTATTACAGTACTTGAGTAGCCTAAATGTAATTAGCTATATTCCATCACTGCTAGAGCACAAAATTGTTTAAATTCAAAGTTATTCATAGCTAAAGCCTCTTCATTTTGTTGAGGCATTTACCTTTAAAAAGTACAAAACTTTCATCCAGGAGACAATGCCCCCTAGAGGGTATGACCACCCACCACAAGCTCACTAAATCCCGTAGGACACACTGGTTTACTTCACCTTCGTGCTGCTTGGCCACACGCTCTGCCAGTTTCCCAGAAGCAGTCATCACTGTCAGTGCAGAATCATAATCTGTGGAAAGAAGAGCGAGAGCTTTAATATTCTAGTGTTTGACACATTAATAAAGGGTGAGCCAGAGATGCTGCCTCAGTATCTTGAGGGTATCTCGTAGGGTCCCTCACCCTCCTGGCTGGCCAGGTCTGACTGGATTCTGCTGGAGATATTGTTCATCTCGTCAATGAACCCAGTGAAGAGGGCCTGTGTGCATCCGGCCGCGTTGCAGCTTTTCCAGAAGCTGGCGGAGTCGAAGCTGGGCTCTGGGTCTGAGGGAGGTGCAGGTGAGCGGGTACCATAGAGAGCTTTGGAGCGGCGAGGAGAGGGAGGAGGTCCGGCGGAGCTCTGCTGTGGGACAGCGGGTCCAGTAGCGTGTCCAGCAGGACTGTGGACAGGACTCTGATCAGGATTGGACCCTGAAAAAACCCCCCAAAAAAACATCATTCAACAACAGCATCTTTCTCATACAAGTGCTGTATTCCCATATACTATTCATTTCAAAGGCCATATACATGAACATTATCTCTGTATTTCACATCAACGTCATGGCCACACACATCCTTTGGAGTACATTTCCTACATATGTTATTTTAATAAATAAATGTAATGTGAATGGCTAGCCTTACACATTTGGATGTCCAAAGAACATTTGGATGTCTACTTTGTAAAGCTTGTATAGTATGTACACTTAAACACAAGACATGTACATTTTATATGAGAGTGTTTACAAATGTGAGGGTTTTTTTCCATTTCGGCCAGTAATCATGCACAGTCTACCACTATGTATAATTCTTTCGATCATCATTTCTGGGGGGTTTTCTGCTGCAGGAAACGCATATTTTCATTCTAACAATGACTGGGTGGAAAAATGGTGAAAATGGAGAAAGAAGCCTCATTCAGAGCATGACTCATTCCTCCAGGGAAAGGGATTGTAACACTACCTGAGCTGGTAAATGATTTTAATCCCATCTGGATGTGTGTATGTCGGTAATGTTTTTACCCCCACCTTAATGATAATTACAAACCACTGTTCATCAGAGAGCTCGCTGGTCCTCCTGTAAATTTAAATCCCATCTAGAGCAACATCTCTGCATTTTAAAGTGATGTTACTTTTCCGTGGGAAGAGCTGCTATCAACACAATGACGATTCTATTGGCCTCACTGCTGGTTAACATGCAGTGTCTTTCACTGCTGGTAGTAATTAAAATCCATCCTACACTGAGACACAATCTTTAATCAAGGTGCCATTTATTCATTTATTCCAGCCGTACTGGCCAACCCTAGGTAGCCTGTGGCACAAAGGAAGAACCTGGTCCAAGCCAGTGTGTCAGCCAGCAACAGTGATCCTGAGCTCTGTAGCTGACTACAGAAGGAGAGAACGGCCATGCTTGCAATTATTTTTTTTTATCTTGTTATCTGGAGAGTTAATTATCTCATTTTCTTGAGATAACAAAGCTTGTTTCTCGTGATAACGGATGAATTTATGTAAATTGTCAAGAAAATATTCTGCCAAATTCTAGTTGGATAAAAAAAGCTTCAGATTAACCAGGATTAAATCCTTTCTGATCTCTAAGAAATAACAAATAAGACACAATATCAATATCTAAAGTTTTGATCCTGGTTATGATTATATACTGAATTTGAATGCACACACTAAAGTTCATCTCATCATCTGACCGCATGTGAGACAAACTGTACCTCCGTCTGTTCCCTGTGATGCTTCTACCTCTGTCTTGAACAGAACCACACTGGGTGACAGAGCCGGAGCCGTCTGAGTGGAGACGACAGCCCTCGTCACTGAAGGTGGCCGAGACACGGGAAGCAGCAGACTCTCCGAATCGCCATCCTGAGAGGAAGTAAACATGTTTCATGTCAGGGAGGTGATGCTGCTCTGCTAGGGATGAATTACAGATACAAGTTTGCAGATTCAATCTCCCTCTGAGGCAGATCAATTCAAATGAACTTCAAGAAGCTTTGAGTAAATATCTTGACTGTCAGACAGAAGGACCAAATCTACTTCAGGACTAAGGACAAGTTGAAGCTTTATAGTTAAGAGAAAACAAAAACATAAACTTTCAAGGTCAGACAGTATGTAACACTTCACTGAATGTATGATTTTTTCATCTCCATCGTTATTTCCATTGTCCTCCAGGTGGTTTCCTACAGAAGACAGCAAGAGTTAGCAAACTATTTGTATGTTGGCCGCTGGTTGTACACACACAGCCTACTGTACCTGGAGTGGACCCAGTGGGACTCTCGTTGTCTTTTCTGTGTGGACGACATCATCAAACAATTATTCTCTACTGTTGTTTTTACACTAAAGACAAACTGAACATCATAAAAAGGGACCGATCATACAAAGTGGGAACAAGGGTATAAAGTAAGGAACATTTGATTCCAGACAACTCGGTTTACTTGTACTCTGTGTGATGCAAATCAACCTGCGTGAACTGAAGAAACTCCAGTCTCTCTCTGCTGTTCGTTACTGACTTCCTCACAGTGAGAATCCTGTGGTGTCTCACCACGAGTCAGATAGCAATTAGTTATTAAGCCAGCCTTTAAGTATTACGTTTAATATACACACACACACACACACACACACACACACACACACACACACACAACTGACATAGCTTCAATAAGGTCACACAATGTAAAAAATAAATTCATAATTTCAGTTAACCACAAAAGTTTGATCTCACCTGATCACCTGATGCACATGAAAGATGCAGGAAAAGAAATGAAAGAGAAGAAGAATTATTATCAGATCATTGAACATCTTCAGCCTCTCGTGACGATGTTACTGATGAATAAGCAAAGATTAGACTTACTTGGGTCTCTGGAACAGAGTTTGCACTTTCCTCAAAATCCGTCTCCACAGGGGCAAATATGTTCATTTCTGAATCAGGCTCATTGTAACCTGGAGCACAAGTGAAATGGAATTAATCTGGTTGCCGCTTAAAACAAGAGTATTGAATAGGTTACATTCTCTCGTGTAAGTGAGGGTGTTAACTTGAGTTTGAAGAATCATCTGTTAGGATCACATTCCAGCTTCTCCGTTTGGACGGGGTCCCTTCCTGTCTGTGACAGAGGAGAGAGGTCAGCCATTATGGCTAAGAAAAACAGTCAAGGTATAAGGTGCCTTGGAAAGAAAACAAAGAATCCTGCACACTGACCGTCACTTGTACTCACTTTGTTCCTCAGACCTTCTAACGTTGACCTGAATTTGATTGATTATGTACGGTAGATTTTTTGTAGATGAGAGCCTATCACCTGTATATGTATGGTGCTGTTTGTCTTTGAACGATAAAGGTCTAAGGACCAAAAGTTGAGTTCAAGACATGGTGCAGGATTCTCTGGAGTTTTTGATCCTATAACTAAAACTTTATGATGTGCAAGAACAGAAGGTATAAATGGTGACGGCGCAATTAATCTGGAGCAAGTCAAGCATGCAAACTATCACACACTTACCTGTCACTGAAAGTCAACCGTCTCTGTTTCAAAAGCACAAAAAAAAGATTAAAATCACTGAATAGTTCTGAAAAGAAATGAAATAGCACAGAAAAGCTTTATTTAAGGTGACTATGAACAATATTCATACCTTGGAAGATGAGTTGGAGTCACTGCTGGCTCTTGTAGAATCACCTGTGAAGAAGGAGGACAATGGGCCTCATTCACCTCATGCGTACGTATATATGTGCCTACAAATGTTCTTACTTTGTGCACAAAATAAAGTGCACACGCAAAGTAAACGTCGCATTCGTGACAAGTGTGTACTGGCCAATATTGTTCATGACTCATAACACTTTATTAATTCATAAATGAAATGTAAAATAGACTAAGCTGCAAATAAGTAAATTGATGGTTTTAAATACAGCTGTCTATGGAAACCTTTTTTTTTAATGAATGCGGTATTTACTGTATGAGATGCATCTAGTTAACCGGTGTGTGTTTACATTAGCACAGCCTTCATCATTTGTGCGTACACATTGTCCGAGGCACTTCTACATTTGTTTGCAGAATAAAAACAAATACAGGTAAGAACATGTTGATGAGAGCCGGGTTTGTGTGTAAAACATTTGCATGCACAGTTTAAGCTCCAATGAGACATTTAACCTGGAATACGAGGAGGAAAAACAACTTACCGCTGGTGCTCCTCTTATGTGATGCAGGAGCATGTTTGTTACAATACAACCTGAAAACACACGTCTGGTCGTCACAACGGGATCAGATATTGATGTTAGGAGCAGATTAGAAAACATAAACATTGTTTAGTTATAGACTTATAAAGAAAGGTTTGCAAAATGAAACATACTTACATAGCAACGCTATTGGACAAACTTTCCAAGCTGATATTTCCTTCAGTTTTCTCACAGGCAAGGCAATGCACCTCGTTAAAAAAGTGGATATCATTACTTGCTAAACCAGGTTTTGTGCCAGATAAAAGTCTCCCATGTCTTTTGGAGATTTCAACAAATAACCAAATTGATAAGACATTTTAAAAAGAATTATGTAAACCTGAAAATCATCACATCACTGCTTCATTGACAGAGCCACTGTGGTTTATCTTGAGCCCGACATGCTGCGGTAAAAACTCACTAACATGCAAAATGTGCAATAATCCGCCCCTGAAAATAGTCCCCAAAAAAATGCAATATTTCCTTCTGCTTGAGTGCCAAAGTGTTAGAATCGCTGACCTTATATTTATGATTTGAAGTCACAATATTTATATTTATATATTTGCCATCTATGTAGTAGATATTTCCATCAATCAAACCTTAGATGATCCGGCTTCACTCCGACTTTTGGAAGTTTGTGACTTAGCGAAGGAGGAGGGACGTCTGTTTACAGAGCCGTTGTTTTCTGCAAAAAATGAAAAATAAAAAAATTCAACACATAATATGCTGTACACCGAAAAAAGTGTTGAGAGGAAGAAGAGCACCTACCTTGTGTTTGTGGATAGTGTTTGGAGCAGTAGAGCCTGAAGATAGTTTTACAAAGAAGGAAAAAAAAAAACTGCATTACAGGATGTTTCAGAACACAAGAACATATTCTAGACATACAAATATATATTCTACATATAAACTATAAACATAGTCCTATGTTGGACTAACCCATATTTCCCCTGGTCTGCATCCTCAACGACCACAGCTCTGTGTTGGACCGCACACGGGTAGTGGTAGGACTTCTTGCAGCGTCTGACTTCACAGCCCGCGGTGGCGCCCATCGTCTGACATTTGTTACACTTCTAATGTAAACAAAGGAGACAACACAGCTAGAAATAGCTTCCGGCACACTATGAATGGATTCGGCCTATTCGCATCTAAAAAAATATCAAGAATCTTTACCAGCTTGCTTCCTCGTTTCACCTCCTTCAACACGTCCTCCACGGAGAAACCAAACAGATCGTCAAACTGTGGGGAATTACGGCAATAGAGGCCAGAGGAAAATAACTGAAGAAAACAGAGAAAACACGAGTGAGGACAAAATGTCTCGGATAATAACACTGCAATTCAAAGATAGACATTCAGAGGAAGACGAGTGGGGAAGAAGATTAACCAAAAACCGCTCTGTTTGACATGTCCGTGGTACACATTGTAAATTCTCTTATGTAGGAGTTTATGGACCAAGAGTGAAGCAGGAGGACTTAGGGTATAAGTGATGTACATTTCTATCGTGAGGTTTGTTGACTCCAGACAGCTCGGTGTACTTGTGATGCAAATAAATCTGTGTGAACTGAAGGAAATCCAGTCTCTCTCTGGTGTTCGTTGCGGAGTTCCTAACAGTGAGATGCGGTCAGATAGAGAACAGATACTGAGTTTAAACAAAAGGTCATGAAGTCAAAGATCATCAACATCGAAAATCAACCACAAGTTCCATCCATCGTTTTGACTCCCACATTACTATAAATATATTTTATATAAAGATATAAATATGGCTTATTCCTATATTCATCCTCTATGAATTAAACTATTAAACTTAAACGTTCATTGCTACAGCTTCACTGTAGCTAATTGTTCTGCATATGAGCAATAAAGAAGTTTGAGGAAAGAGTTTGACAAAAGGAATCCCCTCTGAATGCAAAAATGTGCTCTTCTTCATCATCATCATCATCATCATCATCATCACCAAGTCCTTAATTCATTCAGCATGACTGAATAAAGGAGCTCCACACGCTGCCTGAAGTTTGTATTAGAGTTTATCTTCTGTTCTTAACTGTCTCCATCTTAAGAAGCCAAACAACAACAAATGTTTTCTTCTCGTTCACTTTTCATGCTATCTCCTTCTAGCACGAGGGGGGGTCTCCTGCTCGAATGTCACATTTAAACCACGTTGAAGCTGTAACGTAGCTTGCTAACTTTAGCTCACTCGCTAACGTTAACCTGCTCGTTAAAGGTGAATGAAGAATCAAAGGACGAACATGTTGATATTTACCAAACAGTTTTGGTGAGCCGTGACTTTATCTTTAGTGGATAACGCTCCGGTTATTTCCGTCTCTTCGCACCGCTGACAAAGTAGGCAGGACACTTTGTTAATGTCGTCCATTTCTGTCGTCAAACAGCTTCTACACTCTTTGTTTGTCTATGAGAACGTCTGTAATAACGTTTAATTACGGTTACAGTGCAGAAATGCAGCGCTGCTGTACTGCGGTGGTCGTAAACCAGATGTTAGCTATTTCCTTACGTTTAATTCACCGCCCTTAACTTTGGTGCGGTTGCCAGGTTGTATCCGTAATATCCCCCGATCTCCCAAAATCCCTCAGGCCAACTGATTCTCTTGAGAACTGAGCTATTTGTGGTCATTTTGTAGAAGTGACTATATTATGTTTTCCCCTCAAGGGAAGGCCAGGGTTTTAGTTAAATACTGAGGTTATGAATTTAATTCCCACAAGCAGAATCCCAACCACTAAAAACTGCTTTGGCTAGCCACAAACCAGAAATAATTCAAAGAGAAATCACATTATAAATAAATAAATAACTGTTTAATGTTATTCTCTGTAGCATTTATCGAGGATCTGGAGCCAGGAAAAAATATGAAATTCCTTTTATTAAAACAGTCAGATTTAATTGAACAAAATATGAGAATCAGCCCTAAAAAACAACAACAAAACATGTATAATGCTGTATGTGTAATTGTGTTACGTAACTCTCCTTCAAGTCATATGTTTCTTCAGAAATATTACTGTGGACGTGACTTTGGTGTCATCATTGGTATATGGCCATGAAGATGATAGCTTATTGTTCCAAAGACATTATAGTGTGTTTATATTATAGTAAGTATAGTATAGTATAGTAGTATAGTAAGTAAAACACAGCAATCACTGATCTTGTATACATGCATGGTTTTAACTTTGTAAAACTTGTTACATGTTCATTTCATTTAAACACAAATATGTTTTTTAATGAAGTGATATAATTTTTCTTCTACAGAAAGCTTCATGTGGAGTTTTCAACAAGAGTAGTTCAGTTACTTTATTGATATTTGGTTTTATAAACTCATTTTCTGGCCACTGGAGCTCAGAATTTACTGTTTTAACTGTTAATATGCCTCTTTGCTAATGCTGAAAAATAAAATGAAAAATGACTACAGCAGAGTGTTTTTCACTGCAATGTATTTGGTCTGAAAAAGACGGATAAATGGTGGGTTTCACAAACTTGGCAACCCAATGGGGCAGTTTCAGTTTCATTTCTGATCCAGACGACTTTTTCTCCTCAAGCTGTCAATGACTGCCTTCGTGTGTGATATCTGCACCGACAAATGCTCCAGATGTTTAAGATATGCAGTTTACTTGCCAAAGAAAAATCGATCATTATTACGCTATAGATAACAAGACAAGAATCAGCAGTAGAGGAAGCATTCAGAGTAAAAGTAATAATACCACACTGTAGAAATACTCTGTTACAAATAAAAGCCCATTGGAGATTAGTAAGTAATCAGAAAACTGCACTTAAAGTGTTAAAAGTAAAAGTACTCAATGGAGAAGAATGGCCGACTGTTGAAACTGTGATTATTATTATTATTACGCGTGCATTAACATAACAGCATGTTGAAGGTTGTTGAGGTGGCAGTCATTTTTATCTATTTCGTACAAGACTGCAACTAATTACTCAATCACTTTCATGTTGATTAATCTGCTGGTTATTTTTCAGTTAATTGATGAAAAGAGAAATGCCCGTCAGAAGTTCTCACAACCCAAAGGCCAGACAACCCTTGTTTTGTCCAACCAAAAGTCCAAACCTCAAAACTATTAAAAATAAATTCAAATAATTAAAGAGAAAAGCAGCAATCCTCACATATGAGAAGCATAAACCATAAAATCTTCGACATCTTTGCATGAAAAAGGACTTATACAATGATTCAAACAATTACCAATTCATGTTCTGTCAATTAACAAATTGATTAATCGACTAATTAAGGTAATAATTAGTGTTAATCACTAATTAATAACTCCAGCGTATGTTTATTCAGGAAGACTATACTCTTGTATGCTAGTTTATTTGTCATAGATCTGCCATTCACTCCTCACGCATGCTCACTCATAATTCCCTTGCTGTCATTGCTCGGCTGTCAATCATGATATCAGCTGTCTAGATCAGCTGGTCTCCTTTATCCAATAGCATAATGAAACAATTTCATCGTTGGCCTTCTTGATGCTGTCTCTTTTTAAATGATTGTCTCTCTACCTTCAGTACGTTCATGCTGCTGTTACGTACCCCTCCACCTCCCCATCTCCGCAGATTCATCAACTCATCATTGTATCAGCCTCATCAGCCACCACCACCGTCTGAACTCCACACCATCTTGCTGCTCAGGGCAGACGCCCCTCCATTACAAATCTCCCTGTTGAGTCCAAGTGCCAAAGACTCTGTCAAGACTATCATCACATGTCATCTGTTGATAATAAACTATCATATTTTCTTCATCTGACTCGTCTCCCCTGATTGAAATCCTTTCAGCTCTACTTGTATATACTGTTGATTAGTTTATTTATAACGAAATATATTTAATAAGCTCTTCATATGTTTTGTGTGTAAAAATCTTTTTAACTTTGTTAAGTAAATAAAGCTGTTAAATACATGTTGTGGGGTAAAATGTACAATATCTCCCTCTGAAATGTAGTGGAGTAGAAGAAGAAAGTGTCAAAAAAGACTGAAAGTACAAATACAACCTCCAAATTCATCTTAAACCGGTACTTAAGTACAAAACTTGAGTAAATGTAGTAGTTACATTCCACCAGTGCAAGACATAAGAGTACCTTTCATTGCAATCAGGTATCAAGCCTTCGTCTACAGACTAGACAAAAGAAGAGACAGAGACTGAATTGAAGTTGTTTATGTAAAAAAAAAAAAAAATGAGTCACAAAGTTGTGACGTCACCATACTTAATGTACAATATAGCATCTCAAATAACAAACATGACAGAGTGATATTAATGAACAATATCTACATTCAGCACATGATCCTCCACAGGGAATAAGTTAGCGCTATACAGTGATCTCTGGTCATTAACATGGAGAAACATCTTAAACTGTAGCGCACATAAAAACTCACAGAGTTAGACCATGAGGCCGTCAGAGACCCCAAAAGACAAACCTCATACACAACGTCTGGGCAGCTGGTGGCAGAACGGGTTTCTATTGACAACAGTGGGACAAATGACAGACAGGAAAAGAGTAAAAAGACAAAGAAAATAAGTACAAAAGAAGTGCCTAAATATATGTGGCCTTTTTCGTTTCTTACAAATAAATAAGCTTGCAAAGGGAAAAGCAGAGGGCGGGGTGATTGGACTCAGAAAACATTCATTCAAGCTAAACAAGCTGTACACGTTTATGTCACCCCCTCCGTTATATTTACAGTAACAGTAACAGAATTATAAACTCCTGCTTGGGTGAATTAGTGCAGATGAACACAAAGACAGCTGACGTCCACAGATAATCACTAATCTTTCTCCACTTGAAATGTGAACACAAATAGATGCATTAACTGAGATCAGTCCCGCTGGCCCATTCATACATCTATTACATCATAAACACAAGGATCCACTGTTCTTCATCAGAAAATGTACAGACAAAGTGTATGACTAGAGGACGATCACTTCACAATACAGTGTATTGACCGTCTGTGATGCATTCAGGCATTCTGTATCTCCGGCGCACAATTGCACCACAATCAAGTCTATAACATGTGCACACCTATGACATATCTTAATAACTGGTGCATGTGCATGATTTGAAAAATGAAAAAAATACAGCTTTCTGTGGAAACCTGACAAAATTCTTAAGAGTACCGACGTTGGCAATACAGCACGGATAGCAACATGATACTAGCATGAATGAGGGCAGTTTGGTGATGGCGGATATGCTGAGGAGTTCAGGGTTTGACGTCAGAGAAGGTTGTGTAGGTCTCACTGCAGCTGGACGATGTGCTGAGGTTACCAGAGCCACTGCCTTCTGGTGTACACACACACACACACACACACACACACACACACACACACACACACACACACACACACACACACACACACACACACACACACACACACACACACACAGAGGATTAATGTCCGATGTAGTACTCTTGCTTCACAAATATCTGTTCATCCGTCACACTCTTTATTTGGGACTGTTTGTTTGAATACCTGAGCTGGTGAGAGACTGGCAAGACTTGGACTTTCCAATGAGCGTGAGAAGATTAGCGGCTGCGATCCAGCCCTCCTTAGAGCTGCTCAGGTTACGTACCAACCTGCATGACCACACAGACAAACACTCACTTATATAGCAGTGCAATACAATATATATATATTTATATATTTATTTTTCTAATAGGCAGCAGTATGACAGTATTCTCACCACTGTCCGTCCTCCCCCTCTTTGACCAGCTGCACCATGTCTCCGCTCTTCACTGACAGCTCTTGAGCGTCCTTCTCGTAGTCCGCCATCACTGTATATTTGCCGGCACACTGTTCAAGGTTGAGATTAGGAAACAGAAAAGGATACATACTAAAATGAGAAAAAGTTACATTAACATGTTTGATAGTTTTGTGCTATGAATGGACAAACCATGTGCCAACTTTAAAGCTGCTCTTATGAATATTTTAAGACAAAGTCAGCAGCTGGTAAACATAGGGGAGCATTTATCAGCTGAAGAGACAGATATTTGGCTTCTACAAAAATGCATTGACTGGATGTGAAGCTAAAACATAACCTTAAGAATTACAATATATAGTACGGGCATGAATGGCAAATCAGGGTTCATGTGAGATAGATGTATGTTTAATGTGTTGTAAGAATACCAATTCATCCAAATCTAGGTTGTAAATCACTGTTGTATACCCATTGTTTTTCTTTAGTTTTCATGAGTAACTAATTTTATACTAATGTGTATAATATCAAAAACGGCCAGCAGATGTCCCCATCTCACCACCAGGGCGGTTGTCAGATCATTATATTCATGGAAGAAGAACAGTAAGAGAAGCGTGTAACAGAGAACAGGCATCTTTATTAAACGTTTGTTTGAACTATATTTTAAGTGAGATTTCTATTTGAAAGGCACAAATTGTTTACGGAAACTGTTACGCTTGTTAGCAAAGAACATCAGTTGTGCAGGCAGGTTGACGCATGTCTATTTCACACAGTGACTCACCAGCTTCTTGCCGTTGTCGTCCTCTGGGTCAGAATTAAGAGGATCCTCAGCACTGGAATAGCCTTCGTGCTCCTCTGAGGCGTCCATCGACAGGGAGGCCTTGTTCCAGCCTGAGGGGAGGAGGGAGACACAGGTGTTTAGTTTACAGCAACATCAATCTTCAGCTGCTGTCAAATATGTGCGTGACCTGCAGTGAGAGATCTACAAGTGTGGAAGAGTGAGAGGAAGAACCACAAAATGCTCTTTTGAACAGAGAATCCCAGAAATCCCAGCATGACACAATCAGCTCCACAACTATAACCACAAAAGTCTTAAGACCAGGGAGACGGGCATGCACGTCCATATTTCTGACTCAAAGAAAAAGTGGCAGGCAGGAATTCCTCCATATCAGTGTATATTTCTATGATTTGGGCTAAGTCTGAAAGAAACGTGGAGGTGTGGGAGCGCAAAGCAAAAACTGAGAAAGACAGTCTATTAAGGGTTTATAGGAGTGAAACAGTGGGCCCAACACACTGTACCTCTCCACTTTGTCTGTAAGAGACTAGGAGTGCTGAACCACCTGGCCCTGCTCAGGTGGAGGGGGGGAGGACCTGCATCTGAGGGACAGGAGGCAATAGAAACACAGCTGGTCACTCACCCTGCAGCAGCTACAGCCAATGGAACTCATCATTGTATGATACTTAGGCTGTGCTCAGGGATCAACAGGTAACCAGACAGGGAGAGTACGCACTTATCGTCGAACGGACTAACTACCTTTAAAGCCGAACGGCGTGGGATCGCTCTGGCGTTTCGTCTTGTGATCGGGACTCGTGGGAGATCCTGCCGTCAAGAAAGAAAAAGGAGGGACAAGCATGGTTGTTGAGTGAAGAAAGAAATCACAAATGTCATATAGTTAACAGCAAAGTTTCATCTCTGACTACAACAACACAGACTAAACTAACACCTGGATTAGAAAGGTTGAGGAAAGACGACTAATAAAGAGATAGAAAACTTAATTCTGATATTGAGAGAACCTCCAAAATGTAGCTCAAATGTTGTGATGCTTTTTGAAAGGAAGAGGTTACAAAAGAGTATCAGCAACATAGGCTTTTTTTAGAGGACATTTTAACATGTTACAGTAGGAAAAGCACAGGTGTTGGGCACGTTGGCTAACTGTCACGACTTACTGAGGCATGAGGATAAAACAAAGCCATTGTTAAGATTTTTTGTTACAACTGTGATTTTGCTACTATTACAAGTCAAAGCTGTGAAAAAGGCATTGTGCCGGATGAAATAAAACCAGGGTCCAGAGCTGTGCGATACCTGGTGAGAGGAAGATCATCGTGGATGGTAATGTAAAACTTTTATCATCAGTAGATGAGGACTCTGAGGAGGGAAGCATGCAGTATTTGACCGACTGACCAAACGTCTTTGAAGTATATTACATCTTTATTTATTTTGTCCTTCAGAGACTGAGGACAAACCTACTTGGCTTAAGTTAAATGAGAACTTTGATACCATTCTAATGTCTGTACAGTAAAAATGAAGCTACCGCCGGTAGCCGTTTAGCTTAGCTCAGCATAAAGACTGGAAACAGGGAAACAGCAAGGCTGGCTCTGTCAAAAGTTAACAAAAACAGCATAGCTATATGTAAAAAAGACAAACTGTGGTTTTATGAGGTAGGAGTTGGACCATTTTTTGGCTGAGATCAGGAAATTACTTTCCAGTAATTAGTTGTCCCCATACAGACAGACATTCTCTAACTTCTCATCTAACTCTCGGCAAGAAAGCAAATAAGTCTAAATGTCTATTCTTGAATGACTCGACGACGATGATGATGATGTGATATGTTGGATATGAAATTGAAATTGGCCTCCAGTTACCTTTCTGGGCTTTGAGGTTACTGAAGCCCTGTAAAGTAAAACGCTTTTTAGCCACAGCAGCTCTGTCTGAGGTAGGGCTAGTCACAGCCTCATCTGACCCAGAGAATAAGACGGGGACAGACAACAAGGGGGAAAGAAGAGGGTACGTTAAGATTGTATAGAGGAAGACAAGGAATAAAGAGGGAACATGTTATAAGATTCAGAGGAAAAGACAGAAGTTAAGACATGGGTTAATCACAAAGAGGAACACAGTAAGTGTAGTTTGTAGAGTACATGCACTACAAATGCTGGAGGCAGATTTGTAAATAAAACATAACTAATTAAGGGTTCGATCTGTTTGATTTGAAGTCTGTCCTCTCTACTCACCTTTTCCTGTTGGCTTTGGTAAAGAAGAGGAGTTGGCATCGGGGCTGCAGGGCTCAGCCTTCTTCTCCTCTCCCCTCTTAAAGCTCCTCTGACCAGACTTGAATGGACTGCAGGAGGACAAAGTGGAGCATAAGCTTCAACAGCCTGATTGTTCCTGATCATCCGCAGATTGATATTAAAAGGCTGTCACAAATCAAACTCTTCATTTAAATTATGAGGGAGAATATCATGAGGTGGGGAGGTCAGACTTACCTGAGACTCACTGATCCACTGGGCACAGGAGGGAACTGGAAAACCTGATCTGGTGCCCTCTGCTGGCTGGCTGTGGAAACAAAGAGAGGGAACGACCACTTCAAAACAACCATGATGGAACATGTTGCAAAGAATTTACTTCTATAACCATCATTACTGATAATAATATCAGTGCTTCAGTTTCTGGTTGAACATGGATATCAGTGTGAACATGGATTCAATAAATAGGTTTTAGAGAACATTGTCTCTCTGTACCTCTGCAGGCTTCCAGCTGGGTTGTCAGAACCTTCCTGATCTCATTCACCCAGGTGGTTTTAACATCAGCCGTAGGCGCCTGGAACAGGATGGTTAACAAATATTAAAAAGTTCAGTGTAAACTGTTTTATGCTTACACTGTTACCTGGAGGTAGACATCCATATAAATGCCTATTGTTCAAATACAGAACACTGCACTTCAAGGATATGCCCTGTTGTTATTTAGTATATTTGTCGACAATTAGCAAAAATGTAGAACATCAATGCTATAAATCTTCAGGCGTTAACGTACCTGAACAATATAGACCTCTTCTCTGGAGTTGCACCAGATTTCAAACTTCTTGTTGTCTCCCTTTGCGTTCTCAGTTATGCCGACAGCACTCATCTATTAAAAAAGATGGGCACGGTGAAACGTAAAACATTTAATAAATACAAATAGACGGCAGTACAAGAGACAAACGCAGCAACATTTTTGCATCCGTAGATGTGCTCACATTCAGAGACTGCTTGAAGCTGTACGAGGGAGCTTTCTCGTAGCCTTCACCGTTCTCCTCCCTCCTCTTGCAGAAGAGCAGGGCCTTCTCATGGAGGAAGAGGTGCCTCTGCATGGGCTTGAAACGGGCCAGATCCTTAACCTTGGCATGGCCTTTCTTGTGCTCCGTCCACACACTGAATGACCCCTGCATCAGCAGCTTACCCAGCTCACTCATATTACCCTGATAAAAGAAAGAGTTAAAGATGCATACTGCTCTTCTTCTAAAGTACTGTATAGAGGCTATAATTTGATATTCAAACAACTCTCGGTTCCATTTAATGCATCCGTTTTCTGTCCAGTCTGTGTTATGTGCCAGTGTTTATCTGGAGTGTCTGTATTCTGACCTGCAGTGAGCCAGTAGAGGTGCTCACTTGATTTCACCAGTAAACACCAAAAGCACTGCTTCGTTTTGCAATTTTATGTATTTAAAATATATATTTCCTATTTTGTATTAATGTTTGAGCTGTTCATACTTTGTTTCTCCTTTCTTTTTTAATGTAATAGCATAATTGTCTCATTTTCTATCCCCCCTTTCTTGTTGAACTTTTCTATCATTAAATCAGAGACAATTTACCAGGACATCACACTTCACCACAGACCAGAGCTTTTGCAAAATACCATATTCAAACACTATGCTCAGCATGTATCCATCTACCACTTTATTCCAGAGACCTATACACAGCGTCTATTCTGTGATTGATGAGCCTGTGTCCTGTCAAATGTCTCACCTCATATCCTGTAATGGCGATGAGGTGCATGGAGTCATTGACAGCCTTGAGGATGCCTAAGATGGAGGTCAGCGCCTCCTGCAGGTCATCGGTCCCCTCACAGCTCTTGCTGTACTTCAGCATTTCCTGTGGTCAGAAACACGACGAACATGAAGCGCCGCCATACCTGAAGACCAGAAATCCCACAGACAAGACAACCGGTAGTATCATACCTTCAGTAGCAGCTGATATTTGGTGATCCTCTGAACGGGCTTCAGAAGGTAAGAATCTAAGCCAAGTTTATGCTCCAGCTTCTTCTGACACTCCTGATGGAGATGGGGAAAAAAAATGGGTCAAATAAAACAAACGAAACAAAACAAAAGTTGATGGTGCTGCTGACGGTGTTCACCTGGAAGAAGGCGCAGTCTGAGCACTGCCTCCAAAGGCTTTCAGAGCGAGGCTTGTTGTGACAGTACTTCTCATAAATCTGCAGGTCTGTCATCTAGAGGAGCAGTGAAAACAATTTGTATTCAAGAAACCTCTTCATCAGCACAGCGGGATTCACATATCTGTGCTGAAAATCTCATAATTCACTCACCCTCTCTAGAAAACACCTTCCAACCAACTCTGGGCAGTCGGTGTACTGCTCCAACTCCCTCAGAAACGTCCTGGAAGCAAACAAAAGACATGCTACCAATGAAAAAGCAAAGATGATGAAGATATTTGAATAAAATGTTGATTGTTGATGATTTTCTTTGATGGCTGACAACATGTCAGTCTCATCAATGACAGGCAGATGGCGCTCCTTCACCTCTTGTGGAAGTGGTAGATTTCTGACATGTTGCCAAAAAGAACCTCCTTTTTGTTCTGCAAAGGAGCGGGGATGAGGTGAGCCATTGCTGCATTGTCCATCTCAGAGGCATATCCCTGTAACAGCGCAAAACAGAGCATGAACTCCTAGACACAAGTAAAAGACAGAGAAGAAGAAACCTTTTGTGGAGCGAATAAACACCTGTAGCACACAGAGCAGCTCTTCCACGTAGGCTCTCTCAGTTTCCAACAGCTCGTTCATGACATGCCTGCAGACGAGGAGAGATTAGAGAGCGAGATGGATAGAAAGGCACAAATAAAAGAGATCAAATGAAACAAAACGATGGATGCACAGAACTGCAGATAATGAGATAGCTGTGTTCACACAGTCCATCTGCTGTGTAATTTGATTACAGATGAAAGAGCGGCAGCTGATCCCTCACCTCCTGAGCACCGCCAGGTTCTCCTCCTCCTCTGATAGAGACGCTTGTCTGCCGTTACAGTCTCCGTTCTGCAGTTGGCCGTCTCCCTGGGAAAGAAAACAAAAAAACATTGGGTCACCTTGAACAGGGACAGACACAAACTTAAGAGACAGACAGCGTGTAGACACAAACAGAATCATGACCGTGATCCACTCACTTTCTCACAGTTGTTCACAGAGTCTGTCTCTGAGCTCCTTCTCTCCTGCTGTGCTCTGTGTGCTGTGGAAGAACAGAATCAATGGATGAATGATTATCTGTGCAAGGTTTGGTTGGTCATCAGTCCACCTAAGTATTTGAGGCAACACATGCTTGGTAGTTCGTGAAAAGAAAAAAAAAAAAACACTTTTGGTTCAATCTCAAGTATTGTAATTTTAGATTAATTGTAAGAACATATTCTTATGATTATTAAATCCAGTTAAAGTGTTTTTATTCTTTTTAATGTACTTAAAAAAAATGATATGACTATTTTTTAATTATATTACCACATTTGTGTTTAATTACTATTTGTGTATGTTTTACGGTCTATTATTTATATTTTGTTACTTTTTGTTTTGATTTATGTAAAGCACAAAATTGCCCCTATGTGCAAAATGCCCTTGAGAAACAAACTTGTGATTGCTATATGAGTACAGGTATAAGTGAACAAAGAAATTACAAAAGTTTAATTAGAAATTACCTGGATGTAATAGATTTACTATAAGTCAACACAATGTTTATTTCTCTTGTTGATGATGCTAATTGATGCTGGCACTTTTTTTTTTATTTTTTTATTTTTTTTTATAAATACCTTTAATAATGCTCTATATATGCTCTACATCTGGGATATTGGGATATCGTTTTGGAATTTTATGACAATACATACACACACATCTTTTAAAAATTAAAATAACCTAGAAATGTACAGTAGAGTGTACAAGATTAAGTATAACCCTTGTTTCACCATGGCTTTATTGTCCTAATAGACACTTTTTTAATCAAAATTTCAGAACTTTTAGCGACACAATCCAGAAATAAAAAGGAGTTTATATTCTCATACAGGAGAAGAAAGACTGTAACAACCCTCATAAATGCTTTGTGTTTTCTTTTAAAACTGTAAAACACAGACCAAGAGCCATCCATGAGTGTATGCTTATGGCTGAAGTCACTAACAATTCTAAATTCACAAGGAGCTATCCCTCTCTTATAATTTCTGGGTTATTTGTGTCTGCAATGAACGTTGCTAAAAACTGTAGATTTCATGTTGTTTGACAGGAAATGCACAGCACAAGCCACAAGTGAGATCCATACTATCCATCCACTCTCTTAAGTGTTAAAGGGCTAAAATAATGTTTAGTCTGATAATGTACATGTAAGTGCTATACATAATGTAGCATTAAGGTCATGCAAAGAATGAAGAGTATAAAAGGCTCTAAGGCTCTTAATGGTGTGAAATAAATGCTCCATGTGTGGATGTGTGGGGACTGACCAGGCGAGCTGAGAGGGGATTTGATGAAGGCTTCGGGTCTGGGGGCTACCGGCTGCACCGGCCGGGTCTGTTTGGCTGCAAGCTTCTTCAGGCTGACCCTCCTCTTGTCAAACATCTCCTGCATGGACGCCTGCTTCTGGAAAACCTTTTCCACTTGGTCCTGATGCACAGGAAGTTGTCAATGCGGACATGTGCTGAATATTTAAGTAATTTTTCTCTCAGCATATCATCTCAAATTGATGTAAATGTGTAATGTCTAGCACTTTATCTCAATTTTGAGACATATTATAAAAAAACAACTTACATCTGACACAGTGTGCCATGGATTTTGCAATACATTTTTGGAATAGCTTTACAGTAATACAAAAATAGTCTAGATTGCTTTTTTCCGAGCACAAATAATGCCAAAGGCTTAGAGGGTTTCTTATAATGTCATATAATCATATAAACGGAAAAAAAAACAATGGTAAATTACTTCCACATTCATCCTCTTCTTTGTATCAAAAGATAAAACTTAAGACATAACATCTTCTTTGTGAAACAAAACAGCGTATTTTTGGAAATATAGTCAAACTTTTGCTAAACTCTGGCATAAATTCGTATCATACTGATGTTAGACATTTGTAGACAATAATATGGACATTGGCACCAAATTGTCACAATCCATTTGGCATTGATAGAGTGATGTCTAAAAGGGAAATTTGTATTTGTTGTTTGATCTCCTTACTCTGAACTGCTGGTTGAGCACTGCCTCATATTCACTCCAGATGGTACAGAGTTCTGTCAGTTGGTTCTGGCCTGCGTTATCCAGGTGACGCTCCAGCTCCTTCAGGGCTAGCTCCGCCCCCTCATGTGATTGACACTTGTCTACTGGCTGAGACGCCAGCAGGTATATACCATCATCAACCCATTTAGAAGCCTGAGGCGGACAGCAGAGGAGGAAGAATCAGTAAAAACAACAACAGAGAAGCAACTACACCAGGAGTGTGTGGGTGTTCTCACTCTCTCCAAACAGTGGTGCAGCTCCATGGCTTTGAGGAGACGGTCCTTCTTGGCCCTCAGGTCGCTGCTCAAATTCTCACTGATGGCTCTGAGCTCTCTGCATTTAGGCTGAATGGAGTCCTCAGCATAGTGGGAGTTCTGGATCAGTTCATCACCATCACAGGCCAACGACGAGGCTCTGTCCAGCACCTCCTGTGGACCAGTGTGGAGTCATACTCATTGAGTCAAGTCCTTCGAAGTATATTTTTTACCAAATTCTTCGTATCTAGATGAGCCTGAATGCTTTGAACGGTTTGTTTTTACATATATTTCGTAGAATATTCCTATGTCAAACCTATTGACTTAAACTTTCAGAACTCTTGAATGCACAGTCCAATAGCAACCAAAATGTAAGCAAATAGGCAACTGTCAACTCTGATAGGTCCTGCAAAATGTGATGGCATTTTGCCCACAGGTGGCGCTATAAAGCAACATGATACATTTAAATAGCCATGATGTGGTGGTTATGTGACTTTTTTGCTTGTACAAAGCCCTAATATTCCCAGACAGGATTGAAATACTACCCCAAAATCATGTCCACCATCGACCAATCAGCATGACTGGAATGCGCATTTCAAACACATCTCAAAGCAGTTCTGGATCCAGACTAGGATCCACTTTAAAAAAAAATATTTTCTAAGTAAATTTAGATGATTGTGCAGCTGGCAGAGCGATACATGAATGCTTTCTTAGATTTAATTAAGCTATGCTCAGTCAGACCTTTTTCAAGAAAGTACAGTGTAGTTATGAATGAGATTATAATCACATAATGTTGTAACACTGACTGGCTCACTGAAGTCACTATAAACAATATTATTCATCTATTCATGCCATGTTTAAACAAATCTTTAATTGTGAGGGGTTGGGTATTACTTACACAGACTCTCTCCTCATAGGTGGTGAGTTCACAGAAGATATGGTCAGCGTGGGCTGGGCTGATCCCCACCTCAGAGAGGGTTGCAAGTTTCTCAGACACCTGATCCAGCAGAGCCCTCACCTGCAGCAGAAACACCGCAGTCAGGTTTAAATAGGGATCATGTGTCATATGTCATCTTCTATGGACAATTTCACCTGAGCTAACAGGTTCACCTCTCTGTAGTTGTGCTCAAAGTGGCGCAGTTGGAGACACTGCTCCAGTTTGGTTTGATGCCTCACCCAGAACTCATCGAAAGCCGTTTCTGTCTCGTCTAGCTGGGACAACAGTCTGAAACAAGAGCAGAGAAAGAGATAGGACGAGGTGAGGTGGAGAGGGATTGTTAAAAAAAAAAAAAATCAGGGAGTAGAGTAGACCCAAAGCAGTGGGGGGAGAAATGAATAAAGTAGAAAAAGCAGTGGGAATACTGACCGAGGTATTTGGATATCTTTTCTGTGTGTGAATGTTGACATGGGACTCAGTGCACTCAGTGTTGCTTAAAATACCGCACTGACTGACCTCAAAGAAAATTGCCTTGCCGACTATTCCAACTACACTGACAGCAGAGCTGAGACGACTTTGAACAGATCAGCAGACATCAACGACAAAAAACCTTGCTGGCTTTAATCTTCGTTACATGGAACAATCAGAGTAAATTAAGAGACTGAAATCTGATGTGTGACAATCAAAACACTATATACTGCTGACACTTAAGACACTACGGTGTGCATCGTAAAGATTAATATTTGCAGTTACATTACAAAAGGTATGTCTTAAAATTGGTACTTTACCCTAACTAATGATGAAAAACTCCAAATACATTATATTTTTTATATGTAATGGAGAAAAGTAATAATTCACAATGTGAAGCTCTAAACTGAAAAGCGTATTTTCTTTCAACATTCTGTTTTAATTATTCACTAAATAATTGAAAAAGCATTCTTTATATTCAGTTTTTGAATAGCAACAGTGTTGCACATTATTTCAGTGTCACTGTTTCCCAAATAATGCGTCAACATACGCTGATGTATAATGTTTGGAAGCCTGAGCTTTCTGTGAGAAATGTCCAAACCAGATGTGTCAAAGATCAAAAGCAGCATCACTTCCATCTGTCTGGTTGCTTTATGTTAATGACGGTCTTGACTTATTTTTAGTAGCCAACCTGCAGCTTCATCAGCTCTAGTGGTTCTAACCTCTGCACAGTGGCCAGATTCTCAAGCTCATCCTGGTTCATGTTGTGGTCGGGGTCTCGCACCACAGGCTCATTGATGCTCTCCAGCAGCCTGCTGCCCTGATCCAGAGCTACCAGCAGATCCTCCTACAGACAGACACAGACAGGAGTGATATGATCCAAATACATAACTAATATTCATACCTAGTATACTGTATACATATAAATAATCTACGTGTGTCAACGGTGTTACCTTCATTTTGTCTTTCTTGTTGGTGTGTGTGCTCAGCAGGATGGTTGTGGCCTGGATTTCATTGGGGAGTTCAGTTTCAGCCAGTACAGTCCCAAACGACTGCAGGATCTGCGCTGTTTTCTTCACCATCAATGCAAAGCCTTCAATAGCCTGATGCAGCAAGACACAACAAAGACTGTTGGCATGCAACGCTCATGATGGAGGGATTTGTTGTCTTTATTGGAGGACATGCAGCAAAGGGGGCTAGATTCAAACCCAGACTTTTAATGGCCATCCTAAAGCACTGACCATGTATTGATGATGTCCGTGTCATTTATTCACTTTCATTATACCATGTTACCATGTATATACAAGACACAGCCTGACCTTGAGTGTCTGAATTTAAACCTATAATTCTCCTGTTTAATTCTTAATTGTCTTTACCTTTTACATGCACATATTTCCCTGAATGTATTCAAATATCTCACTCATAAAGTAAATGTGTGGCAGCGTTATGATCTCCATGACCACTAAGGTGGTGTATACAGTGTACATACAGTGCGGTGAGAGATCCACTTCTCATGGCAGTACTCCTGCGTTCCTCCGAGTTCCTGGGTCAGCTGGGAGCGGTCGATGTAGGCGTGGAGCTCAGTTATTGAGCTCAGCATGATCACCTGAGACAGAAACACCTGAAACTATTACACACATATCACTTGATAATAATCATATTAACTCGCATTTTTACAGTCATTCAATAAGTTGGTTTGGAACAACAGAGGAAAGAAGAGTGACAGTACGCACCGGCACCTTCATCTTGAACTCATCCTTGTTGAACTTGAAGAGGATGTCCGAGAGTGTGCGCTGCAGGAGGGCGGTGGGCCTCAGGACCAGAACCAGCTGGAGGTTCCCTGGGAAGGAGCCCTGAAAAGAGAGAGTGGATGGAGAGTCATTTACGCAATAGAGCAGACAGGATCCTCCTCCACCCCGAGTCTATTATACATCACACTTCTGTAGGACGGGCTCTGTTCTTTCTGCTGACAGACTGCACTTCCCTTTATATTCCCTGCCTTTGTATCCCGTGTGGAAACTCTCGCTCAAATACATCACAGCATGTTCGTGGAGTGTGTAGCGTACAAGAGCGTTGGAAAAGATGTGGGGGATGTGGGGGATGTCGGGGATCGTCCTGTGGCAGCAGGGACATTAATCTTCATGTCCCTGGGATGCTTCTGCGTGAATAATGAGGTAGTGTCACCACCAACTCATACATGTGGAGGCTAACAGGGCTTTCTTTACCCAGCTGGCATCGTTGAGACTTAATATGAAAAAATCTGGAGTAATGCGCTGTAATGCAAGTTTTCCTCAGCATAAAGCAAAGATACCCTAGGAGCATTCTCCTCATATTTATCATACTATGCTACCACACAGCTCAGCCAATAGAACCAATCAAATGCTAATAAAAAAGTCATAAATGACACAGACTGACAAAGTACTGCTGTGAAAGCAGTTGGATGGTGGTTAAGGATGGACACTGATCTCCCCTCCTGAGGCAATACAATTGTTAATGCTACTTTAATTAGCTAATGACCTAAACGGCTGCTCTGCCTGAATGGCTGCAATTTCCTCAGTGAGTTGGGGAATGCTGCTCTAAGCAGAAATGACAATGAAACCATCCTTAATAAGAACCACTTGGGATACGCACTGTTAATGGAATTAATAAATCAATTCAGTGTTTGTCCTCGTTGACCTGCCGAAACGAGGAGGAGCACTGTGAAAATGGTCACTCGCCATCTGGAGAGATGAAAATGATTGTGGGACATACTGCTGTTTTTATACCATGGTAGTAGTAGGTGCTACCATACAACAAAGAGCTGTTATATTCAGTGTATTTATGGTTGATTGTTTTGAACATGGTGTGCAGCAGATTCAAAAAGTGGCTTCCTTAAGGATAAGTCTGGCAAAAGTCAATTTTTTCCTTATCAACAAATTCCATAAAAAAGATCCATACAAAAACTGATCCTAATCAAGCCAAAGCCTGATACAGTATATCCCATGCCTCTGTGCCATGTAGCTCTATAGCTCCATATATAACTATAAAAACACAATAACCACACTGTTCTTCCATTACAATGAACACAGACAATGGAGTGTATTTTGACTCAATCCCACAAACACACAACTACAGTGCCCAGCTGTCTTAGGAACATATTTTTTCCCCCTCCTTTTAACAATGAAGCTATGTTTTGCTGATTAAAGATTAACGTCTTCAGTGAGCATGAATGGGCTTAGGGCAACAGACAGGGTAGAGATGTCAGAAAGTATTCAGAAATGCACTAAAGCATTGTTGGTTTTCCTGTTTTCATGGATTTGTTGACAACAACAACAACACTATAGAATATCTCCAGACTTAACCTTTAAATGCAAATTGTAGCTTCTAACCATTCAACCGTGCTGCTTGAATATGTGGTCGCTGGCAGTCATGGTCTACTTGTTCTTTGTCCTTTGTCAATTGTACGCTGAGAGATGTGCGCACACGCACGCACGCACGCACGCACGCACGCACACACACACACACACACACACACACACACACACACACACACACACACACACACACACACACACACACACACACACACACACACACACAAAGCCTCAAAGAAGAGACAGATAAATGACAGGAGAAGAGGCTTCCCTTTAGGGACTGACAGTAACTCTGCAGACTTAATTGGGATCAGTCTATGAAACACGCTTTCTGTCTGTCATCAGATCAAACTCAGCCATGCACGGCGACGGGCAGCTTTTCCTTGAAACACACTGACCCACATTCACACAAACACATGTACACAAGTGTGCGCATATAAATAGACACGCAGAAAGACAAAGGGAATCCTTCAACAGCATAAACATTTAATATCCTCTCATACACAAACACACCCTCATAACATGTACACACAGACTCAATAACCTCGCTGAGTGAATACATCACAGTGTGCTACGACTACAATGCAATTGAGCCCATGAACTAGACTCTACTACAAATATATACAGTAGCTGTAGCAGCTTGAATAGTGCCTGTTTTCTTCATCATCATCATCATCTATTTAGCAGCTGAATCACCCCAATCAGGACATGATTGCAGGCATGACTGAATGTCCCATATTGCCAGCCTGTAAACGTCCCCCTTGTGGGATTAATAAAGCTTGATTTAATTTGAAATGAGCGATGTGAACTCCCATGTCTCTCGAGACCATGTCTGGTGATATTCATCTCTCATTCTCTCTTGGACATTTCATCTTTTCGTATGTCTCTCTCTCTCTCTGTGTTGAGTTATTACTTTGCTGCCATCAGCGTTAATGATAGACCTGTAGAGATCTGTCCGACCCAAACGTTCCCGTTTCCTGTATATCAACAGCAATTATAATTTCTGTACTACAGCTGCAGGCAATAGAAGCTGAATGTTGATATGAATGAAGTTGGTAAAGCTGTTAAAACTCATACTATTACAGCATGAATCATGGGGCTGGTCTATTTCACATTGTTTTAGCCAGAAAGAGAGAGATTTGCAGAGAGATAGTGTGTTTATGAAAGTCATTCTCCCCCACACACATGTATTATGAAGAGCTGCCAGCTCATCACCTCCCGACACAAAACATATAGCCCAGATGAACAGAGAGCTTTTCAATTCCCAGAGGAGAAGAACAACTGAAATGAGCAGAATAAAGCAGAGTCCGGATTACTTTGACACTTCATTCTATTCAGCAACATAAATAACATTACTAGTCTCTGTCTCAAAAAAGGTGCGATGAAGCATTAAGTAGCAATTCAAAAGGTGACAGTTTATACAGCTGTTTCTCTTCTGCAGAATCATTCAGCAACTAATTACAGTGCAACAAAATATGTGTAAATACATCGGTTGTTTCTCTGCTGGTGCAGAGATGATAAGTGAGACATTTAAATGACTGCTTGAACAAAAGCAACATCATCTCCTTCTGTCTTTTTCTGGCATGTGACTGTCTATTTGTCCCTGTAGCTATGGAAACACATGGCAGGCTGTGATGGTGATGGGATAGAGATCAAGGATGAGGTTTACTCATATCTACCCCCCCCAGGGTGGAAGAGATATTAGCAGTGGAGCTGTGAGAGAGAGATGGAGACGCTCCAACACCTCTCTCTGGCCTGACAGACCCTCCCCTGTGGGTGAGGGTTAGGGTTGACTAAAACTGTTGTTCCTCTCACACACAGACACAAAGACACCAACAACACAGAGAGAAAGTAAGCGCACGGTCAACTTACTGCGATACGAAGCAGGGTCCCCTTGACGGCCGCCCATCGGTCTTGCCGGCGATCGATGACAAGGATGAAACCCACGCCGGTCGAAGACAAACTGAAGCACACAGAGAGACAACATGTCAACACAAATCAAAACACTGGTCTAATTATACCCAGCCACATGGTGAGCAGGGCTCGACAACAACACAACGAATGGTGAAAAGAGATCACATCAACTTTTAACTCTGAAAATGATAAAATCACAGACTGTAGCAAAGTGTGGCGGGCCACAGACTGTGCCACAATCTAATAACTCCTAACAGACACTTTCAAGGACAGAAAAGTAGTTAGCACTCAGAAACACAAGAGCGCAAAGAGAAAAACACATAAAGACATAAAACATACATGTACTTTTCTGTTGCCGCGTGCACAGTGAGACACTAGTGAAGCTAATTGCTTGTTCACAGCTCGTTGTTTTGTTATGCTGCTCTTTATCTTCTCAGACAGCTGGTGCAGTCCATAAAAGGAGATGCTGTGAAGTACCTCTAGATTTCTTGGCCCCCAGTTCTCTCCCCGCTCCCCCCTTCCCCTACCCTCCTCTCTGGTCCCAGAAGAGAGCAGGGCTGTACGGTTTACGCACACCGCCAACAATCACTGATAATGACATGTGCAGCTCACCGGCAGACTGCTCTCTGTACACTTGAAAACTCGATGCAACTACAGTGCTGTCAGAACCATGCTGGAATATCAGAGTAATCCTCAAGTATTTCCTTTCGTGTCCACCATCCTGCAACGACTTACTGCACAAACAGGGTGGCAGCACGTAAAAAAAAAAGAACTCCTTGGGACAATAAAGCCAAAATAAAAACACAGGACACGGGGTTGTGTCTCAGAGGTAGATCCCAGTGTGCTGTGCTGTTTGAAGGGGAAAGAGACAAATGCTTCAGACCACCACAGCATCCAGCCGGCCCCCCTGCACTGCATCCATCAGTCATCCAATGAGACACGGAGCTGCTGAGACAGGAGCCTATTACAGAATGGCTGCAGAGTGATGAGCAGCACTAGAAGCCAGTCAGCAGATGTGGGGGGAGGGGACAGACTCAAAGGAGGGTGCTTCTGTAACACAGAATGTTAATTCATGTCTGCCTCTCTACTTTATCTCACTGCAACATTTACATTCTTAGTGGCACTCATCCTTGTTTTCTGCACTTTTCCATCACCTTTATCTTTTCCTGTTCTCTCCCTCCGTCATCCCCGTTTCTCAGCTGTGCGTTCAGTCACCCACAGAGACTCTTACAGCCACTCGGGCTTTCAAAGCACAAACTGTTTTAACCTCAGCCGCAGAGGAGGAGGAGGAGGAGGAGGAAGAGGAGAGCGGGCGAGTGGGACAAGAGCACTTACTGCCTCCAAGACATTTACGGCTGCTAAGATGAGACGGTGGTTTATGGTGAACATAGAGCACCTGAGGCTGAAAGATCTGAAGAAGACGATGAAATAACTCTCTGCTGTCGCTGCTAAAAGACGATGTCCCAAACTGTGTGTTATGTGTGACAGATGACATCTATTGCTTATGTCCCATTTGATTTTCAATATTATAATACAATAATTTTTATCCATTTCTCCTGTTAATTCTATTGGAACTATGGGTGTAAATTATACCATGGCATATTTATATTGTTTTGAAAATGTTAATTAAATGAAATTGTGATTAAACAAACCTTTTATAGGGTATAGTGCAATTAAATGCACTATACCCTATAAAACAAATCAACAATTTAGAATTTTGGTTCTGAAAAGGTTATTTTGAGTTTATAAAAACGGAAATAAACACAAGGGGCCTTTTGAATCATATAACGTCTTGTATGGTTATCATTTGTATTGCAAACAGTTTATTTAACTGTTTAATTCAAATATGCATAGAAACCACCTGGTAGTGTTGCTGCTGCACATGCATCCGTGTTCTAATAATAATTGGATTCCTCAGGACAAAGTGTGAAGCTGTGAGTTGTAAAAAGGCTCTGCCTAATGGCGATGCAGTGATGAGGGAAATTTGCTGCCTGAATGCATACGCAGACTTGGCAACACACATCCTGCTGCAGCATCCTCTTCTTCTGTTGCAGTGAGCAGCGCAGAGAAAGATTGCTCGACTATAAGAGCAGTGGTATATTACATTAAAAACAGATTAAATAAGCCACGAGGGCAGTATGTGTTTCGATTCAATATGTCTTAAAATTACTGCCAATGGTACCTTTTAACATAGAACCAATCAGCATAACTAGATCCATGTGTGCATGCATTTGCAAAGCCAAGGAGAGATAAAAAAAAGAAGAGACAAAAGACTATTAATTCATTCCTGTTTATAGATGCAAAGCCCAAAGTACATGAATTAGGATCCAGAAAATCCTGCGACACGACTGAAATTGATTTAATACTAAAAATAAACACTTAGAGTTAATAAGGCCTGTGCAATTATATATATATATACATATATATACATATATATATATATATATATATATATATATATATATATATATATATATGAAATATGTCATGCTACGACACAACATATATGTTTTCTGGTAGTTCAATAAATAAATAATTTACATGGAATAACCATATGGTATGTTTTAAATGACCTCTCCCATTAATATTGATCCAAAGGTATTTGTTTCAAACTAGCAGCAGCTGTTCAAGGGCACAACACAGAGTTGTAGGACACTTGTCCCCAGCTGTGGACCGTGTGCCCTGCCAGGGCTGTCGGTCCCTCAGGTAGCACCAGCCATCTGCCTCTGTGTTCAGAACAGCTTGAGGCTCCAGTTTTTAAAAGAACAACATTTTGAAAATAGCTGAAATAGGCTGGAAATTTGATAATACCGCTTGTTCATTATTGATTAGAAATGATTAAAGTTTCACTTTATTGGTTCAAGTCAGTGACAAAAAAAGCTGTATTGGCTGTATTGTTATTATCTAAAGGCCTAGAGACATTAGCACATGTAGGTCGTCATATCGACATGCCTGTGTGAACAGGTCCTCATGTGAATTCATCACACACAAGCGCACACACTACAGGACTCAGCTTTGCTCAGCTGTCGGTATGCATTATGCAGATTCAAACGCTAAGAATTGCTGCAGTTTCTATTTTACGCACTTTGCTAGTCCAGTCACGATAAAGGAAGGGTGGGACAGCCGGGGGGGGGGGGGGGGGGCGGCTAAATCATGTCAATGCAAGACTTAATAGTGAGGAAGATATCAAAGAAAAAATGAAAGGGTACAAAAGAGGAGTCAGGGGATGGCTTTCTGGAGGAATAGTTGGAGAAAGAGATGGTTTCGTACATTTCCCTTCCCCCCCATGTCTCGCCCAGGTCTGTCCATGTGTACAAAGACAGTCTGCAGAGCACTGATAAGAGACCCTGGATTATTAATTGGCCATTTTATTAATACAGGAACCACTCTTCCCCTTCAGATATCTATGCAATACACACCGACTGTCCCATCCACTGCATAAATCCTCTGCAGCTTACATCTTTATGCAGTTGTGTTTAAGTATTCACTGCCACCTACTGGCAGACTTCGTACACAAAGGCATCTTCAAAAAGTAAAATGTTCATCTCTACTGTATCTCTGACTGAATTACATCCATGTATGTTGAGTTCACTTGACCTGCATGTCTTTGGAGTCCAAACCCCGGAAACCCCTTCTACTTTATCACATGGTGTGTGAAATGTATAAAAAAAACATGACTGTAGCTCTCAGTTTATCCATAAACCCACACAGGTTCATCAGCAGTGTTGTGCTGCAGCATTAAGAGGGAGAACAAAAGTTGCTGGTAGTGTTAAAAAAGTGTTGATAAACAAGGGAGGATAGGACATCAGTGGTAATACCAGGTAAGAAAGAGGACGCAGCTACGATTAGATGACTTGAAAAGAAATCTCAGATTTGCCTGTGACAATCAGCCAGTGAGGGACTTTACCTCGGCACACTAGTCAGGTAGGTCAGCACGTTGTGAAACTCTCCGTCTGTGATCTCTCCAAACGCAGGGAATTCTGGGAACACAATGATGGGGCTGCCATTATCTCCTCTACCTCCTAGAAAATTGGAAAACAGAGGAACATTAAAAATTGCCGCATGAATATATAGGGATTACCTGTAAGAATATGTTGTGTATATCTCCTTGGGGATGTTGCAAATCAGTACAGCATAGAATAACATAATTTATGAGGCAAAGAACAAACCATATGAATGCATCATAACTTTCAAGCTGCGAGTCTCTGTGTTGGGGGCTCTGACAATCAGTCTGACAACAAAATGTTTTTTGATGTATCACAGTTAGAATAAAGGAAGAGAGCGCTGAGGAAGAAGAAACAATGGCCACATGGGGGCACTGATGTTAAAGCTGTATCACTGATGATTGGAGACTGTACAGAAAAAACTGCAATATCCATCATAAAACAAACAAAAGAAAACAGTGGTTTGACATAATTGTATTTTCTTCCAATATAAAAAAATTATTTTAAAATAACTAGCATTTTTAAATAAATGTCAATATCTGAAAAAGAGGAGGATAAGTTAGCCCACAACAGTCAACAGTTGATTTAATAACGTAATACAGTTATATTATCTCATTATTATACCCCTTACACCACCATCTCACCACACAGTTCTACCTTAAAGTCCCTGGTTTCTAATCTCTTATATTCATGATTAAAAAAGCAACAATCAAAGACAATGTTTGGGAAAAGAAATGTTTTTTTAACACCTAAAGCTAATCTGCTTCCTCTGGACTGTATTTGTGTTTAGATTTGATAAACAGTGGCCAAACAGCTGCCATTAGATTGAAATAAATATTCTTCAATCCTCATTAATCCACAGAAATATGTGCCATCACCTTTTCCCAACAGAGCTCCGCCCAACTCAAACGGGTGAGAAGAGCATAGTGAAAAATATAAATATGGAAAAATGTCTCATGCGAAATAACCAAAACTCTAATGTTACCAGAAAGGTGTGTGTTCTTGTTAGACCCCATTGCTAATGGTAAGACATGGTGTACACAATGACACTAACACCTTCAATCTCAACTCTTTCTCACACACACACACACACACACACACACACACACACACACACACACACACACACACACACACACACACACACACACACACACAGTTGCTCTGCTCTGTCAGCGCATGTGACTGGAATATTAATCTGTCTGCCTTTTCTTCTCTCATCACTATAGCAACAGCGAGTGCATGGTCATGGTTTCAACGTCTGCTTAAATATTTGTCTTGCTGGCTGCAGTCACAAGGTCAGCTCTGGCACACAGCACTGTAATGTAAGAAATTATATAATAATTATAAATAAATAACTGGCAATCTCAGTGAAAGACGCCTCAAATGTTGTGGAAAGACACAAAACATGGATGTTATCATAAAAGTGGACATGCAGAGGCAGTAAGCAAATACAGATCAGGTAACAGCAGCAAGAATATAAAAGGTATTTGGACCAGAACGTGACAAACATTGAAGAGGAAATGGAGGGAGGTGACATTTGAATAGCAAATCATAACTGCCAGGAGGAAACCGTTTACATTAAATATGCAAAAATCAAGTGGAGTAGTTAAAATAGAAAGGATTCCTCTGGTGGCAGAGATGAGGCAGATGATTAGTGCTAATTAAGAAATAAAGTGACAGGCAGCAGATGAGATGAACTCCCCATGAGCCCATACAGACAGATACGCAGAGATAGATATGAAGAGTCACCTGAAAGGAAGGCAAACTGCTTCTTGAGGTCAGGGGTGATGTCAGCAGCACGGAGCGGACTGCTGTCCAGCTGCATGATCTCATCTGGAGAAAACAGAGGAGGGAAATATTAGTGACATCAGAGCTGAAGATGAAGAGGAGGGAGGGAGCCTGAAAACCATTATAGAGCTGCTTTGCCATACGTACAATATAGAGAGGGAGAATTCAAATTTAAACATTTTCTAAGAAAAACTGTAGCGGCAACATTTCCAGTACATTGAAAAAAATACTTCACCCACAAAATGACCATTTGTGTATTAATTACTCATCAATTGTGACCTTATACTCTTGCGGAAAACTTAATTTTTCTCGCATGCCTCCATGGTGAATCTAGAATTAAAAAACAGAGAAAAGTAATTCATTTTCAGTAATTGAAGCAAATTGGGGCTGCGTTTGACTACAGCAAAAGTATATCAAAACATTAATTTACAATCTCCCATACACCTCATGCAGTATAATCCAAGTTTAAGTTTATTAATCAAACTCTACTATTTAAAACAGTATCACTCTTGTGCAGGCGTGCTGCTCGTCCGTGCGGTTCCAAAAGAGTCAGGAGTGTTTTAAAAGAGTAAGGTGTTCATGAATATGCATGTGTTTGATAAGTACTGAGCATACAATAAATATGACTGGGATTATACTGCATGAGTTGTGTGAGAGTTTGTGAACTGATATTTTACTATAGTTTTGCTGTTGTTAAACGCGGCTCCCGTTTACTTCAATTCTGTAACACTTTTCTCCATTTTGGGATTCTTTGTTTACTGTGTGAGCATCCCAGAAAAAACTAAAAGCTTTCTTGAAGATAACATACAGTATTGATGAAACAGGCTTTGTTGGTCCCCTCATTCCACCTTCAACAGCTATCCATCCCCCATGGACTCCCTTCATAAGGATTAAAATAATCAGATTTAAGGTTCAATACCCCAGTAGGAGATGAGGATTCCGGTTACTACAGACACGCACAGGGCAGAGGCAGTTTAGCAAGCTTTTGGGCCAGGTGAAGGACTGTATACCTTTCATCAAAATAACATCACACATGTTGAACATGGTTACAGTGAATGTGCAAACAGGAACATTCTGTATATTTCCCGTGTGGTCTAAGTGGCAAGACAAAACACAACTCGAGATATTTGACAAAATGAGTGTGAAAAACAAGTAGGTTACACTGAAACACATGTCTCTGCTGGCTGCTAGGCCTCATGATTAGGCATTAGACATAAACAGTCTCCTACAATATGGAGTGTATGCATTGATTTGTATTTGAGAAATACAACGTTTTGCTCACTGAATAAAAACTGAGCGCTGTGCAACAAAGGGCAAAACAGATCAATATAGAAAGATTGGCAGAAGTACAGACATTTGCTGCAGGATTATAATGTTGCTGCTATGCAATGTGGGTCGTGGTTTATATATGTGGTATCTATAAAGGAGCCTCAAGCCTTAAACACAAGACATTCAAATCAAATACGTTTATTTCACTGGATTCATGCAGCCATCCCCAACATAACAAAAGATCTCTGAGGTCTGTTTCATCAGCTTTATATCTCATTGACTAAACAGCCGTCTGTGATCAGTCCCAAAGACGTCATGGCGAGAAGCCTGAGGGAAATAAAAGTAATCCAGTACATTGTGGTCCGATACTGCCGTGAGAAGCTGCTGTAAGGGAAAGTGGTTTTCGGTATCAATCCTTGGGGCATTTTTGGTGCGCAAACATTTGTGTTAAGGTGCCTTCCATCAGGGCGACTGAGTATCAGAACCTGAAAAACAACTGCTCAGTTACTGGCCACATCTTCCAACTGGATGCATTTTGTTATATTTAGCTCCAGGCAAATTGGGCTCTGTAGTCGCCTGTCATTAAAGCTGAAAGACCACATGAAGTCAAGAAAAACATGGCTGATTTCTTCAGCTCTTTCTTTATTTTTCCATTTTCCCGTATAAAAGCACTTGCATGGCCACGGCCGTACCCACCACTGAGGTCACCGAGCTCCGGACCTCTGTAGTTTCTGACTAAAAATAACTTGATTGTGGTGCAGCTAAGATATTGTACAATGCCAAGATTACCAACTTGCTCATTTGATCTCCATTTGGTCGCGCTGCGTAAAACAGTGGCCAATGATGCCGGCTAGTTAGTTTCACTTTGACCCTATATAACCCATGTGTTCTTACTTTCTTCACTGAGACACACAAGGATGAAACAATCAAACCTTTGAGAAGGGAAGAGACACGGGACAAGATGAGGAGGCAGTGAGAAAATGAAAGAGAAGGTGAAGTACTGCCCACTGCGCCGAGGACAAATCAGTATTTTCAGATTGTAATGTGGATCATTCATTGCAACAACACATGCCAAAGGTCTAGAGATGTGCAGTTCTTCTGCATTCCTCTTTAACATCCACAAAACTGAATTCTGAAGGCATGGACATACAAAGGATGGCCATCTAGGGACCAGAAAAGCCATGAAAATACCGGACGGTCTCACAGAGACAGACATTATCCTGCAAACGTGGTGACAAACATACAATAGACTGCAAAGTCAAAGTAACTATTTTGACTTTTTTCCTCTTAGTCTGACTTTGTTTGTTCTTTTTGTCATAAGGCCAATCATACAGTATCACAAACACAGTATATATAAAGATGTTGTAGAGTAGTTAGTAGCAGTAACTATACAGGTTAATGTGGATCATATGATTTGGTCCACATCAGAGTAAATTTACTGCATTCACAACTGCCCTAACAAATCGCACCACAGTTTGAGTAAAATGGACTCAATGTTGGCATACACAGTTTGTCCATAGAGCCGTCTCACCATACTTTGTATGGCACCATACCTGGCCAGGCCAAAACACGTCCACCCAGTCTAACTTAGTACTCACTGGAGCTCAGTCCATCTCAGAGCATCACAAAATATCCATCATTGTTATGGATGTCGATTCCCTCTTTATCCAGACCGTCTGTCTGTCTCTTTACAGACACAGCCCTTTTACTTCAAGCACTCCTTCTGACTCCAGTTTTAACAAACCAACAAGACTTGCTGTTGACTCTTTGTTTGACAAAACCTATCAGGTTACTTGGCCTTAGGGTGGCAGTACATTGAAATCTCTCTCTCTCTCTCTCTCTCTCTCTCTCTCTCTCTCTCTCTCTCTCTCTCTCTCTCTCTCTCTCTCTCTCTCTCTCTCTCTCTCTCTCTCTCTCTCTCTCAAACTGTTTGAGGACATGATTCATTCAAGTGTGTCTTCTTGGTCTGGCATTTTCAGTCTCCTGCCTCCTTTAAACCTTTTTACTTGGAGACCAGCTGGTGCCATGCCTGTTGTGTCAAAACAACATCAGTCAAAGGTTTTAGCTACTCAGGGGACTTAAAGGACCATACCTGGGTTTACATTTTAGATTGTTTTTCTATCAAGCAGTAAACATTTTAAACAAAGTTCATGTACCGTAACATAAGCGGCATGATAATCATATTAAATTACATTCATTTGGCAGGCTTTTGTCCAAAGCGATTTATAATAACAAGAGCTAAATGTCATCCCAAATAGTGAGTGGAAATAGGACATTGTGAGTAATTACTAAGAAACAAGTGAGGAACCTCATGATTGATGAATCATCGATAAGTAGCTGCTGAATAACTCTGAGAAGAGAACTTCATGTATAAAGTAGATAATAATGAGTTACTGGTGAACAAAGATTCTAGGTGATACATTTTTGTTTACAAAGTTTATGATATGACTCTGAGAAGACAAGAACAGACAATCCCTGAAAGATTGGAGCTCACAACACCAACACAACACCTTTGTTACTTCACTACAGCTTCTGATCACTGAAGCAGGTGGTTTTTAATCTTGCCTGATAGCAGGAGACCTCGGAGACTGACGCACATTACACTATTCTACCACGTCCAGCAATACACAGACAGACAGACACACACACTCACACACACAGACAGACAGACATGAACACAGTGTCTAGTAAATTGTACATATCATACACAGGCTGATAATTAAGATGGATTAAAAACTTGTTAACCCATCGTGACCTCAGGTGCTATTAAACTACACTCATCGGTAACAGCAATCTGTTCCCTCTCCTCCACTTTTAAGTTGTTCGGTTTGTGATATGGCAAAGGGTTGCACGGGTTCATCTATTATAAATTAACAGCCTACCTGTGGCTGGACAAACATTATTGATCGTGCAATCTAGTGGACTGTCCCAGTTTCTGAAAAATGATCTGACCTTAGAACCAAATACACTTTGTCTCTTATTTCTACCAAACCTATAAAGAATATGGTATTCTGTTTCAGCCGTCTCCTCTATTGATGGGATACTATTTCCTTTGACATCTGTAGTTAACATATATTGATTAGGGACAACTGACTGACTTAGATCTACAGATGTTATTTGAGACGGTTCTTTTTCTTTCAACTTAACCTCAAGCATGGGTGTGTGAACCAAAATGTCTCCTTAACAGAAGTCAGGCAAGTCAAAATGAGACAAATGACCATATCTTTGATGTTTGCAACTTAGTAATGCAGTGTTGCTCTGTTAATAATGGACACTCACATAATGGACACAAAGATCCAACTGTCAGCCATCTGCAGAGCGCTTACTCACACACCCCTCATGGAATCAAGTTCACACAGAAACCTCAAACAGTTTCCACTTTCTGACCCAGCCTCACTTACTCAGCCAGCCACGCCTTGCCCCCAGCAACTCCCACACATATCAAAACCAACCCCCCATCCAGGCCATCAATAGCTGGACTTTGTCTCCAGAAGGAAGCTATTCTGTTACTGGAAAAAAAAAAAAACTCCTGGAAGATGACAGGTTTGAGTTTTAGCCCCTTTTTTACATTTGCTTCTTCCTGTCCTGCCTCTCCTCCTTTCGGCCTACAACTACATTACTTCCTTCCAAACTTGCACTTAAAGTTGACACAGTATTGCACAATCGCTAACAGCCCCTCTGGCTATTAGAAAGGGAGAGGATGATCCAGTTTTAGATACTACTGTATTCCTCACAAAAGAAAAACAGACATAGAAACCACTCCAGTGTCTTTTCCGATCAGCAAGTATCGATGATGTCACAAGGAGCACAGCAATTATCATTTATGTTAAAAAAAACAAACCTGCGTATATAAATGATTAACTTATTGTAGTGGTCTAAATGAAAGTCTGTGTATATTGACGCACACAAGCAACATCCTCCCAACTGTTGGAAGGGGGAAAAAGGGCTCAAATGACTTTGTTTATTTTACTCATAATTGTCTGTATTGGATTATATGGTACATGATTAGAGGATACCAAAGTATTTGGTGTTTTAACCGTGCAATAAAAATGGCAGATTAAAATTCATACTTCTCCCTGCTATACAAACTGCTTGAACTGAACTGAATTATTGAACAAGAGCCCTTTTTCTGCTAATGAGAAAATACACTTCCTGAACAAACATATTATTCCAACATCCTACACACCCCCACACACACAAACAAACACACAAACCCCCACACACCCACAGACACACACGTACACAGCACACACAAACCTCCTGCTGGCTGAGGCGCTAATGTTCTTTAAAAGGCTTAACGATGGGGATTAGTGTCCACTCACGCTCACGTTTGTGGAGTGACGAGTCAAACATTAGTGGGTCACAGTCACACACCTGGACTGCCTGCTTCTACTGACACAGATTAAACAGGACTAGAGCAGAGGTCTGGAACTCCCATTGATCAGGCCAGGAAGTGTGGAAGCCTGAATATATTCTTGTTCAGTAATAGGGAACAGAATGGACACTCAACAACAGAAGGGGGGGGGGGGGGGGGGGCAGCAAGTGGGAATTAGGGGTTTACAGTCATGGTCATGGAGGGGGGAGTCACCAAAATAAAGCAAAGCACTAAATAGGGCTGAGCAGTGACAGAGGAGTCCATATAATATCAGAGGGGAGAGGGTTCAGGTTAAGGTTAAAGAAGGCAATGTTTAAGGCGATGGTCAACATTTGTGTTGCTCCACTGGGTCTGTAATCACACAAAGAAATAAGGGTATGGTTTGTGATCAGAAAAAAACAATCTGGGGAAAAGTTGTAAAACAATCATCCTGAAGAAATGAATGAAAAAAATAAATGGTCAAAACACCTCAACCCCTCCAAACGATATATCAAGTCTCCCAAACACAGCTGATGTCTCGTCTGTACTGCCTCAGCTCATCACAACTTGTTGAAGAACAAACATTTACCCATGGTTCTCTCTAAATATAGTGCAGTAATGCATCATTCTTGATCATTATCAAAAGGATCTATACCAGATCCTATATACAGTTGTGGTCAAAAGTTTACATACACTTGTAAAGAACATAATGTCATGGCTCTCTTGAGTTTCCAGTTATTTCTACAACTCTGATTTTTCTCTGATAGAGTGATTGGAACAAATACTTCTTTGTCACAAAAAACATTCATGAAGTTTGGTTCTTTCATGACTTTATTATGGGTTAACAGAAAAAGTGACAAAAATCTGCTGGGTCAAAAATATACATACAGCAACATGAATTAGCAATTTTGGTGACTTAGAAAGTTGTGTCAATGAAATGAGCTTCATAGCATGGCCTCTTAACTTCTTGTGAGTGATTATGAGTGACTACAGCTGGTGACTTCTCTGAGGCCATTTAAATAGGGCTCATTGGATACAAACGCCCACAAACGCTACAATGGGAAAGTCAAAGGAGCTCAGCATGGATCTGAAAAAGCGAATCATTGACTTGAACAAGTCAGGAAAGTCACTTGGAGCCATTTCAAAGCAGCTGCAGGTCCCAAGAGCAACAGTGCAAACTATTGTTTGTAAGTATAAAGTGCATGGCACTGTTTTGTCACTGCCACGATCAGGAAGAAAACGCAAGCTATCACCTGCTGCTGAGAGAAAATTGGTCAGGAGGGTGAAGAGTCAACCGAGAACCACCAAAAAGCAGATCTGCCAAGAATTAGAAGCTGCTGGAACACAGGTGTCAGTGTCCACAGTCAAGCGTGTTTTGCATCTCCATGGACCGAGAGGCTGCCGTGCAAGAAGGAAGCCCTTGCTCCAAAAGCGCCACCTTAAGGCTCGACTGAAGTTTGCTGCTGATCACGTGGACAAAGATAAGACCTTCTGGAGGAAAGTTCTGTGGTCAGACGAAACAAAAATCGAGCTGTTTGGCCACAATGCCCAGCAATATGTTTGGAGGAGAAAAGGTGAGGCCTTTAACCCCAAGAACACCATGCCTACCGTCAAGCACGGTGGTGGTAGTATTATGCTGTGGGGCTGTTTTGCTGCCAATGGAACTGGTGCTTTACAGAGAGTAAATGGGATAATGAAGAAGGAGGATTACCTTCAAATTCTTCAGGATAACCTAAAATCATCAGCCCGAAGGTTGGGTCTTGGGCGCAGTTGGGTGTTCCAACAGGACAATGACCCCAAACACACATCAAAAGTGGTAATGGAATGGCTAAATCAGGCTAGAATTAGGGTTTTAGAATGGCCTTCCCAAAGTCCTGACTTAAATCCCATTGAGAACATGTGGACAATGCTGAAGAAACAAGTCCATGTCAGAAAGCCATCAAATTTAACTGAACTGCACCAATTCTGTCAAGAGGAGTGGTCAAAGATTCAACGAGAAGCTTGCCAGAAGCTTGTGGATGGCTACCAAAAGCGCCTAATTGAAGTGAAAATGGCCAAGGGACATGTAACCAAATATTAGCACTGCTGTATGTATATTTTTGACCCAGCAGATTTGATCACTTTTTCTGTTAACCCATAATAAAGTCATGAAAGAACCAAACTTCATGAATGTTTTTTGTGACAAAGAAGTATCTGTTCCAATCACTCTATCAGAGAAAAATCAGAGTTGTAGAAATAACGGGGAAACTCAAGAGAGCCATGACATTATGTTCTTTACAAGTGTATGTAAACTTTTGACCACAACTGTACATACACACAACAGGACACTGGGTGTCTGTGATTTACAGTTTCTTCTTCTACATGTCATAGATTTTAAGGAGGGAAAAAACAGACATCAGATGAAACTGCACAGCCAAATGAACTCAAGATTTCACTTACAACAAAGAAAGCAAATGCTGTGTATTCCAAACCCAACTCTACGTGGGAGCATGGTAGAGGACAGGCCAACTCAAACAGAAAAGGACAGGTAGAAGATACCCACATTGTGCTTAGTATAATAAAAGGGATACACTGCCCACAAAAACAAATAATGTATATACAGCATGGTGAAAGAAAGACTGTGACAAGGGAAGACTTATTTTGTCAACAAAAAAGGTGAGAAAATAATAAAAACATCTGATACCTACCACACAGCCAGTGGCAGCAGCGAGCAAATCGGTAATATCTTTTCACCTCCTCCAGAGAGATCCGTACATGACCCCCACCCTCCTCTACTGGCCACAAACACACATCCAGTGACCCCTCCATCTCCTCCTCTTTGACCTCTTCACTTTGATCATCCGTCTCTACTCCTCTCTCCGCTTCAGTCTCTCCATTCTCCATCAACCTTTTATCAGCTTCCGTCTCGCCTTCCCCTGAGGTTCGACTCCCTCCAACTCCTCCTGGACTTTCCTCTTTTAGCGCATTACTAGCAAATGGAGAATCTGCGTGTCCTGTATTCACAAACCAGTCCAACTCCTCTCTATCTGTGTGTTCATCTGAGCCTTCAGCCACCTGTCCCCCTAAACTCAGCTCTAAGTCCACATCAATGCAAAACCCAGAGTCTAACTCCACCTCAACATCCTCCTCCATCAGGAAACCTGAATCGGCCTTCTCCTCTCCCCCCATCCTGCTGCACCAGCCTACGTCTTGTTCACTCCTCTTCTGCAACACTTGTTCCATGCAGCTTTGCAAAAACAAAAAGGTATCACTGCAACAGTTTCCCTCTCATTCTGACTCCACCTTTCACCAGACTCCACATGCGGCCTCCCGCTCTCCGTCGGGCTGCAGGTGCTCTACAGCCTGCAGGACATCACTCAGTAACTGAGGGGACTTCCTATTGCAACCTCAGGTTACCTGCAGACAAAAGCAACAGTGTAGCACCCTAACCCCACCCTCCCTGCTCACCCTGCCACCCTTTTCCCTCTCCTAAAAAACACAATTACCTGACCCCTCCTGGTTGAACAGTAATGCCTCCAACCTGCCAATGAATGACTAAGACGGACCTCTAAAAAGGGATCCACTTTTGACTCTGTAAGACTAGTGAGAAACAGGAAAAAGTTATGCATGCTAAGTTATGTCATGTTATGTTCTGTCACAGTGTTATAGGAACCGCAGCTCTCAGTCCTTTCCCCGGTGCTCATTTACCTAGTTCAACAAAGCTCTGGCTCCTCGTCTGCCTTATCTAGGGAGATGTGGACCAAAAGTACAAAGCCTCCATTCTGACCAGCCCATTCAAACACTGCCTGCATCCCCATTTAACCATTCGCAGACTGTATCCATTCAAAGACCCTATTCTTGTTTATAAAAGACCCCATTCTTACACATTTACTGAAAGACTTAGTTCTAATGAGACCTCTCAAAGAAAGACACTGTTTCTTAACAGAATGTGGCGATTTAGATTCCATTTCAATGCGTTGCATAAAAGATACATTTCACCTAAAAACAAGCCAATAGACACCATTCTCTCTCCCAATTCACCCATTATCTACAAACACAAGTTCAGTGTGCTAAAAGGTTTGGGCAAGAGATGTTGATTGTGTTAAGTGTGTGTGTACATGTATGCCTGCATGTGTGCGTGTGCGCATGGGTATGAAAGCTTGCATCTGCAAGCATAAGTGTGTGTTATGTGTGTGGGGGTTGTGTTTAATGTATATGTTTGCTCTATGACCAAGGGCAAGCACGAGGTTATCAGTGCCATAAACCTTGAGATAAACACGAGAGCCATTAGGTTAAAGAACTGCACAACTCAACGCGAACAAGAGGGTCAAACAAAGAGACAGAACGCTCAACTCGCAGTCCCAGTCTAATTTAAAAGACACTGATTCATGGTGTTTTCGTCACATAAAGCCAATGAGTGAGTACCAAGACTGAGAGCAACTAGTGTATCAGATATACTTTTCCTCTAACTCAAGAGATGTATCCATCAGAGAGCTTCAGTCAGCAAATAAGATGTTTAAAATAATTGGGGATCTGATAAGTGAACTCAAGTGATGATGTGCCTTGAGTCAGCGTAGGTTGGAGCAGAAAACTAGAAAATTAAAAAATATGATGAGAATGAGTGTAAGCTGCCCCTCATCTCTACTTAAAGCTGGCAGCTCAAGGCTGCGTTAGCCCCAAATAGAAGGGACGCACATTTGAGCACTTGCCGATACAGAGTACCGATATGAGTTCTTAATAATACCATTACAGTTCTAACAATGACTTTAAAAACATGTTTCATTTTCATCAGATGTTCCTCACTTTCTGACAGTAACAAATTAAATATACAGCTTGAGCTGGGCGGCTTGTAAGGCTCAACTGACGACAGGCTAACTCCACGTTGCCTTAGCGGTATCAGGTGCGGTTGTATCAGAGTAGTTTTATCGCTACGAGTACATGAGCACAGTATCGGACCAGATACTGGTATCTGTACCGGTGCATCCCCACCTAATAGCATAATACACAGACTCTATCGGCTGTCTAGTTGTATTGTGGGTAGGGCTGGGTATGTTTTAAGAAATGACGATGCCAGCATTAATACCAGTACCCTTAAAATGATATCATCGCTCTCATTCGGTAAAACAATAACTCCGTCACTCGACCCAAAGTGGCGGGACTGTGTTGAAGTGGAAGAGTTAACGCCCACCCTCCGGTTACCCCCGGGTTAAAACTGTTTGCTCTGTCAGTACTGTTGCCCTCGTTAGCACTGTAGGTTAGCTGCAAGCCGCAGGCTCAGACATGTCCGTATTCAAAGCTGGCTGTATGGGTTGTAGCTGTTGCAGTAGTGGGCCAATCACACGTCTCATTCAATTTAAGAATGCTGTGATTGGCTGCCAGGAAAACCATACAAACAAAAACCTTAAAAAGGTATTGAGTACCGATACCCAGCTCTAATTGTGGGTAATTTGGGCGCCAGGTTTTTTCACAAGGAAGAAAAATGTGTGTACTAAAAAAGGTGACATCTCGGATTGTGCTGCATTGATTTAGATAATTTCTTCAAAAAAACTCTCCATTGCAAAAAAGAGTATTCCGTTGATTCAGCATTGTACTATTATAACATTGTCAGACTATGTTAGAATATTGTTGCTTTGGAAACAACTGAGTTTAATTTGGGCTTCTTCTGATTTTAAGAATCAGTCATAGGTGGAACAACTTGCCGATCAATGTTTTTATGTTAGTGACCTACATATGCAATCAAGCACACACAAATATTCTTTCCCAGTATTTCTGACAGTATTGTTAAGTGGCCTCAGCCAGTAAAACCAAACAAATGCTAGATCAACAACACAGTTCCTCTCTTGTACGAATTCACCTCATGGCTAATGATTTTAACAGAGCTGGAAACCTTCCCTGAAACTACACAGCTTGAGGCAAAGACAGGCAAAGCTTGAGGCAAAGCAGACAAGAAAAACATGCACATACTGTTTGTGGAGTCCAAAGGTGCCAACGCATATGCACATACTGTACTGTAGCTGCAGACACACATGCAATCCATAAGTGCCAGGCACAGCAATATCTTTGAACAAGAAGCAACCTTCAACCAGGGACAGAACAAACATAAATATCAGAGGACAACCTCGGTCAGAGACAAATATATGTACGTTTGAAGAGACAACGTTTTCACATACATTGTGTCAGCAAGCTACAGGAAAATAGCTTACATATACAGACACAGGGTCGGAGTTTTCGGTCAAATTTTTCATCAGACATAGAAAAATACACAAGCATTCTACCCACACAGACAGACAGAAAAAATTCCATGCATATGTCTCCTGACTCACTTGGCTTAAGCGGGACCATCGGCATCCCGCTGTCCCATTGAGAAGCACTCCTCCTTGCTTTGCTCACCATGCTTTTCTCCCTGCGTGTTAGTGAGACCAGCAAAAGTCTGTTTCTATGCAGTGGAAAAAGTGGCAACAATCTGGCTGACAGACAGGCAGGACACCAACTTGAAAAGTCAGCAGCTTTAATCAGCAGTTCCCACTCCTTTGCACCAGCTCGTCTGCTGGGAAGGTGCTGTGTGCTGCAATTTCTGCATATGTTGAGGAATCTGTTACCGCTACAGAAAAAATATCAGTGCAGCTGCGAAGCTGGAAACTGAAGAGACTGTTTAAACTGCGCAGTCACGCACTCTCGTGGACACAACTGTTGTACACACAAAGACACACAAACAGCCCAGTGGGGAGCAAAGGGAAACCCACAGGAAACACTGTGTGTGGGGCTCTGGGCGTGATGCCCTGCAGAAGTCTGGCCAGAGCCTCAATCGGGAATATTGCACACAAATACACACGCATACATATACAGCCATGAACACTGGAATATTGCACATAAGCGCGCGCGCGCGCGCGCGCACACACACACACACACACACACACACACACACACACACACACACACACACACACACACACACACACACACACACACACACACACACACACACACACACACACACACACACACACACACACACACACACACACACACCTTTCCTCTTTTGGTCTTACCATCCCAGTCTCTCCAGGAGTTCCTGCGGCTGGCAGGGTTGAAAGGGAAAGGAGAGCCCAAACCAGAGACGTCCAGGTTCTGGATCAGATGACTAAGCCGGTTCACTATCCGGTACGACACCTCGCCACCCTCCCGCAGAAACTCGTGCAGAGACATGAGAGCAGTCTGCTGGTCTCACACACTGCAACAAACTCTGTCATCCAGAGAGAGCCCACGCTGCACCTGCAAAGCTCCGCTGCACACTCTGATAGACTCCGAATCACAGCCCCCAAATGCCGGCATGGGAAGGACCTTCTTTGTTGTAATGTGCCGGTTCACTCGGAATCAAGCCAACATGATCTCACATGCATCCTCTGAGGAGATGTCTGCATTGGCTACATACAAGACAAGCCTGGTGTCATCTGCAGTGCCACATTGGGGACTCAGGAAACAGCAGTGCAGAACCAAAAAAAAAGCTGAGTCACTGTCTGCACAACCTCTGAAACAAAGTGTTCACACTCGAGGTGAGTATGGGCCCAGCTCACTCTGAATGCGCATGCATACCTTGTCGCAAGTGCGTCGCAAGTGCTACTATTGACGGATCAGAGTAGCATAGGTTTCCAAGGAAGGACGGGAGGGGAGGAGGCTGGAGGTGAGCTGGAGCAGAGGGCAGACGTTGAAGCACAAATCCCCTTCTGCTGCTCAGGCTAATTATATTCCTCCACTCCCTAACTAATCTGCCTTTTCTTTCCCTCTTTCTATCTCCCCAGATTCTTTCAGGCATTCATTCCTGGTGAACCGGGAGAGCATGGAAATGTAAAACCTTCCAACACTGAAACTTTGCAGTAGACATAGACGGCTCAGAGTGTGTTGGTTACTGAGGTGGAGGAGCAAAGAGGGTCCTCTTTGATGGGAGAGTGGAGGAGGTTGCTGGCAGGCTTTTAAGTATGTGTGTTTGGCGAGCAAAAGGCAGCTTGCAGTTTATAGGCTTAGAATAGCAATGAGAGAGGCACTGCACTCTCACACTTGATGCGGCGACTGCAGGAGGACGAGACACACAACATCAGCCATCTACCCCTCCTCCATACCCCCCATCTTCTCCTGCCCCCCTGTTAATCAGGCCTGTTTTCTTATTATAGCATCACCCACCTCCTGTGTGTTACTTCATCTGAAGCCCTTCAGTTCTGTTTGCTCTCACACTTCCATATACCTGCCTCTGTGGACACAAACATATACACAAGCACACAAAGCTCATACGTCAGCCTGTCCTAACGTAACAACCAAAGCTGCTGAAATCCACAAAGACCACCACGAATCAGAAAACAACAAGAGTAGGAGTCTACAGTTATGCTAGTGACGCTGTGAGGCTGTGCTTTGCCACAGCAACGTTTTGAGCTAAATGCTAACATCAGCATAACATCCCAACAATGACAATGTTAACATGCTGATGCAGGTATAACGTTCACTGTGTTCACTATCTCAGCAGTGTGTTAGTATGCCAACATTCACTGATTAGAAGTAAATGCAAAGTACAGTACATTAGTTAAAAAAAAAAGAAAAAAAAGATCAAGGTCACTAAAGTCGGTAAGATTCATTCTCTGGGCACCATGAACATCAGTACTTAGTCTCCTGGAAATTCAGCCAGTAGTTGTTTAGATATTTCAGTCTGGACCAAAGTGGTGGCCGCAAATTCCTCAACAGACAGTTTAAATTATATTTTGTTTGATGGGAAAAATACATTGTAACCCTCGATAAAATGCAATGACATAAATTGAGAATGCTTTATTATTGCAGCACTCGTCCTTTTTGACCACTGCTGATTAGCTGGAGACAGATAGTGACCTGCTGGATCCATCTGGCTATACACCTGCTATGCCTTTAGGGATAAACAGCACAGCTCACCTTGGAGGGTTGAACCCCTGACCTCGAGCTAATAAGTAACCTGACACTCACATTATTTGTGACAGTAAAGTCTTACGTATATCTGATTTATAAGCAAGCTTCCTTCCTTCCTCCCTTTCAATCCAAAACAGTGCCTCAGGGGAGCATTTGATCAGTAACAAATGACTGAGTAGCAACCATGAAGTCGTGAGACAGCTGGGCTGCCTGGAGCTCAGACACTTTCATAAACCTCAGCTCCTGCTTGGCTCAGCAGCAACACACACTAGACAGTCTCTCACATACAAGCAGAGAGGTGTGAATACATACTAGCCCTGCTCCACAACACCACATATAACATGTCACTATTGCTGCGCAATAAATAAAACAGCTCCCCCAAGCATCACTGGCAGCAGATGAACACATTCCTGCTGGAAAAGCTGAGACCTGTGACTCACTGAACTGGATGTGTCCCTTTAGATCAACTGGAAGTAGGTCAAATGCACAGTCGGAGTCCAGGAGAAGACATTTTTGATTAGGGCTGCAAGTAAGAATTATTTTCATTTCACTGATTAACGTAGAATATGCTAAACTATAAATGTACTGTTTATTCATACCAGAGATTAACTTTCATGTTATTTTAGCCATGCTAACACCGTGGCTTTACGTTTGCAATGTCTCGGTTGGTTGGTCCACCAGTTTGGTCCAGACTGAAATAGCTCAGCAACGATTTGATCAATTGCCATCAGATTTTGTACGGATATTGATGTTTCCCGGAGAAGCAATCGATGGTGATCCCCTGCCTTTTCCTGTAGCGCCACAAGCAGGTCGAAGCTTTCACTTATCCAGGTAAATATTTCAACATCTTCTGGATGCATTGGTACATCATTTTGTACATACACTCATGGATCCCAGACAATGCATCCTAATGACTTCGGTGATCATCGGACTCTTCCTGTTGACCAGGTGTTTTATAGTGAAATATCTACATTTTTGCCATGGAATTTTGTACACATTCATAATCTGCTAAAGATAAATTATAATAACTTTGGTGACCCCTTGACTTTTTATATAGCACATTATCAGGTCAAATCTTACCGTTTATGACAAAATACCTGCAAAAACTACATTTCCATCAGCCAAAGCTATACTCCATGTTTAATGCTAATTAGCATTACTGACTGAATGCCCACACTGATAGACGGATGGGATTGGATCGCTGCCACTCATAGGAAAAAGAAAATACAGGCGGCCAGTGTGGTTCTCCTGAATTGATATCAGTTTGAGATTATTGCATGTTTAGGCACATCAGTCAGAAACCATGATCCAATTCAGAGACGAGATCTGTTTGCAACTTGTTCTCTGGGGAAGAGAGAAGTAATTTACAACATGACACCTCCTTTTCAGCGATGTAGAAGCCATCCGTTCGTCAGATTAGACAATGACAAATCCTTTTCATCCTCAGTTGACTTTGTTTCCCCAGAGTTTCTCTGAATCTTTCTTTTCCTCACTCTCACTGGTCCCTTCCTCTCTGCTGTCTTCTGTGATCAGTGTTACTCTCTCTGAGCCGATTACTGCTCTCATCTTCCTGCCACAGCACATTCCTGTCACATTTCCTTTTAAACAAAGTGCTGCCAATGATTGCAATGTCTGCAAATGTTTACTATAACGTCGCACACTTAATGCTTGTACATGTACAAAAGAAAGAATATGAAATTTTTTCATAATTTTCAAGTCATTTCATTTTTATCATGTCTGGAGTCATGCAGCTCATAATTCTCTGTCAGAGCTGTAGTATGTTCAGTTTTATTCCTCTGGCTTCGACATTGCTATGCCCCCTCCTCGCACAAGTCCACCCACCCACTCACTGCCGCCATACTTCCACCATCTCTGGTGCTAAGGAGGAGATGCAACTCGAGCCCACTGTGCTGTATTCATGATGATTGTAACAAGAGCCTCATCGTTATTGTAGTTGTTTTTTTTAAATCATGCTTTGAGTCGTGATGTCACAGTATCAGTATATATTACATTATTCCTCTTCCATCTGAATTCATACTGGAGCTGCACGTACAAATACAGAGAAAAATAATCATGATCTGAAAACTACAATACCACATATGACACTAAATGAGCAGCTGTGGCCTCTCTAAATCCAACCAACATCACTGATCTCCAGTCTTATGAAAAGAAAGGTGCACAAGTGTGCATTCACGCTTGTGAGAATGGCTGTGAGTGGATTAAAGGAAATCTCTATAACGGGATCAAAAGGGAAACGAGAAGCTGATTTTAGGTGCCCTTGTTAGATTAAGGAGAGAAATCTGTCCTTCAGTCAGTGGTGATAAATGATGAGGCTGCAAGAGCAAAGTCAGGACATCACATCTGCAGTCTGGAAAAGGCTTCTCGTGTCAAATCAGAAAGGATCCAAAATAGCTTTCTTTTCCATGACTGCGTAATGATAGACATACAATGTTTCCCTGCAGCCGCTTTGACTCCTCAGAGAAAATATGAAAGGCCATGACTAAACACACAGAGTGGAGCTTTGCACGAAACACAATAGCAGAGCCTTGACAGCAAAATCTAAGAGGTGATGTGACTACATGAAGTGAGTAACCTGTCCAGGTTTACAGTGGGGATATGACTATATATAGATATAGATCGACAAAACTGTAACTCAACAGGGTGGAGTACTGAGAAACAGTATCACACGTATCAGCCTGGCTTTTGCAGTAGATATCATCATCGATTTCAATGGGCAACCGTAGATATTTTTGCTAATTTTGCAGACATCAGTGTACAGATTACAAATGAGATGTAATGCAATTAAACATGATAGATATACAATTATAACAAAGGACGCTTTGCCTTTCCATAACTGAACTATCTGAATGCAATACAAAATATTTCAATCCATGTCACAACACCATGCACTACTTTTTTTCTCATTCTAGACGAAATAAAACGAGTCAATATCACATTTTCCACAGTGAGATTAAACTGTAAAAGCAAATCGTGTGACAAAAGAACGGCGTAATGGCCAAACACCACCCTAGCTCCAGGCAGACAGCATGAACAAGAGGTTCACGCGGCTGTTAAACCTGGTGTGGATTCCTGCATAAACAAAGATGTGTAGCTCATTCACATGATGATCCTGCATTTTCCTTTATAAACCCTCGATTAAACTTTCATTTGGTCTAAATTTAGCCAAACAAGAGATACAATATTGTCATTTCTCGTGGCTGAATACAGATTAGCATTTCACCTATAGCCATGTTTCAGACAAACATGCATAATCCTCTGCAATGACCAGGGATTACAGTTGTTAAGTGTGTTGTTGTCACCCACCTATGCTCTGAGTGACTGTCCTCAGTCTCTCCAGCAGCTCCCCGAGGGCCATCTCCTCTGTCTTCATCCACAGGATCATCCTCCAAAGGGACAGTGGAAGACCAGCTGCCCAGCCAACAGACACTTCTGCAAGAAAAAGAGACAGCTTGCCTGCTTTTTCCTGCCCGGTGCTACAGAGAGTGGATGATGGCGAAGAGGATGAGAGATGGGGGACTGTTGCGGTGGCGAGCCCAGCCGAGCAGAAGGGAAGAGGGGTAAACTAGCCCAGGATGTGACTGCCTGGCCGCTGGCTTGTACGACACACGGCTGCTGGAGGATAGAGATCTGAGAGAGAGGGGGTGTGTGCAGCTCGGAGGTGCTGGGATGCTCGTAAGAAATGGATGCTTTTGCTTTCGAGGCAGACGAGCGGGAGATGATGAAGCTGCTAAGGCTGTCACAGCCCCAGCTGCAGTGACGAGTCCTTCGCAGAGGGATGCAGAACGCAGGACACCGGTGATGGAGACGGGGAGGAGGTGGAGCAGGAGGCAGCCTCATTCGCACACACATGCTTCAGCCTCAGCACACATGATGGTGCAAACCTGTGAAGACCTGGAAGACATAGAGGGGGAGGGGATTTGAAGGTCAGCGGTACGGTTTCCCACAAACTGCTGATCCAACAGCGACATCCAGTGTGGAGGCACGGCACAACAGCTGTGTCATGACACATTGTCATCCACAGAAACACAGTACTGCCGGTCATGCATCATTGATTATGCTCCATTGCCACCATGTGACGGAACTTGGCTATGACAAGCAATGGTTGGGTTACTTTACAAAAGAGCGAATTAAACCAGCAATGTCCAGTAGTCTCCAGTGAAAGCAACAGCTGGTGCTCGTAACGCCGTCGCTTTTGTAGTCCTCTCGTTTTCATACAACTAGTATATTCTTCTTGTGATGGTGCATCTTGAGGGAGGCTCATACGTGCCGTCATTCGTTGCGATCCTAAGAACGTTCCTCAGACCGACATCTTCCACAATACTAATCAGCCTGCAGTTTGTAGCTTTCCACTTCGCTGTGGCATTTGTTAGCTTGTCTTGCTTTTGTTTATCTATACCTCTCCCACACGCTGCATCCAGCGTAGTCTGCCGAAGCCTCCCTCCACCGTTTGTTTGGGTGATTTGCTGTCATCAGTATTGCATTTTTTTAAAAACTGCGTCAACGCGCAATAAAATAATTGTTGCCGGTAATTAATTAATGCATTAACGCATTAACTTGCCCAGCACCTATATATATATTAAAAATCTATCTCTCTCTCTCTCTCTCTCTCTCTCTCTCTCTCTCTCTCTCTCTCTCTCTCTCTCTCTCTCTCTCTCTCTCTCTCTCTCTCTCTCTCTCTCTCTCTCTCTCTCTCTCTCTCTCTCTCTCTCTCTCTCTCTCTCTCTCTCTATATATATATATATATATATAAAAATATATATGATACCCAAGTTTTTAAATGTACATACGTAAACACAAATGTATAAATAAACACAGTAATAAATAAATACACGAAATATACATATAAATAAATAAATAGAGAAACGGTCTGACTTTTTCCGTCCCTATACCGATAATGAAACCTGGGCTTTGTGTATGGGCCGATACCGAGTACCGATCTGATACCAGTGTTAGATTAATAAGCTGTATGCCTCACTGTGTGGAAGTTCATAAGATCATTATTTTATGTCTAAGGCAAAATCAGGCTTGACTTAAACATTGCTTTCCCAACTGAAAAACAAAATTGGACAAATAAATATAGATAAAAAAGTACTGAATTGTTATTTATTTAAATATTGGTATCCAATACCAGATCTGCACGTCGTCACCGATAGCTGATTCAGCTATTTCAGCCAGTTTACTGAAATCAGAAATATGTTTCGGTATCGATGAATCTCAAGAAATAAATAATATTAACGATAATTAATAACATACAAGCGTTGGCGCGGCTTCAGGTCTCTGCAGACTGAGTCGATGATGTTGCCAGCGGGTCTTTACAGCCCTCTGCTCACTTCTGCTGCTGGATGTTGGATATATTAACCTTTAATTTGCAGGTGAAAGAAATTTCTAATGAATTTCCTTGCCATAAAACCTTGAATTGCAGCGGTGTTTGAAAGGTGCTGTAACATTAAATGAACCTTCTGGCCTTAAGTTCTTAAGACACTTTAGACTCGTACTAAACCAGCAAAATGTTGCAGAAAGTAATGTTCAGGTGTTTTTAATTGAATTATTCTCTTTAGATGACCAACATGTAACTCCAGACTAAAGACACTATATTTGGACCGACATGTCAAATCAGTTGAGCCAACTTACTTGCCTCAGATGGTTTTATAATCTGTACACATACAACATCCTCTGCTCTGGAACCCTCACATCGGAACAGGAAAAACTCCGCCAAAAAAAAAACCTTTAACAGGGAGAAAAGAGGAAGAAACCTCAGGGAGAGCAACAGAGGAGGGATCCCTCTCCCAGGATGGACAGAAGTGCGATAGATGTCATGTGTACAGAATGAACAACACAACAGAGTTGGTGGGTTGAGTGTGCATTATTTAGGGTTAGGGGCGTAGGGTTGTGTGTGAATTAAGTTATTGTATCTTTGTGAGGACTAGTTTGAGTTTTACACCTTAAAAGTGAAATCACTTCACAAGTGTGGAATCAAGTCTTAACCCTCAGCATTGAAATAGGGAGCCGCGCATTAGAAGAGTTTGTACCATTTCTTCTTCTTCTTCTTCTTCTTCTGCTTGTTGGTGATCTGGCTGTGAAGATCTTTTTCTGTGGCCTGAAGGGAAGACTTCTCCTGTTGCCAAAGGAAATGCTCAGTTTCTAACAGATCTTCTGTCTTTTTCCGGGCTGCTTTGATCCTGGTTATCTCCGCTCTCTGTTCCTCCAGCTGGGCTTGGGACGTCTGGTCCCTTTTGCATCTCAGAGCAGTCTGGAGCTTTTCATTCTCCATCTTTTGCTGTTCAAGTTCAGCCACACAGGAGGCTCTGGTCTCCTGCAGCAGGGAGGCTTTCTCCTGCTCCCACTGGAGACGGTCAGCTGCAAACTTCTGCTTCTCCTTTATCTGCATCTCCAGGTGGGTCTGCCTGGCTTTCCTACACTGGTCACGTTCAGTGTACAGCTCCTGCTGGGTCGTCTTCAGAGCAGTCTTTACAGAGCTGAGCTTTTCTTTCTCCATCTTTTGCTGAGAATATAGAAGAATTCTCACGTTTATATCGAAAGAAACTATCTTTGAGAATGAAACTGGATACCAAGAAGTGAAACAGTGTTCAACAATAGCTAGCTGGTGTGAATGCTGTGGCTACCTAACGTAACATTCTATAGAGGCTTCAGCTAGCTTAGCTAAGTTAGCACCCAGATAGCATCACAAAAACACTGCAAAAATTCAACTATCAAAAACAAGAAAAAAAAAAAGGAATAGGATAGGTAAGGTAAAAGGCGTAATAACACGCCATGAGATACATCACACGGGCATAGATGTCCTCTTTTGGAAAGGTCAGCACAGGCATGGTTCCAATGGCCAGTATGCAGTTGGTTTCGCAGACAATCACGACAGGGCTGAAGAGTGGTTTCGTCTGAAGAAAGGTGTTGGGGTCTTCTGGAGACTGGCACAAACACAAGAAGAAAAACAGATATCATTAAAAACAATTCACTCTTCATATCTTATGGTGACGTAATGTGAAAATTGTCATACATGCACAAATCTCTTACATCAAGGATGTGAAGCACAGCCTCACTTGCATGTCCTACCCTCTTGGGTGGAGCCACAGGTGATGGGAACCTGTCTGGAAAAGCCTTCATCGTGGCAATCGAGTGCTTTACTGTTAAAAACAAAAGTAGTCTCATTTGATTTACTGCAGCCAGTTATTTAAACAAACCAATATTTTTAAGGGATTTTCCATGGTCAGAATGTGTAACTACCGTTCTCCAGCAGCGGAGGCCTCATGACCTTTGAAAAAATAAAACTGTGCATTCTCGAAAAAGGTCCCCCAGCGGGTCTTCAGTTCAGGTATGAAGTGGGAGTTCCCTCGATCGAGGATCTGCTAAAGTGCATCCATTAGCTGACAGACAAAGAGATTAATTAAGTAATTAGCAATACATAGTTTATAGATGCAAAGTTTCAAGTTGATATTTTCACAATCTCGTGTGTGTGTGTGTGTGTGTGTGTGTGTGTGTGTGTGTGTGTGTGTGTGTGTGTGTGTGTGTGTGTGTGTGTGTGTACAGTTGTGGTCAAAAGTTTACATACACTTGTAAAGAACATAATGTCATGGCTCTCTTGAGTTTCCCCGTTATTTCTACAACTCTGATTTTTCTCTGATAGAGTGATTGGAACAGATACTTCTTTGTCACAAAAAACATTCATGAAGTTTGGTTCTTTCATGACTTTATTATGGGTTAACAGAAAAAGTGATCAAATCTGCTGGGTCAAAAATATACATACAGCAGTGCTAATATTTGGTTACATGTCCCTTGGCCATTTTCACTTCAATTAGGTGCTTTTGGTAGCCATCCACAAGCTTCTGGCAAGCTTCTCGTTGAATCTTTGACCACTCCTCTTGACAGAATTGGTGCAGTTCAGTTAAATTTGATGGCTTTCTGACATGGACTTGTTTCTTCAGCATTGTCCACATGTTCTCAATGGGATTTAAGTCAGGACTTTGGGAAGGCCATTCTAAAACCCTAATTCTAGCCTGATTTAGCCATTCCATTACCACTTTTGATGTGTGTTTGGGGTCATTGTCCTGTTGGAACACCCAACTGCGCCCAAGACCCAACCTTCGGGCTGATGATTTTAGGTTATCCTGAAGAATTTGAAGGTAATCCTCCTTCTTCATTATCCCATTTACTCTCTGTAAAGCACCAGTTCCATTGGCAGCAAAACAGCGACACAGCATAATACTACCACCACCGTGCTTGACGGTAGGCATGGTGTTCTTGGGGTTAAAGGCCTCACCTTTTCTTCTCCAAACATATTGCTGGGCATTGTGGCCAAACAGCTCGATTTTTGTTTCGTCTGACCACAGAACTTTCCTCCAGAAGGTCTTATCTTTGTCCATGTGATCAGCAGCAAACTTCAGTCGAGCCTTAAGGTGCCGCTTTTGGAGCAAGGGCTTCCTTTTTGCACGGCAGCCTCTCAGTCCATGGAGATGCAAAACACGCTTGACTGTGGACACTGACACCTGTGTTCCAGCAGCTTCTAATTCTTGGCAGATCTGCTTTTTGGTGGTTCTCGGTTGACTCTTCACCCTCCTGACCAATTTTCTCTCAGCAGCAGGTGATAGCTTGCGTTTTCTTCCTGATCGTGGCAGTGACAAAACAGTGCCATGCACTTTATACTTACAAACAATTGTTTGCACTGTTGCTCTTGGGACCTGCAGCTGCTTTGAAATGGCTCCAAGTGACTTTCCTGACTTGTTCAAGTCAATGATTCGCTTTTTCAGATCCATGCTGAGCTCCTTTGACTTTCCCATTGTAGCGTTTGTGGGCGTTTGTATCCAATGAGCCCTATTTAAATGGCCTCAGAGAAGTCACCAGCTGTAGTCACTCATAATCACTCACAAGAAGTTAAGAGGCCATGCTATGAAGCTCATTTCATTGACACAACTTTCTAAGTCACCAAAATTGCTAATTCATGTTGCTGTATGTATATTTTTGACCCAGCAGATTTTGTCATTTTTCTGTTAACCCATAATAAAGTCATGAAAGAACCAAACTTCATGAATGTTTTTTGTGACAAAGAAGTATCTGTTCCAATCACTCTATCAGAGAAAAATCAGAGTTGTAGAAATAACTGGAAACTCAAGAGAGCCATGACATTATGTTCTTTACAAGTGTATGTAAACTTTTGACCACAACTGTGTGTGTGTGTGTGTGTGTGTGTGTGTGTGTGTGTGTGTGTGTGTGTGTGTGTGTGTGTGTATATATATATATAGATAGATATAGATAGATATAGATATAGATATAGATATAGATATATATATATATATAGATAGATAGATAGATAGATAGATAGATAGATAGATAGATAGATAGATAGATAGATAGATAGATAGATATATATATATATATATATATATATATATATAGATATATATAGATATATCTATATATATATAGATTCATTTTCAGCATCTTACTGTAACTACAATAAAAATGTTAATCTTAATAATACATTTTATTTATCGAGCGCTTTTCATAGTACTCAAAGACACTTTACATTAAAATCAACATATGTAAAAGCTATACACTATAAAAAACATAAAACACACAATAATGGTCACACATTAAAAGCAGTTTTGAAAAGGTGGGTTTTGAACATGGAAAGTTCAGTGCAGTCTCGGATGTGTTTGGGGAGAGAGTTCCAGAGGGAGGGGACAGGTACGGAGAAGGCTCTGTCACCCCATGTCCGGTGCTTGGTCCTGGGTGGAAGGGACAGGAGGTTGGCATCAGAGGAGCGGAGCCGACGGGATGGAGTGTGGTGGTGGAGCAGGTCAGTGAGGTAGGAGGGGGCCTGATTATGGAGGGCTTTATGAGTGAGGAGAAGGGTTTTGTATTCGATCCGTTGTGGGATGGGGAGCCAGTGGAAGTTCTGGAGAACAGGGGTGATGTGCTCACCGGAGCGGGAGAGCAGGCGAGCAGCAGAGTTTTGGATATACTGGAGTTTATTTAGGATTTTGGATGATGTGCCGTGAAGAATGCAGTTGCAGTAGTCGATTCAGGAGGTGATGAATCTTGCCCTGACAAAGATAGTTTAACTTGTTTCAGGACAGTCACATAACATTATGAAAGGTTAAAATAAGTATAATTTATTTTGATATCAAATTCAACACAGTAAAATATTGTAAAACAACTTGTCGCCTGTGAAATGCTGATCCCTGCTGTTTGGTTTTGGCATTTCTTTCGTTATGACATCCAAAAGCAGCACAAAAGTCACATTTTATTTTAATGGGTCAGAACCTGCTGCAAGATGGCGGCGGCAGAGACGCACCTTACAAGCCGGAGTGCAGCAGCTACTGTAGCTTATGAGACGTTAGAATACCGTTTGTCTGCCCTTTCCAGTTAATGCAGGAATGGTTTTAAAAGTACCATGCCTGCTAACGTTAGCCAACAAAATGAGTAGGCCTATATCATCAATGTTGACCTAAACATTAGTTAAACCAAAAGATACTTTGAAAATTATAGTTGAATCAACAGCAGAAAGGGCGCCGAAGATGCGAAGCTAAATAATTAACAGTAATTAATTGCTAATTTACACTTTAACACTGTTTCTGGCACTAACGCACTATCAACTAAAGTCAGATGTTTTTAAACGAATTGCCGTTCCTGCAGTTAACTGCTTACAGTCAACATTAACTAGCTAAGTTAACTAGTTAGCTAAAATTAGCATGCTAACTTTTTAGCCAACTTCCCAATTCAAATACATGTTAGCCTGCTAAGGAGAGGTAGACAGGCATAAACAAATTAACATTACCTTTTAATACTGCGGGTGCTGTATGATCCATGCCCGGATATGTGGCATCCCTTCCATCTTCATCCACTGCATAGTTAATCTAACGTTAGATGACTTCCAGAGGCTCAGACTTGACAATGACAACGGGAGAAAAGCTAGCGGGGGTCGAGTTGCATTGTGGGTAATATATGCGCCAAGTTTTGACAATGTAGACAAATGTGTGGAATAAAAAAAAGAGTGGTTCTGCTGCATTTTTTTATTTTTGAATTGTTCCTCATGAGTATGACAATGTTATAGTAGCTAAACTGATATTAGACAACCCGGCATAAGGCTAATATCTGTGGGCTGGTACAGAGTGGCTGATTAGCGTGAATGAGGCGCAGGTGTGCTGCCACGTGACGATCATGTGACCGGGGAATGGTGGAAATTGATTGAGGTCTGAAATGACAAGAGAGAGATATTTACGGATAATGGCAGAAATGATATAAAATGAACACAGGTGACAAATGCTTTCACTCGTTCTTTATTACAAGCAGAATGACAATACAGTGCTCTGCCCCCATTTGCTACAGACAGGCTGGCAAAAAGTCAATAACTGAACTTTTAAAGTCTTTATCCAAAACAAAAAGTAAATTCTCAAAACCTGTTTAGTAATACAAACAGTGCTGTACTGAAGGTATGATATGAGAGGCGTGCTGCTCAGAGCACAGAAGTCGACATTTCAGACATTTGCCAAGCTCAGGGGTGACAGGATGAGCACCTGCTGTTCTGCTGATGGACTTAGAAAAAGCAGTTTGACATTCTGATCAGCAGTAGAAGGCTGGTGCGATAAACCCATTTGAGATAGGGGCTACAGTTCCTAGTCAAGTTATTTGGTCACTTTTTTTTTTTTTCTCACCCACTACATTCTTAAAAAAATAACTTGTGAGGAAGAGTGAACACTTATAAGCCCCTAGACGACGGACATTAGACCTTGTTTTAGGGGGGAAACTGATCTGTTGTAGAACAAAGTGCAGTGTGTAGACCTATTTGTATTGTAAATCTCTAATGAATCATATAATGTATATGTTGCTCTAATTTTGGTTACAAACTTGAACACACATTCTAACAGTTAAAATATAGTCTTCTCTCTGGGATACAAAAGTAGCAAAAGAAATATTCAATGTGGACAACACAAAAATGACTGTGGAGGACTCAGATAAACTGTTTAAAGAATGACTCCAAAGAATTCCCCATTACACTATTAAAGTAAAATAGACCTTATAGCATTGTTATGGTAGGATTTGTACGTGACATGTAGAATATGTCTGGATACAGTATGGCAACAGCACAGTGAGGTGGGACACTGCATAACAAGCACCAAGGCCCTTCTATTAATCTACTGAGGTCAGGACGTTGAGCCCCCAAGTTCAAACACTTGTGGAGGCTTGTGGGCTTTGAGTGAAAACTGAAAGAGACAAATCCAGACCTCCAACCAAACTGAAAAATCATCTATGCCCCAGTAAAAAAATACCGAACACCTGTTATTAAATCTATACATGTTGGCAGATGGTGATGTGTATGAAAATAAACTGTATAAACATACAAAAATGCTTCGGAATCTGACATTCAAGACTTCCAGAGTCAGTCACTTGCTGTGCAACAGGACAGATATGCTTTGGACAAAGAGGACTTCGGATGTTAGAAATGCAGAAAAGTGGTTCATCCATAATGAGCTACAATCTTCAGCTGGAGGACATGATGGACAAATCAGTTCAACATTCTATCGATTTGATTGTGACATCGCCGCTTCAAGTCTACTTACAACAGACTAAAGAACATCTCTTCTCACTACAATATATATCAAAAGTTGTTTTTTTTAAGTTACATCCATACATCAACAGTGACCGCCATCAATCATTTTTAGAACAATACAGAATAACTCATAGATAAATGCAACACAGAGAAAAAAAAACCTTATAATGTGACAACATGACATCAGCATTCTTACGTTAACTTTTGCATAACACAGAGCATGGCAGCAAACACACAAGCACAATGCAACAGGGAGGAGTAGCAAGTCATTTAGGACATCCATAAATAAAGACTCTGCGAGTCCGGGGCTGCTGCTGCTGCTGTTACCCCACAGGACCACACTGGGGCAGGAGTGGGTACAGTGTGCTCATTGTTGGGAGAAAGACAAAGGTGTCGGGATACGGTTCATGATGAATGATGTCCGGGACGAGGGAGGATATGGAAGAACCGAGAGAGGAGCGGATCAGCATGCTGCAGGGAGATCCGACATGCTACACTGGCAGATAAGAAGAAAACAAAAGTCGACACAATCGTGAGGGTAAAAGAAGAGGAATAATTGACACACTACCAGACACGTATGCCCTCTGAACCGGTCCACTCACAAGCATGTTTAAACTGACTTAGAAATATAATCCACTAAAAATCAGTATCTATGAATTAAGGCAGGGTGGCTAGTATACGGCACATCCCTCTTCAGATTCCCCCCATTTCCCTCCTGCAGCTGTGTGTGTGTGTAAGGCTTTGTATTACACCTCTTCTACTTTTTTTATTATTATTGGTTGTTTTTCTTTTTACACCTTTCTCCTTTGGCTACTAGCCTGCTGCTGTGTGGCTACCTGTAAGGCAAAGGTGTGTCACGTACAAACATACAGTAACAGGCAAATTCATGCATACAGTCGCGCACATGCACACGCACACACACCTAAAGGGTTGAGCTTGACGGCCGCAACCATACTTGGCCAGACCAAAAACGGTACATAAATGTTTTCAACAAACATTAACAAAGAAGCAAACGGGACACGGAAAGTGGAGGAACAGGCAAGAACGGGAGACTGAAAATGAGGACAAGGAGTACAAAAAGGCCTGACTGTGGACATGTTGACACAGGACAGTTCAATAGTGCGTGAAACAATGCACCTTCGCCCCTTTGTTCTTAGACTTGTTCAAGTAAGAGTTTGGGTAGGAACTTGGTTGAGACTAAGATAGGGGACTACACTGAATCGAAAAGATGTTACCAAAGTATGAAGATGAGGCGTCGGGGCTGAAATATCTAAAGGGTTGTCCACTCAGGTGTAGCCCAGAAAATGCACACGGTGAGTTCAGTATGGAGGTGGATGCATGTGAAGATGTTTGTTTGTATTTTGCTCTAGAAATCCTTGATCCTTGAGATGCCGTCTCTCGGTCCCACACCCAGGCGCTGATGCACTTTTATGTTTTCGGCCCGCGAGATCCACATGCACATAGTTTCGGAGGCCGCGTTTTTGTGTTCACAAGGAGGTCTCGGGCCCTGGAGCGTAGTAGGCAAACCCTTCTCCCGAGAGACGGAGCATGTAAGGGCTGAGAGAGCACACGTCTGCCCCTCCACCTTCCGCCAAGTGGACCAGTAGTTTCTGAGGAAGGGGATCAGACCTGCGGAGCGACAGTGTCTCCGCAGCGCCGAGGTGGAGGCGAGAGGAGTCCGTGCTCGTGCCTTTGTAGGATCGACGAAGGGACAGTGGAGTCAACTCGGCCACGCAAGCCCGCGACAGCTTCTCATCATCCTACGGAGAGAAGGAAGGATGTCTTGTCACAAGGGAGATCCGAACCACAGAAGAGGGAAAAGGAAATACATAAATAAATAAAAATAAAAAAATGAAATGAGAAGAATTGCACCATGCAGATCAAACAACTTGTGAATGAGAAGAGAATGTGAGACAGCTTGATGCATAAGATCGGACAACAGGGATTCATTCAGAAGGTTTAATAGATTTGTTTTATATATCCAGATGTTTTGTTTTAATGGTTGGTTAGAGACGCTTGGATCAAATTTACTGAACAAACAGCGTGGATTCTGGGCATAATTTACTGATCAATGATGAGAAACCCTCTGAACATTCCCATTGTGATTAATAGTGGTGACAGATTATAAAATGAAGACATAAGTTACACTTGCTATTCCATCTTCCAACACCAGATGTCATCAGTATTCCTGATACAAGATGATACTTTCCAGATACATGCTGCCTGGGCAACTTGGATTTTTCAGTTTCATCTGTGACATCGAGTTGGATTAGGTAACCTACTGATGACCCTGCCTAATAAAATGACCAAAGTTACCAACTAAACGTTATTCAAATCTGTATGACCCGCTCAGTCATCTCAAATTTCACATCTAAACCTCCTTTGACCCAGAACCTTCAGTGTGAGCTCCTCTTGCTTACTTTCACATCTGTCTTAAGCTGCAGTCCAGCACCAAAGAGGAGTCACGACAAGCCTACTACTTGTTGCCCACATGACAAGTGGCAACGGATGAAATTAAGTAGCCTGGGTCTAATAAAGAGAGGATAGAATTCCTCAATTGGCTGCTACCCTGATCAAGTCAATTCCCATCCCACATGCAGTGAGAAGCACAGCATGCTTTGCAACTAGCACTGCAGACTTAATTGGAGGTTGCAATTCCTGAAAGTAGGTTTGACGAAAGGAAACATCTTGTATAGATTCAGTTATCTAGCAAACCCCCCCCCCCCCACCCCCCAGCCTGAGCAATAGCACAACAACATGCCCCATGCAGTGCAGAGCAGCAGGAAGCATCCCGGCAGCAGCTTCAGGAACCCGACTCCCCGCGGTAAACGCCCTCTGTGTGCCGTTACCATGGTGACCCTAGCCCACCTAGGGGGGTGCACTCTTGGGTGTGCTGGGAGGGGTGCTGTGGCTGTGTGACATCATGGAGTCATAGTTCCTAGCAGCTTTCTCTCCACTGTCTCCCTCACAGGTCCTACCAGGGTGGAGCGGGTTCCTCTCATTGCTTCCCCCTCCACCATCTGCAGTGCCAGGAGCCACACAGCCCTCCAGGGGCCCCGCTGTCCTTACCTTCTGTGGATGACGTTAAAGGAAAGTGAGGTGATGAATGAACCTGTTCAGACCGTGCGTCTTGTATCCAGATATACTCACTGGCCTTGGCTAGTTTGATATTGTTTGTGGTAACTGTGACCACCGCAACTAAACTGAAAAAGCTTTCAGTGCAGTGATTACACTTTCATGTTCAGTGTACATGGTCACTCACATCCCCAGCCAACTCTGAATGGGACTTCAGATAAGGCCCCAGTGCATTCTGGGTTAGTCACAGCTGTAAATACCACCGTCCAAACCTGATTTGATCTCCAAGGACACATTTTAGAGGGAAGCTTAAACAGTGTTGTGGATCTTTGGCAATAAAAGGTTGATAACCTTCTTTCGGGATTGCACACCATTTCTGTAAATCAACTTCAGGCTGATGTGATAGCTAACACATGATCTGGAATGGTTTAGTGATGACAATGAATTGGGACAGCAAGTAAAGCCTATTTTCTCAATAAATCTTTTAGTCTATAAAATGTCAGAAATTAGAGAAAATGTCTTCAAATGTCTCTTTTTGTCCAACTAACGTCCAAAACCCTACAACAATCATTTTACAATAATATAACAGAAAAGAAACTGCTTATTTTAAGATCAGAGAAGCCGGAGCTTTGTGATTTTGGCTTTGAAAATTACTTGAAACAAATAATAATTTATCGAAACAGTTGATGATGATTTTTGAATAACCATAATAGATAATAAGAAATATCAAACTGGTGTTTTGCCTGGAAGACATTCTGAAAATCCAACTGATTTGTTTCTGACTAACAATTTTGGAAAAACTGTGATCCCATATATGCCAAAATCATTTAAAAATACACAACAAGGTGACAAAATAAAAGACATCACAAATCATGGCATGCAATTTAAATATCTTAAACAGTATATATAAAACAAAACACAAAAGACACACAATATAAATATAATGGAAAGGGTGACAGGAAAATATAATCTAACCTGGTTTACAAACCAAACACTGTTTCACTATTGTCATCAATAGCGACCTAGTAGTTAGTTTCACATGAAGCGAGGCAGTAAGTGAGACAGTAATAAGTGGTTTACACTGAGACATACCACCGTGCATACAGAGACGAGGGCTTAAAAGAGAGAGTCACCTCCTCTTCCTGCTCCTCTCTCGTCTCTCTGGGCCAATCAGAAACTCATTCTGCTGGAGGACTGAGAAAGCATGAAGATGGTGGATGGCTCCACAGTAAGGCACGGGCGAGTGGACTGCAGTTACCCCCCGAAAGAGCGCGTGAGTGCAGAGTGCAGAGTCACAGGAGCAGTGGGGGGGAGGGGGACACAAGAGAGGAGAGGGTATTGAAGGGGGAGAAAAAAGAAAGGAAGAAAAAGAAGGATAAGGCCGGTGAATGAAAGGAAAAGGGAGGATGGTGTGGATGATGGTGGTCCATCAGATTGCAGTGAGAAGGGAGAAAAGAGAAGAAAGAGCACAGCAGGGAGAAATCTGTCAGACCTTTCATTCATTTTGCCATTCACGGTGAAGCTTGTTTCACGGAGAGGTGAAGCTAAGCCACAGGGAACAGAAAGTCATTCTAAATCACACTGCTGCTCAAAGCTATTAGGGATTCTAATGGCGTTCCTGGATGATTAATTGAGTGGAATAGATTTGCAGCTTACTCATGTGGTTTCTTACAGTCAAAACTTGAAGTATCAGCTAGCATAGAAGTGGATTCTACATACTATATCAGACCATTTCAGTTTATGAACTGAAATGGTCTGCTAAAAAGGCACAATTTAAAAAAATGGGAAAGCATTAATTGGTTAATGATTTTAGCAAAGCAGAAGTTGCTACAGGAAAACAGCTAACCTGGGGACAAGACAATTTAAAGCTCGGTGCCGAGATCGTACCTGTGCACGTTCGGTGGCTGTGGGACACATGGCCCTGCAGAGGACCTTCTTGATGACATCTGGCAGCAAGCTGACCGTTATAAGCAGGATGATGCTGAGCCAGGCCGGACCGCTGGACAGCATCTGCATGAACACGTAGTACATCCTCTGGTAGTTCAGGAAGGGCCTACGCAGCAACGGGAAAGACAGAGAAGGGTTTCACAAATCTCCGAAGCTAGAAAAAAGTTGCACTTGCTAGAAAAAACCAAAGCATATTTTACCAAATGATGCCTCCCCAGAGAAGAGAGAAAATAACGTAGAAAAGTAGTGACCCCCAGATGACAAAGTGATTGATCCAGGTCCAGTGGTGTGTGTCCAAGGCAAGCTGAAACAAACAGAATGCACACATAAAAACACTCAGCCTGTCAATGAAGTCAATGACTTTGCCTTTAGGGTTTACTGTTGTGCAAACTGAGCGGCCAGTGTGTAGTCAATCATTTACGTAACATGCTAGTTAACGTGTGCGCCGCGAGCTTGTCCACGCATACGATGGGGCACACATGCAATGGTAATGAACTCATTTAAACGGAGGGAACATTGGGGTGTCTCTTTTCTTCCCTGTTTCACTTCTGAAGACATGTGCTCACGCACCTTGAGCGTAACGGTGAAGACCAGCACAGTAAAGACGAGAGTCCCGAAGGTCCAGTTCCCAAACATCTGCGAGGGAAGGAGGGGAAGAAGAGGGTTAGCGGCCACATCAATCACACACCCCTATCACCCAGCATCCATGGATTGGTGGACATCCTGTGGTTTTACAGTGCATAGCACAACAAAGGGGAAATGTGGTCTGTTTGAATCGGAGTAGTGTTTCTTTTAAGCTTTGGAGCCAATAAACTGAGAATATTTTCCCTTCCCTTCCCTCTTTGCATCCAAATCTTTCTACCTGCTGAAATCCTAGAAACGGTTTAAGCAGACATCAGGAGTGACAGATGGAATGAGAGTTGAGAGGGAGGTAATGAAAGAGGGAGGGGGGTGGAGGGAAATCAAGACGAAGAAAGACGGGAATTTATGTAATAACCACAGCTGGTTGTTGGTACCAGCGCACCTTCTTTGCAAGAGTGCCTCCTTCCATTCATTATTTTCTTTATGGATGCAATAAACAGTGGGAATTTCCATTTTAAACCTGCTTTATTTTTGTTTGTTTGTCACCGGTCCAGCCAACCCCTGGATGCTGGAGCAGTGAAATTAAAAACTACCCAACCCCAAGAACTGCTACCACAAATACATTGGACGTACGAACACACACAGATGCACAAACACGTTAAACAGAACAACAAACAGATGTTAGATCTTAATCTATAGTGCATACTAGCATTATTCTACTTACTAGCACAACGAAACACAAGGATAATGTGGGGGAGCATCTAAGGTTTCTACTATGTCAGTGGAGTTGTTAAGATCAGGTACTGTGTAGGATTCAGGGCTTTACAGAGATTAGAGGAATAATGGAGCACAGGAAAACTACACATTCAAATGAAAGGGCATGGAGGATGAAGTGAGGAGGGATGAAACTGGATGAAACTGGATGAAACGGTCAAACTGAAAGCTTAAACGGTACGACAGGAACTAAAAAAGTGTAAAAGACAGAGAGAGCTGACAGGGAGGGAGATAGGCTTACCATCTGTGTGTTGGTGGTCATAAGCTGAGGAAGAAGAAGAAGAAGAAGAAGAAGAAGAAGAAGAAGAAGAGGAGGAGGAAGTGGAGCAAAATAAAGAGAAAGGAAGCAGAGAGAAGGAGGGGGAAGAAAAGAGAAAGGAATCAGGACAAAGGGAAAAATGAATTTCAGGATGTTTCAACTTAAAAAACAGGACCAAAGGCAATTGAAAACAGTTGACATGATACAAATTAACAATACAGAGAAAGATGCTACTGCGTTGTCGATATGAATGGAGATCCGATGCTGCTGACCTATCGGGGGGCCCGGGACAGAAACCTTACTGTTACAGACCCATAATAACAAAAACATGACCACAAAGTCATCCTGTAACACTTAACTCCTCTTTCATGAGAATCCAATGGAGATGGATGAGTGTTCTTAAAGGGAGCACTAACTTTGTGTCCATTATTCTCTTTCAATTTCCCTAAAGGACACCTCGAACGCCCCACAAACTGATCTATTTGTACTCGTTTCACGAAAATGACGGATCCCACTGCCTCTGTTGACATAGGCTCACCTGGCCATTGCTGGTGAAGGTGGTGTTGTCAAACAGGAAATAGGCACCAAAGAAGAAGATAACAGCGTCAAACACACCCAGGCACGTCCAATACATGAAGACGGGCCAGCGGAGGAGGGAGTTCTTCGCTATGTCCCTAAGAAAGACAGCAGACAAAAGGAACAGCTGAGCAAAAGAAACAGAGATTGTATCATAAAAGTCACGGAAAAGATACAAATGCTATTTTTTTTGCATCAGAACTGCGCTGACTTGTACAAGGAGGGGTCCCTCTTGAGCCTCTCAATGGTGATGTGCTGCTCAACCAGGCTGTAGAGGAGGATGGGGAGTGAGGTGAAGCTGATGTTGTACAACGTCAAATAGGCGGTGTCGTACAGAGGCTGCAGAGGGACAAAGACAATACAGATGACATCAACCTCAAAGCTACTTTAATTGGTTGTTTTTGGCCACTTGTGGGCAGCAGAACAAGCTGAATATATTGACAAATTAAAGTTTTTGTTGTTATAATGAACATGTTGCACATAATTGTCTAGTTTCAAATACAGCAGGCAACATGAGCTTTCATTTACAGTTGTGGCTTTCCCTATTCGACGATTATGAGTCTCCTTTTAGCTCTGTTCTGGGAAAAATAGCAGGTCCTTCAGCTGCTAGATGTGCTTCTTTGAGACCAGCTAGTTGTAAACTCAGCCGTTTTGGTGTTTGGCAGGTACAGTGAAGTGGGTTTATTAGAGCTGGAAATAAGATTGATGACAGTGGAGTTTGTGGGTCATGAAAAAGGGTGAAAATGAGGGGAACTGCTGAGTAGAGTGTTCATTCTCTGACACTAATTAATGCAGCTTTAAACATAAACATTGAAAAATCATTAATTGCAACATGAAGACAGTTCAATTTGTGACACTGTTAGGATATGTAACGGCGTTGCACATATTACACTGTGAGCTTGCAGACTGGAGCCCTAACAGTAGGATGTACTTACCTGCTGGGAGAAACCACAGAAGAACTGGTACAGGAACTGAGGGAAGATGAAGCATACATTCTGGAGAGATTTAAGAGGAGGAGACAACACATAGAGAGAGTGATCAGCTTGTGACGAGTACACGGGAAAAGATTTGAAGAATCTAAAAATGCCACCATCTACACATTTCTGTTTATGCAGAGATTGCTTGCTATAAGCTCACTGAGTGGGCCGCAAAGAGCTGGCCTGCCAAAAGAAGAAAAAAATGAATCAGTTGGCAGGGCACTGCTTGCTGTGGAAGCCGCCCACACTGATCATCGGAGCCATGAATCCAGGAGAGAATGTTTCACCGGGGATTCATGAATCCGGTAATCTGTCAGAGTAGCTGCAAAATCTGGTTCTTTTTAACTCAGTGTTTCACTGGAAATTAGCATAAAGTGATTAGAACGTGTGAGCCAGTGGCGCGCACAAGGCATTCGTCTCGTACCTTGTAGAAGAAGTACTGAACAAGTTCAGCAATCCGGATGTAATAGTAGTGGCCATGAACGAGCAGCATCTTCTTCAGGTGTTTGAACTTCGGGATGGCATAGTCGCTGTTCCTTGCCGCCTGTCGGCCCTCTTTACCCATGATGCCTTCAGGAGAAAAGGGAGATGGGTTACATGAAATCTGAATTAGGATTATTACACAGCCATGGGTGTAACACACAATGGTGGTTTTCTAAATATGGAGACTAGAGCCCAACTAATATACTATTATATAGGTGAGGCAAAACTGGCTTTTCACAAATATATTATGTTGGCAGATAGTCAAATAGAAACCAAGTGCATGCATGTTTTATTCAATGAATGTGTAGGTATATGTGGTCATTTTTAAAAATCAAGTTCAATATATTATTTATTTATGTAGTTACCAATTCTAATTATTTATTTAATAATTTATTCAAGTAAGGATTTCTGTTGAAAGAATTTAATAATAAAAGTTCACTGTCAAATGTTAAACCTCCTGTCTCAGTACATATCTGACAAGGATTCCTGCCTGCTCTAAAAGAGGCAGCGTCTTTCATTTATTAATAGACGTTTATTACGGTGTTGAAATGTACTCACCAATGCCCACATGTGCTTCCAGGATCATGCTGACATCGTTGGCCCCATCGCCGATGGCGAGGGTTATGGGGTGCTCCTTGGAGACTTTAATTAGCTTCACAATCTGCAGAAACAAAAGCCCAACGTCAGTCACTACCACTGTTTGTCACTGAGGAATGGGTCCGGACTATATCTGTAAAGTGAAGCGCAGCTCTCTCACCTGTGCTTTCTGCAGTGGTGCCATCCGACAGCAAAGCACAGCGCTACAGTTGCGACAGATCTCTAAAAAGATCTCTCTGTAGTTGCCGGAACCGGCCCCCTCCTGTTTGGGCTTTAGTACTGCAGACAGAGTGGCCCCGTCGATGATCAGACCGAAGTCGAGGCAGTCTACTGACAACCTGGATCAAAATATCACAGACCGATCAACAGGAAAGCTTCGTAGATCAGTCTGCAGTCTTGATATTCTACTTCTCTGAACTTGCGTTAAATGGAAATATTATTTATGATTATGTGATGCATGGATCCACAGCATTCACCATGCAAGATGTTGTGTATACACCGTCAAGCTGTAACTGTAAGTCGAATAATAAATTACTCGATGGTCATTTTCAAAATGTGATGGTTCCAGATGTGATCATTTGCAGCTCGTTCTTGTTTTACATTTTAGTAAATTCACCTTGGGCTCTAAACTTGCGATCACTATTTACTGATGTGGTATAGACCAAACGACTGACAGAGAAAACAATAAGCACTGCAGGTATACACATGAATGATGTCATACCCAGAAATAGAGCGTTGTCTGAGAACCGTCCTGTTTAGTTCGAACAGAACATCGTGCAGACTCTGCTCCTCTGTGCGTTTCTTGGTCAGCTCGAGGATCTGGGTGCTGCGGCGGAACAGCTTGCTGGCGTAGCAGGTAGCCGCTGCCGTCTCCATCTTGTCCCCCGTCAGGACCCAAACTTTCATCCCGGCTTTGTGCAGTGACTCAATGGTGTCCGCAGCTTTCTCCTGGAGCCTGCGCATCAATAAGTCGATAAGGGTTTCAGCCTCCAGTGGGGTAGGTTAAAGCATCCATCAAAACTTCAATCAATCAACTACTAGCAGGTGATAACTTATCAATGCGTGACCAATCCTGTCCCTTCCCTTCTCCAGTTTATCTACAAGGCAGTCAAACTGTCAAGCAGCTGATTGATCAGTTGGGGAAAACTATACTGGGGTCTACCTTGTAAGAGCTCAAACACATCTTGTATTCTAACAGAGCAGAACATAAAATGGAAAAAAAGGAAACAAAAGGCACAGCAGCAAAGGTAGTGAGTCACCTATCAGAACCCGGACTTAATCTTTTTTTACCCTCATGAGTCATTACTATACTTTGAAGACGGCTTCATGACTCATTAATCTTCCCCTTTGTCCCCCCAACGCTGCTGCTGAGCTGTTTTTAAATCTCTCCCTCTCTCCCTGGCAACCAACCTGTCCTCCACTGCCGTCGCTCCCAAAAGCACAAAGTCCCTCTCAATGATGTCATAGGCCTGCGCCAGCCTCTGCTCCCTGTCCTGCAGGGCCAGCTTGGCTTCGTTCAGGTGATGACACGCCTCCTGGTATTCGGACTCTGACAGCCTTCGATAAGCAACGCACAGAGTCCGCAGCCCCTCCTGCATTACGGGGAAGAAGAGAGAGAGAGATGGATGGCCATCATATATGGATTTATCAATGCAAAATATATCTATTCCAGAACTGGCCTGACACAATGCACCAAAACTGTACACTTACAACAGCATTCTGTTCCACCCGGGCTTTCACCTGCTCCACCTTCCCAGACACGACACGAGGAAAGATGGATGAGTCTGCCCCCTTGCAAAACAGCAGGCATTCTCCTGAGATGCCACAAAAGCACACACAAAAAAACCCTTTCAAACAAACTGAAAGAGGAGTCTGGTGTCCGACCATGGATTTATAAACTGCATGAAGATAGCATTGAGTACATCTTACCTGCGCTTGACTTGACTATGACGCTCATTCGCCTCCTGACGGAGTCAAAGTTCAGCACGTGGAGCAGCTCAAATCTGATGGAGAGACAGACTTTCAATGAAGGGGTTTCTTTTTCTTGCAACTCTGCAACTGAATTCAAATTAGTCCACTCAGCTCTCACTGCAAATTGTCATTTTTTTTTTTACAAGTGGAAAATGATTTGAAAAAAAGGGCAATATCAAAGACTCAAAAGCAAAGGAGGTATTCCAGGGTTTGATCAAACTTTCCAAGGGTGGCTGTTTGGCAAATAGTGACAGACACCTTCATGATTCATCTGCAGTACAACGACGTTTGATAATGTTTTATAATTTTTTTGTGTGTAATCTTATACTGTAATGTCAAAAGTAGGTAACTTACCTTCTCACTCTTGCAGTATCAACACATTTACTTCTAATGTAATGCCCCTCCCTCTCTGTTTTTGAGAATTGTAGATGATCTTTGAACTTTTTTAAATGCAAACTGGAATTCAAATAAAGTGAAACTGAAAATATCGGTTTGAGATGTGAATTAAGTGCACCTTAGGGTAGTTTGTGTAAAAGGCCGAAATATTCCCAATAAATGGTGAAAACAGCAAGTGTGAGAGCCTTTTGCCTTTCCATTCCCTGCAAAGTCTTTACATCTGCTGGATGCACCCCCCCCCCCCCCCCCCTTCTCCAGCTCCCCTGCTTCCTTAAAATAGCTCACTATTGACAGGCCACTGCAGAGAGTGATGGGTGGATAGTGAGGGTGGCTACATGAGCACTTCCTACGGATCAAAACATTAGACGCGTTCCACAAAACCACTCTCTAATGGAATCTCGCTGCCTTTCATTCTTCCAGATCAGTTGGAGCATTTTGATCCGATTGAGCAGTTTCTAAAAACAACCCTCTTGTTTTTTTCTCTCCGTTTAACATGTAACACAATCCGAGAGCCCTTTCTCTCCAGGTAGCTGATGTGTGACCACAACCCCATCAACTCAATTACTCCTATTTTATCTCCTGTGGTGAAACCACAACAGACCTCTAACTAACCAACCTTTCAATCTCGTCGTCTTTGTTGAGGATCTCCATGTAGTTGTCTTTCAGTCTCAGATAGGTGTAACCCAGCCTGGCAACGAGACAGAGACAGAGAGACAGAGAGATGCTTCATGTAAGTCTGGGTATCAATACAAACTATGCAGCATTACTCACTTGTGCCACACTTGTAAAGCAGTTCTGATGCATGTAGCGTAACCTGAGCACAGCTCACACATACACTTACAACAGTTCAGCACATCTGTGAAAGCCATATGCGAGAGAAGCGTGTCTTACGTGTGTCTAAGGCCACATGCATACCAGAAATAGCCCCGTGTTAAAAACAACGTAAGGGTCCGTGTCGGTAGGTGAAATGCGATGCAGGAAGTCCAGTTACATACAGAAACAGTTATCGAGTCCTTTATTGTCAAGCGGTGGTGCGTTCTTGACTGGCTACATGTAAGTCAGTCTGTCCTCAACCTGATGTTGTTTGTCTCATTGTCACATTTTGCTAACGTGTGTGTGACACTTTAGAAAGTGATTTACAGCAAAGGATTCCCAGCCAAATATCAAACACACTTCATGTTTCAATTATCCTGGTCGGCTTATATTGAATATAAATAGCTACAGTTCTCTTACACTGTTCATCTGATGTGAATGTAAACACCCTCAAATTGAAGCTCAAAGCCTAAACTTTTTGTAGTTCACATCAAATTTGCTAGAGTGCAGAGTGCAGGACACTGCCCTACTACTTAAGGACTGTCATTTTGCAAATGGCGTGTTTTAGTGTGTTTACCTTTTCATTCCCTCCACCAAAGCCACCTCATCCGGTGAGGAGGAGATGTAGAAGGAGGTGGGCCTGCCCTGGTGGATGCCCCTCTTGATGCCATCCACCGTCTCCTCCTCCTTCACCTGCACCGTGTGACACAGGCACAGCGCCCGGAAAAACAGATCCTCGTGTTCCTACAGACACAAACATACATTAATTTACATTACAAATGCGACAGTTGAGTTCATTTCAGAAGGTGTGGAACTTCTTCAGAAGCACACATTTGGTTTCCCAGTTAGTATTAAAAACAGTAATACTGAACTACATTTCCCAGAATTATGAAGCAATAATGCAGCACGTCCTTAAACTCTTTTTTTCTGCACGTAACGTTTTGGCAGGGAGTGCTCTTCTCTCTCTCTCTGGTCATCTGTGGTGGCTTCTGCTGCTCATGCTGACTACACACATTCTATTACATCTAAACTAATTACTGTTGCCACAGCCAGAAAAGCGAGGCTCATCACTTTTCTGTGTACCAGAGGACCTTTTTTTTTCCCCATGTAAGACACAGCAAACACTTAGGGGTTACAAGACAATGTCAAAGTTTTCATGAACTGAATACGCAGGCTGTATTCCTACTGTGTTGATCAGCAAAACAAACATTTGTTCTCCTGCCTGAAAACGTGACATGCTAGTTAATCCTCGAGCACGGCTCTCTCCCATCTTCAACTAAAATATGTTAAGAGTTGTCTTTATTCTCATCTCTATTCTATAGCAGAGTTACAATGAGTCTGTTCAGGCTGGATTTAGAAGCCTGTGTACTTTGTGAAACACACATACTTACTCTCCTGTATCCTCCAGGTGAGGAGTCGATCATGTCTATACTGGAAGCAGCGCTGAGGATTTGGCCGTTGCAGATGGCGTGCGGGATGTAGACGTTCCCATCGACGCAGCATTCAATGAACTCCATGTTGTTCTCAGTGAGAGTGCCTGTCTTATCAGTAAACACATACTCCACCTGGGAGGGAGGGAGAAGAAAGGGTAGGGTAAGAGCACGTCTGCAAATAGTTTAAATGCAGATACTGTGTGCAAATGTCGGTGTGTGTGTGTGTGTGTGTGTGTGTGTGTGTGTGTGTGTGCTCGTGTACCTGTCCCAGCTCTTCATTCAGGTCAGAGGTGTTGACCAGAGCTCCCTCCCCCAGCTCTTCGTCGAACATTTCTTCGTCCCAGGTGATGAAATAAGAGCCCAGGAATTTCTGCATCTCCACCGTCACGTACATAGACACTGGGATGATGTAATTAAATAAGACCATGAAGGCCAGGAAGTCTGTGAATGCTCGGATCACCTGAAGGAGGGAGGAAGACAGAAGACGGGCGTGAAGTTTTAGGGAGATGAGATTTTGGGACTGGGTGTCAAGATCATGTTTTTGAGTTTGAGGTTGGTGAACTGACCACGTGGCGCTGGCGCTCGTTCTCAGTCCTGTGGTTGTACCAGGGCTCGTCTCGGTCAGGAGACCACTGCCACGCGTATTTCAGAACGGTGTTGATCACCGCTTTACTGATCAGAATGCACAGATACACGACCAGAAAGGCATTCATCGACCTGCAGGGAGGCGGAGTAAAGATCAGGAAGAGGAAACAGGAATCAATCATACTTTAAATCTAGATCACGCAGGGGAAGGAGTGGGGACGTTAATCATACTTTTCTACAGCGGAGCGCTTCTGAGATTTAGACTGGTAATTAAGCGCCATCTTAGTCTCCATACCGGTGTAGATTGCAACAGCTGAGGGGAGAGAAAACACTGAGTCATCAAGCCAATACCCACACCAGCCTTTCCTTAGCTCAAACATTCAAGCGACATTAAACAGTGAATCTGCATATTACTACCATAAATATGTTGTGTGTTCTTCAGTGTGGCTCCTCTAAGGAGCAAATTCTCAGCCCCAAGTGGTCTGCAAGAATGAAACAGAAGCCTTGGCTGTCTTTATTACAGAAAAACCATTAAAGACATTTGATTAATAGAGAAAAAGAGTTGGTCACGTTAATAAAAGCTATACCCAAGAACTATAGAGTACCTGCCGCCAATAAAATTACACTCACCTAGCCACAGGCTCTTCTTTGTCCCTGTAAATATTGATGCGTCCCACAAATCTGCAAAAGAGTCACAGCAAAGTAAAATCAACAGGGAGGATCTTCGTCAAAGAGCGTTGTGGATGATAATATGTGTACAAAGATGCATCAGCGAGCGTGTGTCACACTCACTTGTAGAGGTCAGGCTGTGGTTGTTCACATTCAATAGTGGCATGTAGCGAATCCACCTCCTGCTCCGTTCTAAAGGCCATGGTATCTTGTACTGCATAATAGGTCTGAGATAGGGAGGTGGAGGAAGGGGGATGAAGAAGAAGACAACAACAGAGGAAAATGTCACCCGCAGTCACTAATGAGAACCGGGTTCATTTGCCTCCTCAGTCTGGCGTTCAGCTGATTTTCTAAATGACTGGGCGAGGCAGGGAGGTGAGCTGTTACAGACCGCTCCACCGGGTCAGCAGAGAAGGACAGCATGCTGGGATGGTGAGCACATCAGGGGGTCACCCCCGGGGCATGTATGAGGAGAGTGGGTGGAGCACTACACCATATGCTGTGTGTCTGTGTGTGAGCGTGGGCGTGTTTGACCCATCTTGTGGGGACATAAACCTAATTACACAGTCACATTGGGGGGACTCGCCTTGCTTTTAGAGACAAAATGCATGTCCCCATAACATAAATTGTTACATTTTAGGATGAAGACTTAGAAGGTTTAAGGGGAGGGTAAGGTTAGGTTAACGTTAGGCCACGGGTTAGGCTGGTAGTGGTTGTGGTTAGGGTAAGTCTACAGGAAATAAATGTGTGTTAATATAATTTCCCCAAAAGAAATGAAAACACAACTGTGCGTGTGTTTGTGTGTGTGTGTGTGTGTGTGTGTGTGTGTGTGTGTGTGTGCGTCTGTCTGTGTGTGTGTGTGTTTGTGTGTGTGTGTGTGTGTGTGTGTGTGTGTGTGTGTGTGTGTGTGTGTGTGTGTGTGTGTGCTCAGCCATGTGTTTGGTCATGTGAGTGACATCAATGAACATCAATGAACAAGTGAAAATGTGAAATGTCTGTGAAATGCGCTTACATCATTATGTATTTGTGCGCCTGTGCTCATGTGTTGATTGATAAGCATAGAGATACAACTAGCAGTTCTTCTCAGCAGTGATTAATCTGCTGATTATTTTCTAGATTGATTGATGTCAGAAAAAACTGGAAAATGCATAGCAGTTTGTTAAGTGATGTTTACAAATTACTTGTTTTGTTTGATTAATAATTTAATACCAAATATATTCAGTCTATTACCACAAACTGTATGACAAAGAAACGCACCAATTTCTCACATTTGGGAAGCTGAAACTTTTTGATATCTTTGTCATTTTAAAAGGCTTTTAAAATTAGCTTACATGTTGTTGGTTTTTATCATAAAGCTTCCCTTGTTTTGGGCTCAAAGATGGTTCATTTAAAGATAAATGAAATCATATCTAATCTAAATCCTGAACTAGTCCTGGCACCTTGTGACTGGACTCCCCGTCCAGGCTGGCAGTGGTGACGTAGCAGGTCCCATCATGGCGGCTGGAGGAGAGCAGGATGAGATCACAGGGGAAAGTCTCATCCTCCCTCACCACGACGATGTCCCCCACCTACGCAATAATAAATGAGAGCTTCACGTAAACACGGATTGTAAAAGACAAACACACAGACCTGCAGTGAATCGTCTGCTCATCCTTTACCATTCCTTTTTTTTTTTTTTTTTTCAAAGGATTGAGAAATTGCATAACGGATTATACTTGCGGGGCAGCTTAAGCTCTGATAAATCCCATCTCCACGGTGACCATACACATGACACACGCTCTCTGATTTTGCATGATTAATATATTCATCATTATTCCTGCTCCCAATTCACACACTAATCCTCCCTGTTTGATCTATGGTGGTGAGAAACCTTGGTACAGAAAACACTGGGAGACAGACAAAGGAAGACAGAACAAGACAGCGAGAGACTTTCTGTCTTTCTGGACCAGTGACATCCAGCAAAACTACTGCTGTGGCGACGCAAACTATTAGACTCTGTAACCTTTAAGGCCGGTGTGGTGGTTGATTTTCATATACAGGAGATATAAAATATCTCCACACCGGGCCACACAGCCTCTGCATGCTCGACAAGAGCAGCAGACGCAGCAGAAATGAGATGTACCGGCACCTAAATTATACCCTCTGACACAAATGGTGAAACAAGACTGAGATATGTCGTATCTACACATCTACAAAGGAGGTGCTGAGCTACAAACTCACGTTACGTAGTCTGACACCTCCGCTTTCATTTACGCTGGGATGATGTGAGACAGATATCTGCAGAGAAATATGCCGGCTCAGTGAAACTGGTTCAAGTTTTTCTAAAGAAATCTTCACCTCTACATCTGCTACCAGGAATGGGACCACTGAATAAAACAAAACAATATTAATGGACCTGGTATTGGCTCTACTCTATCGTCCCGCTGCCATTCTTGCTGCTATAAGTAAAAGTAACACCGTTGGACTTATTCATCTCCATTGTGGACTCAGGGTTTCTGCAGTGTTCACCACATCAAATGTAAGACTTTTAAAGACCCTTTTCCTGATAGGGGACAATTAGGCCTACAATTTGTTCTTCGCTACAGTCATTCATCAACATCAACCATGTTTACGACAGGTCGAATGGGGCTGACTAGAACTCCACGGAAAAGGACTGAACAGCGTTCTTCATGCCTAATTGACTGTTACATCAGTCTCACTTGTAATCGTGTAAAACGTCTCCTGACAGCCCACAACTACAAAACAAGATATAACGAATGAAATGAAACCTACAGCTAATGTTACCATCTATAACAGGTAAGACATTTGAGACCTTTGTAAATTAAATTGAATACTTCTTAAAACGTTTTATTGCGGTGATTAAATTAAATGTTTTTAGGACTTCTCGACTTGCAGATACCCTACAGTCATTTATATAGACCAGTAGTGACCTCAAACTATTTGTAACTTCTGGTTGGTTCATATTTGGAGTACTGGAAGTTACCTCTGATCTTGTGGGTTTTAGATGAAGCTATAGAGGCTTGAGTGTACACTAGCTTTTGATTGTTTGCCCTGCTCGCATGCGTCGTTTTGCGCTATAAAATCTTTACATGACGTTTTAGAAGACGGCAATACATAAAAAAGACCGAAACCAATAATGAGCTGACCGTACTAACAAGAATGCTCTGTGAAGCTAAAGCCTGGTACAGGATATTCTTCTGTGCAATAGACCTCCAATGTGGCCCAACACATAAATGAGGCACACTGGGTGGCATGTTTCTTCAGTACAATGAGCACAGGCACTATAGTTTATTGTGAGTCATGCCCACATACACTGCTCTGCTGCCACAAAAATAGTCCCCAGCAAGATGCTATTTACTGCTGTTTGAGTAAAAACTGCAGTTGTTTTAGGAGAAAATGTGTTTGTTTGTTTGTTAAAAGATGTACGTCTTCAGTAGGGATAATTATGCTAATTAGGGTATACAGTATTGAGAAACGCACTAATGCATTGTTGCTTTTCATGGGATTTGTTAACAATGACGAGAATATATAATAACTTTTGTCCTAGTTGACTTGGCAACACCTGTGTTTACAGGCGGTAACTGCTGGTGCATATTAATAATTCAGTTCCTAGATTTCGTCAAAAACAGAAGAAGAGCAACTTGTGCACTGGTTTACAGACAAAACATGGTTGTGCTGAAGTCATGATCAAATGTCTGCGTTAAATGAAATCTGTTGAGCGTGGGTACTCAATTTGAATTCAACATGGGACATGCAGTCACCATCAGTAACAATAAAAACTACTTTATAAAAAGGCAATAGCATTGCAAACAATATTGAACCAAAAAATAAATAAATACCGGCCATAAATAGCAAGACATTTTCGTGAATGAGACTGAAGCCAACCAGTGATCTGCTGTTGCGTCAGAATGACATAAGAGAACATCACTGGATGATGACAGAAATATCCTAACTCATGAAATACATCAGTCCTGTTCACTTGCCAAGGGACTCTTGCGTAGTGCACCGGGGGACACTAGATCTGTCCTTCTACTTCAGTTTCAGGGCAATTAATTGGTGGGAAAGAAAAGAGAGAGAGAGAAAGAGAGAGAGAGAGAGAGGAAGCGAACAAAGTTCGAGAGAAAGAGAAGCGGGGAGTGTGAGAGACAGTTATAGAAAAAGAGAGCTATGCAGCAGTGTACTGTAGTGTTGCTTTGTGGCCTCAGGTGCTACGCTGCTCTAATGAGGCCATTCTTACCCGTAGCTTGTGACTCTGTGTTCTCACCACCTTCCCCTGCTGCACCACGTCCACCGGACACTCGTTTATAGAGCAGTCAGCCTTGTGTCTGAGCCAGTCCTCATAGCCCTGAGAGAGCAAGAGGGAAGCAGCGAGAGAGAGAGAGAGAGAGAGAGAGAGAGAGAGAGAGAGAGAGAGAGAGAGAGAGAGAGAGAGGGATAGAGAACAAGATCGTAAGGGGGAAAGGAAGAGAAAGCCAATGTGTTTGCTGGGGGGGAGGATATAGATTATTGTCCAGAAAGAATCGGGGCCAGAGCATAGTATGAGATCAAGAGAGACGGCGGGGGAGAGGTGAAAGTCATACACTGTAATTAATTAGCATTGTGCTCCCTGAGCTTAGCGACCGGTTTCCTGGTTCGCTAGCCAAAAACGTCATGTTTTAGATTTATGGCCCGGCAAAGCTCAGGCTTCCTAAGGCAGAACGGCTCTATCTATCACTGATAGTGCCCCCATCCCTCAGTACCAGGACGCGGTAGAGAGGATGCATCTCCCAGGGGCATGGGATCTTCAGTTAGAGTGATTAACAGAGAGGACCATTCATTATCATATTTCTCACATCACCAGACATATTCAATGGCATGTCCTTTCGCTGGGAGAGGAATGTGTATATTCAGATAATAGAGCAGCCCATTGGTAGAGAGAGAGTGTGTGTGTGTGTGTGTGTGTGTGTGTGTGTGCGTGTGTGCGTATTTGAGGCCGGGGGTTGGTGTGTGTGAGCGGGGATCGTTGCTAGCAATATTTCCCTGGAAATGCGTTTGTGTGTGTCCTACCTGTTTTATTGCAGTGACAGTGATAACAAAGAAGAGGGGCAGGCCGCTGGTGACTGGGCTCGTGGGGGTGTCGATGATAAGCTGCAAGGGAGAGGAAGAGAGGAGGAGTTTGAAGGACAACAGAAAGGAGAAGGGAGAGGATGCTGAGTAAGGAAGTGCAGCAGGGAAACGCTTCTGTAATGAGGAATCAGGCACCAATCTGGCACCTTTAAAGTCCTCAAATCATGTTAGATTTCCTCCATCTGCACTCCATTTTGGGATAGTTTACTTGTGTTTTTTTAATGTTTCCTTTCCTATTTTTTAGAGACAGTAACTAAGCATATGTAGAAAGTAATAACGAAGTAGGACCCAGAGGTGAACAAACATTGCTGCCATGCCCCATTTGTCCCATTAAAGGGTGCAGTATTTCACATGCTCCTGATAAAACACACAGCACACTAAGACCTCAGCTGAGGCGGTGCTGCATTCTGGTCTACTGAGGCAACTGCTGGTAAAGAAGTAGCTGTATCATCCTCCTCCTCTATGATTAATTTGTCCTTGAATGTTTTTAGTAGCTCAAGGAAAAAGTTGCTTCTCTCTGATTTAGACGGACAGACACTGAGCAGCACAGCACTCACTATTTCAGGATGATCTGGTGTAAGCAAATTCAAATTATGTTGCTAATCCTCATCCAGGTAACCTCAACCCCAAGTGCAGGATTTAACTCTTAATCTTGGATAACTGCATTTATTTTGAAATCAGGGAACAATGAGAGCAGGGTCTGAACTGCTACTAGCACTCATTTGATCGGCCAGAGCACACGATGGCTTAAAGAACCACTTTTTACTAACCTGAGTTAGTTTAAGCCTATGAGGACCTCAAAATGTAAAAATGTAACCTACAACATCATAAACAATAATTTTCTACTGTTTTCCCCAAGGTTTATGCATTTTAATTCAGAAACTATAAGAAAAGTTAGCAAAGTAAACTTACTGACGTTTGAAATGTGGAAACAACCGTTGGGATGAACTGCCATGAATTTCCAGCTAACTCTGAATAACCCTCATGTTTGTGCCACATACAGTTTAAATCTTCTTCAAAATATTGAAGAAGACATATTCTTGGAAAATGACCAGCAATAATCTACACTATTTAGTTACTATTTAGTTCTATATGATGCAAAGCCATGCACTATTATTAAAATCAGGCCGGTGTAGGTAATTATTATTAGAAAACGCAAGAAACACATTGTTTGTTAGTTTTGTTTTAACAAATGACAAATAGACAGTTGGCAGAGTATTTCCTCGGAACTTCACTGTTGTGTTTTCAGATTTTAAAAATGTCCGCTGTTTATGGTTTTCATGAAAATCTCACCTGGACCAGAAATATGACCAAGAAGTAGAAGTTAGCGATTCTTCTGAACTGCTCAAACAAATTCTTGGGAATGAAGTTCCAGGAGGTATACTGTGGGACAAAGCGACAGCAGAATTACTATCACGCACATTCAAAAAACAGAAAAGAGAAAACACATTATCGTCCGGTCCCTCTGGCGAGAGAAGTGGAGACGCACGGTTTGACGAATACACGCAAAGTGAAATGTGTCATCCTTAAAAAAACAAAACAACATGGCCACAAAAGAGATTACATGGTTGTCTAAAGACGAAAACAAAAGCACGGGAGGATGATGAACAGTGTCATGGCTCTGACTCAGGGGCTGTGGATCGCTCACCTTGGAGGAGACGATGCGGTTGTCGGGGTAACGCTGAGGGATGTAGGCCTCAGCCCCCGGAGGAGGTTCTTTATGACCGATGTACACCGTCCGACTGTCCACCCAGATCTCCTCCCCCACACACTGATGGAGAGAGAGAGAGATATATGTGTAGTTATAAATAGCAATACAGGAGGAGAGAGAAAAGCGGGGTTAAATGACACTGTTCAGCCTCGGTAATGTGATCACTTACAACACATTTATTATTTACTATCATTATGGAATATTACACTTATAACACTTTGTCAACCGCCCTCGCAAACACCTTACAATCAAATCTCTTTACAACCATGTTTTCACTAAATGCAGGCTGACACTCGTAGTTCTTTTGATTACCAATGTTGATGCACTTATTGTAAGTCGCTTTGGATAAAAGCGTCTGCTAAATGACTGTAATGTGACACAGTCCAAGGAAAATGTGTACATCTATAGCATAGAATTCAATTCTTTATATAATGATGCTTCTTTTAAGCAATGTATGCCAATTTTTACTGAAGATATCATTTTGTCTTTTGTTTCAGCACCAACTAATGATGAAATAATTAGACAAATAATTGATTAGAAAATGAATCACCATGTAGTTTGACAAACGATGAATCAAGTCATGTATCAAGCAAAAATGCTTAAGATTCACAAAGCTTCTGAAATAAAAATTATTTGCTGCTTTTCTCTATTTTGTATCGTTGTAAAATGGGGTTTTGGACTGTTGGTCTAACAAAACAAGCACTTTGATGATGTCACAAGGGGAAACTGAGATAGATATGGATCATTGTTTTTGTGGCGATAAAGAGACAACGATTAAATGGAAAAACATCATCCACAGAAAGTTCCAATGAATTAAGGGTAGCTGAATTATGAAGGAGTCTGCCTAACTGTCCTGGATTAAACAGTCAAGAAACAGAATGTTACACAACACTCACAGGCCAGACTGAAGGATGAGTGTATGTTCCTTGATGTGTGTCCGTGGTATCGGCTCTGAGTCACACACAAGTGTGGTTTTATCATTTATCTCTCCCCTTCTTCCTGCAGGACCGCTCTGCAGTCTGCTCCATGCTTCCATTACTCGTCTGCACAGAACAGCAGTGCTGGTTTTACTAGGAGAGTCTGACGCTGCGATACCAAATAATGAAAGCACATTGGATCGTGCGTACGCACACCTCCAACTCAGTTCATCTCTCATTTATGTTCCGATCTATGTAGCTCCCAGGGGGCTAACGCAGTGCATTCTGGGAGTTTAACGCAGCACATATAGTTTTTTCCAAGGTGTCCTTCGTCACAACACTATTGTAGAAAGAAATAAAGAGAAAGAAACAAAGACAAAAGTCGAGGGACCTCGGCATTCCGCTGTTTGTTTCCATCTGGCTTCCTACATGAATCCTAGTGCGTTGGCCCGAGCAGGCACTGTGAGCGTAGTTTTTGGAAAGCAGCCTGCCTGACACAGCTCAAAGCAGAAGTGTTGACCATTAGTGAAAAGTTCTGGAACAAGCACTTCAGTGGAAGCAGCGCCTCACTGCTTAAAATGTCCTCAACATTTTGGCAGAGATGTAGCTCATCACTGCCAGTGAACAAATCGTTTATTGTTGAGTCCACGTGGCTCCTCGGTAACCTTGTAGGTTCAAATCCATAACTTTTAAAAATAAGTTTTAACTGGAATACTGCTATAAACTTACATCATTAAGTCTGGACACAAAATCACATGACGGATAATTTCCCTTTTCCTGGTGAAATCTGCAATTAACGAATCTGCGTCACAACAGGAAGTCGCAACAGCGAAGAAACTCACAGAGTCACAGATCTAAACTCATCCACAGTGATCAACAGGTGCTTGGCGGTGGGATAGAAATAGACATGGAGCCAACAGTGTCAGCCGACTTGAGGCCCCTCCAAAACATTAGGGGAGAGGGAGGAGGGGGTCACCATGGCCCAGAGAGACACAGTGAGATGAGAAGCGAGGTGGAAAAAGAGTAGCAAATTGAAGTGGAGCTACAGCAGCAGGAGCAAGAGGGCCGAGGAGGACAAAAGAATGATCTGACGACAGTCACGGTGAGAAAGGCAACAAGGACGGGAGGAAAATGAGTCAAGAAAAGACTGAGGAACAGGTTGAGAGCTTGGAGGCTGAAGAGGAAAAAGAAAACTAGAAGCTGTAATTCCTAAGACGTTGACCAGATGATGTAGCACTGGTAATTTTGGTAGATTGGTAACTAACCACACCAAAAATACAATTTACTTTTTAATTAAGTGTTTGCTTTTGCGTGATGTTTTGTATTTTGTATAGATGTTTCTGGTTTTGAGAAACAGGGGCTTTTTCCAATTTATTGAATAATAATTTTGTTTGTAAAATGTAACAAAAAAATGTCCATCATAACTTGATGAGTCCAAGGTGAAGTCTTTCATCTAACCAACAGATCCCAAACCAAAGCCATTCAACTTAAAATGATAAAACAGAACCAAGCAGCAAATCCTGACGTATGAGAAGCTGAAGCAGATATTTTATTAAAACAAGATAAAACTGTACTCATCCAGAGGGAAATTGTTAGGAAAAAAAGAGGGAAAGTGTGCAAATAAAGATAATATAAACAATAATAGAGCAGTGATGATCCTTATTAAAATCATGATTATGATACAGCACATCCACTATGTTCCACTTCTACTTCTGTCATAACATTGTCCTCCCAAGTCCACAATTTGCTGACTCGTGCCGTCATATTTCTATCTGCACCCTTTTTGTTCCCTCCATCTCTTGGCAGCGCGTGTCACACCCAGACAGTGTGACGGTGGACAGAGAAAGACACAGAGAGATTGCATTGTGGTTTGTAGTTATCCGATCATTAATCCTCGCTGATCCGTATCAACCTCCAGTCCACTGTTCCCTCTTCACTCTGCTGCTCCATCACACAAAGTGGCCGGCTGGTTGGATGCGGGACATGGAGGCTTTGTCTTTATTAACTACATAAAACCGCGTCCTAGAAGAGAGCCCGGTCTTACATCACCATCAATCACCAGCGATGAAGAGATGGATTTGATAACAGCGTAAAAATCCAACCACTGCAACTTCTCCTTTTATGTTTCTAAGTGGTGCACCCTCTTGGGCGGATATAGTTTTGAACTGTTTAAACTCTGGATTCAACATAAAGGGAACAGAAGCATGTCTGCCAAGGTTTAAATAAACGCTGCTTTAAAAAGCCCAGGAAGCCTCTCTGGTTCTGCCTTTTTAACACTGGCTTATAGCACTTTACAGGACTACTGATGTGCAAAACCCTGACCCTGGCGGGGCCATGATCCACCCCTATGATGTAGCTTCTTTCTACCGCAGAGGTGTAATAAAAGGTATACACCATTAACTGGCCTGATTAAATGGTCGGGTATCATCCCTCCTCCACCGTCTGGTGGCAGAGGCACACGGCCTGTTGAGCCGGTATCGCTCATTAACTCACGGATCAAATTTCTCTGATTGAGCTCTTCCATAATGAACTACTCATGCTCACTGGACAGAGGATGTCGAAACGTACAAACCATGATGACACAACACACACATGCAGGACGAGGTAGATTCAACAGTCAATGTTATGGGAAAATAATCAAAAATAATTGTAAAAAAATATTAAAATAACTAAATTAAAATGGGTTACAGCACACCAACTACTTCTTACGGAGAAATGAGTTAGTAATAAATATTTAAACTTGCTAACTCCCAATGGTAACTTGAATGTAGCTAACTGGGCATCAGTGAGCTCATGTTAGCTCACTGATGCATAACCCGTTTAGATTAGAGGGTAAAATATATATTATAGTTGAAATATCTGACCTGAGACTTCATACACTGCTGTTTGATAATGTCATAAACTGAAAAGATTTCAAATAATATTTCAGAAAAATAACACAAATGTAATTTAAACAGCAAAACATTATGCTAATAACATCAGGCTAAATAGCATTGGTTAGTTTAGCATCATTGTTTTCTTCCCCACTAATTCTAAATAACCATGAATACTACCAACTCTGAAACACATTTAATCTTAACGTATATAAGATATGTATAATTATTATATAAGATATATATAATTATTTCAATATTCTCATTAATAGAAGCTGTGAAGTTTGCCGTAGCTTTGTGCAAAGATAAAAGGAGCCGTGAGACCTTGATCAGCTGAAAAGGAAAGAGGTTACCATTAATCACTATAGCAACACAGTATGAAGCAACAGACAACACGCTACGTCTGCAGGTCCATAATGCAAAGGACCAGATATTAAGTATATACTGGAGATCAAATGTGTGGGATTTTCTCATTAATCTCAAGCTGTGGAATTGGATTTGACCAGAGACTATAAAGCTTTAAGAAACATGTGAATTATTACTGTTCCAGACAATATACTCAAGATCTTTTTTGTGCTTTTTTTTGCTTTAATTAGGACTTCTGTGTGTGTGTGTGTGTGTGTGTGTGTGTGTGTGTGTGTGTGTGTGTGTGTGTGTGTGTGTGTGTGTGTGTTTTCTCTGTGGACAACCTTTTTTTGGAACAAAACAGGATGAAAGAGGAAACATCAAAAGCAGCAGTGAGGACAAAACTAATGAAGGAAGTAGAGGGTACGTAGCTATCAGGGAAAGGAAGCGCCATTAGCTATTATAACTATTTATTGCTACACAGGTGCAGACAGATACATGTCCCAGTATTTTGGCTGGAAAACATGATAAAAAAAAATAGTCTCAACCGCTGTCAATGATGACGCAAATAACTACATACCAGCAACAACATCAAAGGATAAATATGAGAAGATTACTATAAAATGACAACATTTGTATTCTGTTGTTGCCCCCGCTCTCCCACTTGACTTGCTGTGATCCAACTGTTACATAAGGCTTTAATCCAGCTGTGCTACTTCTCCTCTCCCCTCCCTCTCTTCTCTCCTTTTCTCCCGCCGCTGTAATCTGAATTCTAAAAAAGAAAACCCTTTTTTTTTCTCCTCATTTTGTCTGCTTTTAACACCGACAACATCCCACTACAGGCTTGAAACTGCGTCTTGTGATGAAAACCTCTGTGTCCAGGGCACGCTGCAGGACACAAAATGATCCTTATGAGCCAGCACGCCGACGCACGGCTGTTTTCTCTGATATACACACGGGCCAGCAGGCAAAGCTTTGCTCAAACACAAATCCTGTGTGTTTGTTTGTCACCTACAGCCTCTGTCTCTCCGCCAGGGCCCCATCTCTGAGGGGGGGGGGGGGGGGGGGGGCAGCCAGGAATAGACTGCCCCTTAACCGTTTGTAGCAGCTAATGTGGCAAACGGTAATCTAGCAGGTTGTGTTGTGCCTTTCACGGCCGGGCCAGGGGACTCAAAGAGCTGTAAAGTTGCTAGAAACCCTTCTAAAGCCCTTCAGCACTCCGAGACTCTGCTGGCACCCAGATCAGAGGGAGACATGGCTGGCCTTTCTCTTTTTATCTGCTGAGGTCGTGAGAGGTCTCCGCAAGAATAACAGTCACGTGTTCATAGATAAGATGTAAAGGAGGGCGAGCACAGAGGGGGAGAAAGCAGCGGCAGATACAAATCTAAATGTTGTTATCACAAGAGGCTGTTTTGTGAAAGGGAAAAAGGTAAACGTAAAAAAAGAAGAGAACATATTTAATCCCCTATAAAGTGTTGTGTATCTTTAGTACGACCACCGGCATCCTTCTTATCCAGATCATGACCTCATGCAGTTCTCACTATTCATGCCACTCTGAGGCCTCACGCCATCGCTATTATTACTATTACCAGACGACAAAGAGGCACCAAAGAGAAGGGAGTGGAGACAGTGGACAAGTATTACACATACTGACCCGCTAACACTCACACATACATACACATACACACACACACACACACACACACACACACACACACACACACACATACTCACACACACACTCCTTTTATACTGTATGTCTTATTGCACGTAGGCTTAGCCGTTCTTTTATGCCAACAGGGTGAAAAAAGTTAAATAGAATTAGGTTATTACGCAACAATATTTCTCATTTAAACTCCACGCACTGCAAAACACCATGACACCATATTTTTCTTCACAAAAACTATTTACTGAACTATACAGTCTCAATTCACCGGCTATTTTCCTTGAGCCAGAAAAGCAGGCTTATGAGCAGGACAGAATGCACTGCCTTCAGAAAATTACATTTCCTCCTCATTATAAAGTCCTGGGCTGGATAGATCTGAATGACTGCAGATACTAATAAAGGTTTACACTCTCTTCACAGTGACGGCGTATGCACTAACCGTCAAGATGAAGATTTAGGAACCAGACAAATCATGGAATTATCCCAAATAATGAACAAAAATCTTGAACAGAGGGCCTAGCAAAGCATCCTGAACTATGAACAACCATTCTTTTTTGGATGTCTACAGTACTTGTCTGCTTCCTTCCTAATGTATTGCTTGTTCATATAAATAAATTTTGGATGTTTTTAGTTGCTATTCTTCAATGCCAAACATCGAATGCCCGTCTCCATCCTCACAATGGCCCGCTGGAGTGTGTAAACACCACAGACAACAAAAGGAAACAAAGTCTAATATGTTGTGTTTTAAAAATGCATGACAATGTTGTCAATAAACCAGACACCAAAGACAAGCAAAGCAGAGTGGGACGGTTCACTAACAGTCAATAACAGGGTGATGATACGGGATATGATGTTGAAAGGGCATTCCCAGTGGAGTAAGGTGGACATAATCAAAGTACATCCTTTCATAGCTGAAGCTTTAGTAATTCAGCTTTTTTTTTTTTTTTGAGAATCTCACAATCTTGAAAGTACAAGGCTGGCTGTATTTGGCCGGTGACCTTGATGTGCGTTTAGTCTCGGCCGCTTTGCTTATCACATGTTAATCACCTTGCATGATGTAATGTTTGTTCTTCTATGTAGCCTCATTAAGGGAGCAGCTGCTCAGAATATGGCAGGGTTAATAGAGGGTGATACACAAGTAATAGGACCAGATATATACGTCAACCGGCCCTCCAATTCTGAATCAATAGCTGGATGATTGAATTAATGATGAATCCTGTGTCTACTTCATAACGTGGAGTGGGGACGCAGAAGGAAAAGGGTGCGAGATGAGGGGCGTGTTCATTGACCTCCCCCATCCCTCCCACCTCACCTCCGCCTCACCCGTGGATCTGATTTCCCCTGATGGCCCTGCTGGAGCATCCGTCAGACTCCCTACACACACTGTCACCACACACACACACACACACACACACACACACACACACACACACACACACACACTCACACTCACTTGTACAAGCCTGAAGAAAATAACATAAATAAGCACATAAAAGCACCTGCACGCGCGCACACACACACACACACACACACACACACACACACACACACACACACATACTGATAGTTATCTTCACTGCACCTGAGCCAGTTTTAAGGTCAGGTGAAAGGGTCGCAGACTGTACAGAGCAGATGTGACGATACTCCAGAGGTGCCCCGGTCTGATCACCAGACCTGTCAGAGTTGGTTCAAAATAGACGCTTTATTCTCTAAATAAGCCGCCAACCAACCAGCTGCTTCTTGCCCTGGCTGATAAGCCTGGTCTGCTGATGGCACCGGCCTGTCCAGACCGGACCCGACCCAGTGATGAGGTCACAGCAGCTCACCATCATTCACTTTGCTGTAAAACAGCGATTACAAATAACGACTAGGCCTCTTTCTTAAAGAGTTTTCTACTGAGAGTGTTAACTTTAAAGCCTCAATGTGTTCAACTCATCACTCTACCAGGTTGGAGGTGAGTAAATTCAGTACTGCAGAGTTCCCAGCGAGGCCTCTCAGGTCTGCGAGTCCTGATTGGGATTTATTTCCTCTGCAGACCAGGGCAACTGGAAGCCATGAGACAGTTGACAGTGCAGCATGCATATATTGTACACTCACTAAAGCAATTTAACTGGGCCAGCCGGGTTAATTTCTATTCTGCACATTCACCAGCCATCACTGCATCTGTAGTTACTGGCACATTCCCCATTCAGCTCCACAACAAAAAAAAACACATTGTAAAACCCACAGTCAATGGCCTGCCAAAAGCAGCCCGAGTGAAATGTTGATCACTGGAGATGAGCAAAGTGTTCATCATCCTGCGGGTCCACGTTCAGTGCAGTGGTGGTGTGCAAGTTCATTTCCAACACACACTGTACGGTAGATGTAACATGCATTGTAAAAATCGATGCACTTTGCAGACACAAGAGTTACAGTTGTGACAGTATAGTGACAGACGTGGGCCCTTACGTATCTGCTGATGATGTTCCGGAGCAGAGTGAAATCCATCCTTGAGACACCTCCGGCCGCGACTTAACTGTGACAGAGACGTTCGGCTCTCCTCGGATCTTCGTGAACGCTACCTACCGTGGATCTTTCCACCAGCAGCCATCGCTCACCGCCACCGCCGTGTCTGTGATAGCGAGGAGCAGCGGTCCCTCAGTCGGCTGTTCTGATTTTCATGGCATCCCTGAGAAGAGCCATGCAGAGACCGAGCGACTACAACCACCCACACTCACGCCGCTGGCTACATTTCAGGGGGGATTTCACCGCAAGCAAACCACCGAAGGTCCGGGTAGCCTTCCTGGTTCCTCCTCGTCTGTTGAACAGGTTTTTTTTACGGTCCTTTATGGAGGCTGTCTGTGTGTCCCGCTCCGTGGTAGAGCGGTGGCCCGTGAAACGTCCACAGCTCTCACTCCGTCAGATGACTGTGGTGCGCATGCGCACTGTGGTCATTCACTCACCTCTCCTGGAGTAGCCTACATCTGAATGCTGCACTGTAAAAAGTGATGACCCTCCACATGCAGCAATCAAAACTCATAAAGCATGTCCCAAAAATAAGAGCCGAACTTCAGAAGCCACAACAATGTCTAAATAATCTCACTGTTGTTGTGGTTTGCCAATGTTATGAGGGCTTTGAAAAACGTGGATTGTTTTTACGTACATACATGGTATTCAGAAGTAGCAAACAGAGTAAAATACTCTATGACAAGTGAAATAGTACAATGGTATCATCAGCCAAAAGTTAAAGGCAAAACAGCATTAGCAACATATTTGGATTATTATTGTATGTACCGCTGCTGGTTTAATTCACCGCATAACAATGCAACATATTTCATATGCTGATTAAAGGGTTTTACAATCTTAATCTGAGAAGTAACTATTTCATAACATTACAGCCCTCTTAAATGTAGTGGAGTAGGCCTATGAAGTAGGTTAACATTTAAATACTCAAGTAAGGTACAGGTATACCATAGCACACTCAAGTACAGTACTTGATAAATGTACTATGTGAGTGTGCTATGCTATGTTTTGCAGATCTCACTATTTGACGTAGTTGTTGTATCATAGTTCTCTATAGCATATCTCATATGTGTAACAGTATAACCTCTGGGTATATTTAGGAGACATTTCACATTCCCTAAATGCCAGCCACTTGCTTTCACAACATACTGTGACCGCACACGCACACACTCTCTCCAACGCACACACATAAAAGCAAAGACACTGTAATATTTAATTACAATAGTAATAATCCTACAAGACATGTATATGTGCTCAGCAGTGAGCTTGTAATAAACTTATTGTCTTGTAAATTAATGTTCCTTGGTACCACTTTCCCTAACGCTTTAAGATAGTAAATAATTACTTTATTAATTGTTAATTATCATTTATTAATGCTTTTGTTACAATCCATTAATAAGAACTCATGTTGGTTTTGAAAAATCCCTTTTGGCTGTTGTTAATAATCCATTTATAGTCTAATAATAAATGCACATGTTACTCTCACTTTCTAATAAACCATCAAGTCTGTTGTTTTAACAAGTCATTAATAAGGGCTTTTAATCATCACTCTGCATATGATTTAATAATCTTGAATAAATCCATTTGATACAATCTATAAACAATCATCATAAAGTGATACCTGTTATGCCACACTTTTCCATATGGGCTGTTTATGCATATTGATCAGAAGTTCATTTGATTATGAGAAGGAAGAAACCACACACACGTGCCCAGATGACTTGTTAACATCATAATACCAACAAAACAACATATCATCAATAAACTGACTCAAGATAAAAAAAAATCAAGCTAAAGACTACAAACAGAAATAATAAGTTAATATAATAAGAAAACACTGAAGTCAGAGCTCACAGTCTATGTTATGTAACAGAGCTCATGTTAACTGCAGCTACACAACAGCAACCTTGCCATTGTTGCTCTTTTGTGACACAATGTGACTCTTACTAAATCTTACTGAACCCAATTGCAAGTATGAGCGCAGAGAAAATCTAAAATAAGCTGCCTCTCCATTTGGGTGGTGTCCTCTGGCTGCAGGGCTGCAGGGCGTGACGTCTGCCCCAGACGTTTCATTTGTGGAGTTATGACTTTCAATTAGTGCAGAAACTATTAATAATAAATAGGGATCCAGCACTTTTAGCTCTGACCTACTAATGCTTGATGCTGTGTTTACCTCCCTCAAGACCTCGGGGGCACTTAGTGTGTAATGATGAGTTTGCCTCAGTGGACGGATTAAATCATGCTCTTCGTTTATGGGCTGTGACAATTACGTGCATGTTGTGTTTTATGTCACTGTCATGCAGTGGAAGACGGAGAATATCAAAAGGGCACCATCTGCATGAGGTGGGGCAACATCACGCATGACATTTTCTAGCATGTAGGGCAGACTATATGGCACCATGTTTTCTACATTTTTAGGACACCTTAGAGGGCACTGCATTACATTTTCTCCACTGCAAGGGCACCACGGAGCGCACTCCATCACGATTTCTCTACTGGAAGGGCAAACTAGATGGCACTGCCTAATGTTTTCACGCAAGGACACCCCGAGAGGAAACTTCATCATGTTTTCTCAACTTTAAGGGCCCCCAGAGGGCACTTTATTATGTTTTATCTAGTTGAGAGGTATCCAAGAGGGCACCTTTGTTCAAATAGGGAAGCATCAAGGGGCGCAACCCCCCCCCCCCCCCCCTCCACACACACACACACACACACACACACACACACACACACACACACACACACTTCTCTCCCACTGTTCACCATCATTGTCATGTTGTGGAGATATGAGTGCCTCCTATTCTCTTTTTACCTACTGCCTATCACACCTACAGAAAGCGCAATGGTAATCAAAAGTTTAAGATAGCTCATGCAGTGCCACCACAGCAGATATAAGAATACCATAATGCACTATAATAAGAACTCGAGAAAAGCTGACTTTTTGGAATGAAAAAATAACTTTCTCACCTCACAATGATGAACTCACATCACAGACTTTTCCATCCCAGAAATTAACCATCAAGTTTGTAACTATTTCTTACTGTCTGAATCTAAATTTCTAAAAATTCTAAAAAAAATCTGATTATGTACTGATCAGCAAATTATCAGATTTCCTGACTTTAATTTTCAGATAACCAGGGCCGAAATTGCTGTTCAGTTTGCAGCATAGGTTGATGTTTCCACTGATGTTGCTTTGATTATCTCATAGTTGACTGACTATTACTGTTCCATCTGGAGGAACTAGGTGATTGTTCGTTGCCTTCCTTCTGTCTTCTGTGTGGGCGAGGGAGAGCTACATATGGGGCAGTGGGTTACTCTCCTCATGTTGCCATCAGTCCTGTGTGGGAAGAATCTGCCATCTGCATATCTGGGACATTTATTTCACATTAACAAGACATAGTAATGAGTGTTATGGTAGTAATCGAGACATGTCAGATTACTTTACAAATACAATTAGGTGCTGACATTCTCTGCAGACACAGAGGCACAATTGACTGCAGATGGTGGTGGAATATGGCAAAATGAGGCATGTTTGCATCCTACTATAATCTTTAAAATGTGACGTGTCAGGTTGAAGTACTTATAATTGCTGCAGTAAAGAGTAAACCTCTATCTGATTAACTGCAAGTTCATTTAAAAATAAACTATTAACAAAGATGGATCCTGCATCATACACTGATGTTGTGGCTCTTGTAGAGGGACCCTGTATCAAAGTCGAGTTTTAAACCTTCATTATGTTGAAATCTGCTTGAATCTAAGTCAATAAAGGTTCAATCAGCCATTGTCTATACGCTGACATTTAGTTTTTTGGCTGAAACCGTAAACTGCTTTCCAGTGATGTTTTTTTTCAGTGCTGAACAGATTTTAAGTATCATTTTTTCCATGTGTACTTTAATCATTACAGCTCTTGTTGCAGCGCAAGCAGCTGACTCTGTACTTTTGTCAGCACAAACAGTGGATCCTATTATGCTGTAGATTTGAATTTATTCCTGTATAAGAATAAAGAATATGGGCCATGGGATGAGGTTTGTGAGGAACAACTGCAGTTAGTTTGGATAGGCAGATATTACTGCAAGGCATGGGATAAAGATATAGATATTCTTCAAATCCCAAAAGTGATCAAGTGTAGAAAGCCTTGAGTATACAGAGTTGACTACAGTAGATTTTAAACAGAGCTTCATCTCCCCAGCTTGTAAACATAATTCATGTATATCAGAAATATCATATTAGTGAAAACTGGCCTTGCCATATTGGTAACAAGATTGTATACAACCAAATCTTAAAGGAGATATCTATTATTATTATTATTATTATTATTATTATTAATAATAATAATAAAATTATCATTATTACTATTATTAGTTGGGCTGTAGTGTTTGTCGTCTGGTGTCATTTTAATGTTAAAGATATCTACAAGGACTGAAGACTCAAGTGGATTTCATTAATTTGCATCATGCACTTTATAAGGGAATTGAAAAGCTTATCACAGGTCAGGGTAATAGTGTATCATTTTAGAAAATGAAGACCTCACTTGATGGCTGTTTATGTGCAACAGAAAAGTAAACTCAAGTATTTGGTTCCATCTAGTGGCTGTTAATCAAAAACACATTAGTTGCCTTTTAAATGCGACTTGCATCTGCTTCATGGCCCTGTTGGTGTAGATTCAGGTAATTTGGCAGCTAATTAAATGCTTTGATTGGTTTTAATTGGAGTACCGTTAAAGCAGGAGTTTACCCCGTATAATGGGGGAACAAATTAACAGAAGGTGACTATAGTGTTTTGCATACTGTTTATTAATTGATGAAGCTTCAACAGATTTGTTGTTTCTTGACTGAATGAGTTTTTGAGTGTGATTGCTTGACTGATTTCAGTTGATGAATGAATGAACGTGCATTTGAGTGAACCAGCTTTACAGGTTCATGTGTGACCTCTCGACTCATGTCAGAGGTTGCTGAATGTATCAAACACAGTTCGAGAGACTGAGATTGTGTGAGTAAGCACTGCACACACTGCAGGACGCCGGTCCCTCTCTGAGCAAATATAATAGGTGTGTTTTTGTCTCTGGCGGTGCTGATGTGTGTCACATGCCTTCTCTCTTCATGCCCAGTCCGGGTGCCAAGAGAGGGGCTTAAACCTGCGTCTGGAGATGGGAGCTGTGGAGATCCCAGGGAGCGGATGCTTGGCACCGTGAAATAGGATTTGGGGAGGACCGAAGCAATGAAGCGAGAGGGAGAGGAGCAACTGCCAAGTCCTCTCTACGGATTTGATGCCCCCCTCCTCACCCCTTAAACATATTCAGCTTGTGCACACGCACACACACACACACACACACACACACACACACACACACACACATACTTGCATAGAGGGAGAGAAGGAGAGGGGGATTGTGGATGGAGAGGGAGAGAAAAGCAAAGCAAAGAGGGGAGTATGCTAAGAAGAACAATGTTTGGAGCAATAACATATAGTGCAGTCAGAGAGACAGTGACCTAAACATGTGTTCCTCACCGTAATCAACTCATACAACTCACTAATCCTGCCAGGGCTTTTACCAGGTGCCCCGTGCCTGGTTATACTCTGTGCTTATGGTTTCCTGCATGCGCGTTGCAGATCATCCTCTATAAGTGACAAGCAGAGGTTGAAAAAGAGAGGAACAGTAGAGGGGGGGTAGAGGGGCGGGGCTACTCACATGGCTGTCACAGGGGGTGATTGATTTTCCGCCCCCTGTTATCAAGGCCAGCAGCCACCAGGTCCCCTAATACCCCCCCTGTCTGACACACGCACACACTATCAGTAGCTCAATACCCAGAAAATAGGCCTATCAAGTGTCATCTGTCTTTCTCTCTCTCACGTGGTCAAAACAAATATCTAATCAGCATAGTTGGCTCTGTCTGCACGGAGCAGAGTGAGTAGAAGAAAGGGAAAACATAGTTGGCTCGGTTCGCCTGTAGCTGACGGAGCACAAGAAAGGGAAAACAAAATCAGATAGGAACCCGAGCACAGATGATTGAGGAGCTGAGATGATTCAGAAAAGCAAGATGGATGTATCTAAGTGGATGCCTCTGGGCATTTCTATTTCAGATCACATCTTTCTGTTTATCTCTGTGCTGAATTCTGATCGGAGGAAAGCATCAAACCCCAAAGTTGATAGCTTCTGAGCTAGACTGCTGTAAATGATGTTCAAAGCGGGGAAATCAGCACATAGAAGTGTGGCGACGAGAATTTCAAGGCAAAACAGCACTCTTCCTCACACTTCCTCTTTCTGCCTGCCTTTACCTCTCTTTCCTTTTCTTGCCTCTTGTTCCATGCCCTCTCCAACCCCCTCTTAAATGATTTCCTCTCTTTTTTTTTTTTCTTCAATTTTCCACAAAGGACATGTGCAATTTTGCCATTACTCATATTATTGCTGGTGGCTGCAAACCGAGTCTTGGCTCCATTCCTCAGGGGTAATTGGAAACTGCAGGTGTGAGAGGGCACATTAGCATACACAAGCCTTGCACAGCATACTGCTTCAGCCCTAATGGCAGCGGGAAAAATATATCTATCACGCTAATGCCGAAGAGATGGATGTGTACTGTAGTTACACCACTGAGAACAGTCATAAAAATGTGATACCCTGTGGTGTTAGTGAGTTTGTGCACTCTTTTACAACTGTCTCTGTATGTTTGTAAGGTGTACCTGAGACACAGAGAGAAGAGGGGAGCGAGACAAAGTGACGCTGAGCATCTGATACCGTCTGTTAACATAAAGAAGATGGATGTGTGGATCACATGCTATAAGTGGACTTTGTTTTGCTCAGGCCAGTTCTGATCCTTCTTAAATTGTGTTTCCATGCCAAAATAAATGAGTTGTGCTGGTTGAGTTTAGCAGATGTCACATTCTGACACGTTTTATTGCACACTTACTGTATCTACTCAGTGCTCTGCACTTTACTGCACATTGGGCCACTGACATAAAAGTTCGTCTGTGATAAAGTGTTGATTTAATCAACAGCTGCACGTTTCAGAGGATTCAGGTGGTGGAAAGAATGATATCCACCAGTGAGACAATATCAACCTCAAGTTGCAGGTCTTGTGATAGTGTAATGAAATATGCCAACAACCTTATCTTCAGCGAATGTTTCACATTATGAAGGGGAGACGGAAGAAGAGACTGCCCATGACGTTAAATGGGATGTTGATTATAGTTTTTTTTAAGACTTTTTGGCATAAATCATTATTTAGTTGCAAACATTCGTCACAACATTAGTCTACAAAATGATTTATCGCTTCCTATTGCAGGAAATCTAATAAGTAAGAATGAGTGGAGATACATACTATATGTGTACCAACTTTGACGTCACATGGCCTCTCTAATATCTAATCTACAGTATGTGTTTTTGTTTTTGACATCAGGTTGATTGGGGCACTGCTCCTTCATTGACAAGACACTACTAAAAGCTATGATTCACTCCAGGCTTGATTTAAAGAAAACAAAAAAAGAAATGAATTAACAATCATGTCCAGTTCCACTAAGTTAAGATAATATTAAGATGATATATTTTTTCTGGGAAAATGCAAATGAAATAATAATTAATTCAAAAATGGAGCGTACCATTAAGGATGAGTCATTACCGCAGAGTCTGGTCCATGTCATCCCCTCTCTCATTATCAAATAAAGCAGAAAATGTAAAAGAAAACTAAAATAATAAAAAGTTATCTTGAAAAAATAATTACAAAAATGTAAAACCTCACGTTAGCCATTGTGGTGCCACCTGTTGGTCATTGTTTTTACATTCTCTGTGAAAGTAAAAGAGATCAGTGAATTATTTAAGTAAAACTTTTCAGTTCAACAACACAAATGAATACAGCAAATTCAGTTACTGACTTTACATACAATAGGTCCGACGCAATCATCAATTATTTTCACTTTCAAATGATTAATATTTAAATTAATGATATCCCATTAAAAGACGTGTGTAGGATTTAGGGGGATTAATTGGCAGTAATGGAACGTAATATTCATATATTTAAAAAAATGAAATTATATCTAGAGAGTGGGTCCTCTTCACGTGGTCAGCCATGTTGCTCCGCCGTTTCTACAGTAGTCAGAACGGACAAACTTAACACTGGCTCTAGTGAGAGTCTTACATTTTTACGTTACTTAATAAAGGCCACCATAGTTTTCCAACATGCTTGGAAAGGGAGGGATGAGTGGAGGGGTATTGAGTTGGTTGCAAGCTGCAACCTCACCGCCAAATCCTACACACAGCTCCTTTAATTGTTGGAGGCCAAATGTTATTCAGTAAAAATCGTGACATATGTGATATGTATCTTTTGAAGGTATGTGTCCTACAGCTGTCAAGGGCTCTACTCCCGGTGCATCAACCTCCCTGCGGCGGGGAGGACGAGGTGAGGGTGCAAGTCGTTTTTTTTTTTATCATTTCTACCACTTTGGATTTAATCCAATAAACAAACTATCAAAACACACACAGACTATGGATGTATGGGCCATTTTCACAGCAGCCATTTTGACATTCCATAGCAGGGTAAACAGTGTAATTGATGAAATAATTTGGCCCCATTCTATTTAGCATGCACAATACCAGAGCACTGGCCCACCAAAATGGAACAGGGTCAAATGTATGTTATTAATTACACCTGTGTTTACCTTGCAATGACATGCCAAAATGGCTGCTGTGAAAAGAGCTTATTATTGACAAGCACTCATTGCAGCTCCACTTACCTCTGGACTGAGGGCGGACTGGACGCTACAGAGGAACAAGTGGTATTACAAGACAGGAAGGGCCGGGGCTAGCTGGTTAGCATGCTCATTTCAGTAGATATCTCTGCTACAGAACACATAGACGTCTTTCACATAGAACAATAACTCTGTCCATATCTTACACAATGCATCTTTAATCAGCTTCACTATAGCCCCATTCAATAAACGCGGCATCAAGGCGGGACTGTTGCGCCGTTATTTCTATTATATGTTAGTTTGTCTCTCTTTCTGTGTGTGTTTTGTGAAATAACTTATAGCAATCTATTCAGCCTTTAAGAGGAATGTATCTTGAGTATCAAGCCACCATCACAATAGTTTCACCTTTGTGTGGGTGAAAGGAATAAAAGAACAGCAGGAATATCAAATTTTCTAGTAATCACAGGTATATCTGGATATAAAGAGTGCCACCGGGGCTCACTTTGCCACCAAAAAAAAAGAAATTAAAAGCAGGGCAACCAATTTCGTATAAGGAGGTGAAATTATGACCCATTTGGACCCCCCACAGTGTGTGTATAGGGTGTGCACCCCTCCAACTTGCTAACCATAGTCGTGTGTTATTACCATATCCACACACACACCCACACCCACACCCACACACACACACACACACACACACACACACACTTGCAGGGTCTTTCTTTGTTCTGTCTGTAGTCTGCAGTTTTTCTTGTCTACAGTACAGTGCTGAAAAAGCTTGTTAAACAGTGACATCCATTGACTCCCAGACCCCCTGCTGAGCACATCTCACTGCAGTTAGGGGCTTCATGGGAGCGAACCAGCCATCACTCCACTTCTTCAGAAAAGCTGTAGTCACCTCACAGAGCATGCATGTGCACTGATAAATAAACACAGGGCAGAGAGCAAAACATGTCATTAATAAAACAAGAGAAGAGCAGGAGAACAGTGAGAATATAGATAATTTATATATATATATATATATATATATATATATATATATATATATATATATATATATATATATATATATATATATATATATATATTTATATATATATTAAAACAAGAATCCAGAGTCAGATTAAACATGGCATTATTGGTATTCAATGCCCAGTGAGAAAGAAATGGCTCTGCTGTGTATAATTACACCACTGCGAACTACCATGCTGTCCTCTTGACAGTATTTAAATACTGCTGTTGATGCTGCTGGAAATATATAAACTGTAATCTGCTTGAATTTAAATTAATTTTATAAAACTTATGTGGTTGTCTAAAAAAAAAAAGAAGCTACCTGTCCTTGACTCCAGCGATTCTTCTTTCTCCATGTGCAATGCAAAGTATGTATTTTTAGATTATGTATATTTATACATACAGTGTATCTGGTCTTTCAGAATTGAATGGGTTTCATACTCGAGTTGCTTCTGGATTTGATCAGACTGACCTGAATTTCTGATTCACTGTACATTAGTTGCTAATGCATGTTCCTATAGTGGACTTTGTAAAACACAACATGAATCACAAAAAGAAAAAAATAGAGTAATAATTAAAAAGAAATTACTGCAACTTAATAAAACAGCTGGCCCCGTCTCACCGCTGCTGCTGTTTCTGATAATATTGAAGAACATTTTTACATCTTTATCCAGATCACAGTATTAAAACTAAACTCCCTATCAACTGTCTGACTGGTCTTAATACTAGTAGTAAATACTAGTAGTAATATTAAATAAGGCTACTACAGTAAAGTGATTGCATTTCAAGTTATTACATGAGATATCTATTATTGTATAATATTGCATAATATAGGAGACGCTCTTATATTGTTTCAATAGTCTTTCAAATGTATTCAGCCAACAGGAAGTCACATAATCTACAATATCCAAATTGTTTTTTTTCCCATGTTGGGGAAAGTTGGGGTAAGTTATTAAAAAAAAGAGAGATGTTGTTGCAGTTACAATTTTGATTTTACTTTAAATCACTTTCAAATAAAAGCATCAAATTTCCAAAGAATTATCTTTAAAAAGCTGCTAGTAAATCCCAGTGATGGCAGTTAATTGCATCAATAGGCTAATGATGTTACAGGTTTACAGTGTCTGTAAAAACTTTATTAATGTAGCATTTTTAAAAAAGAGTTTAAAAAAGCGCTTTGACAGACAAAAGCAAGATACAAGGCAATATAACAACAGACAGCTAAACAGTGAGACGAAACACAATCCAGACAAAATCAGGAAACATTTTAAATTTAATCACAGATGTGTCGGATGGAACAACAAACATCAACACCCAAAGCTCTCAACATTATGTAAACAGCTTTAGGTTTTTAGAAGCTTTTAGACTAAGGTATATAAGGACTAAGGTATACTGTATATTAATTAAGTAGGAGGATGTATTAAAATATCTACTTTACTATGTTTTTGTATTTTGTTAATAGATGAATGTCTTATTTAAATTGTCTCAATTTTTTTGGTCTCAAACTGTACTTTTTTTTTTTTTTACAGGTGTCTAGTCCAGGTGAACTTGAATTTGAATGGTATCACTTTTTCTTCTTTTACCTGTGAGAATGGACAGACATTACCAAAGTGTGCAACAGTATCTCTGACGCATTTTTAAACCTTACCGCTAATACAGCAGATGTTGTCGTTGGAAATGAGAGGCAGCAGGCAAGTGTCTGTTTCAGAACTGGGCTGTGCTCTGGCCAAAGTTTGGAGGAGGTGTTTCTCATTAATGTACGAGACAAAATAATGTGTGTGTGTGTGTGTGTGTGTGTGTGTGTGTGTGTGTGTGTGTGTGTTTGCATGCACATGTATTTGTGTGTGTGTTGTTTTCCCTGCAGGAGGTCAGAACACTACGGTGCTGACTGACTGTGAAGGATTATTATGGGATTAGGGGTGTCTCGGTTACCACGGTGAGATGATAATCACAGTGGCTGTCCTCTGATCTCTACAGGGATAGCAGCGTCAATCAAACTGGAGACACTTAGAGATGAGAGGGAACACTGCTGGGAGCGTGAACATGTGTGTGATGTTGTTAGGCGTTACATGTTGTTCTCATGTGTTGATATTTTGTGTGGAACAGCTGTCAGGTAGAGAAGGGGGTGGGGGGGGGAGTGTTTTTTTTGTTTTTTTTCATCTCGCCAGCAGATAAATTAACTTATGTTTTATGGAAATAAAATATGGCCCTCACCTCCCTCCCTCCGTGTCTCCAGATGGTCCCTGTGGAGAGAGGGTGATTATCTGGCCCATCTGAGCCAGGGAACCTGAGAGTGTTGATGTTGGGTGGGCAGTGCGGTGCCACGCCAAGCCTCCTGTCCCCAGGAGCCTGAATACGATCCCCTTTACCTGCCCCCTGTCTCTGGTCCTCCCCCTCCCTCCTCCACCCCTCCACCGGCTAGACTTACAGCGACTCCCCCCTCCTCCTCCTTCTCCTCCCCCTGTCTCCACCCTGGGATAGACTTTCTTCCACCTGACAAGGCTTGGCCTGGATTACTGGAATACCTGGACAGGTAAGTCTACTGAGGAAGGTGTCAAGTGCATGCATGTGTTTGTATGAGGCAGAGAAGGAGAGAGGGAACGAATGAGTTAGTGATGCTTAGCAACCTATCAGGAGCAAAACAGCAACATGGTTGCTGGGAACTTGGCAGGGCACTCTGTTCCAAAGTCCTCTTTAGTAATCCCATGAATAAATAACCAGGGGTCGCCAGCTCTGTTAATAAAGTCTTCCTCGTTTTGATTTTCAATCTACTATCCCTCCTTTCTCTCCCCTTCTCACTCCATCTTTCTCATCCGCTTGCTAATTAGGCCAGGTCTTCGGTTTCCCTGTCATGTGTGTGATATGAGTTTATCAGAGCGGCCTGTCAGGCTGCAGGGGTCAGAGAACGGTGTTGTTGGACCAGCATGCAGCCTGAGCCCCGGCACAAACCCAACAATAAGAGAGAAGCAAACCAGCAAACGGATCAGAACTAGAAAAAAGATCCAATAGTTCTGTTTTCAAGCTCAGAGACGCTGCAGAAAGACTCAGCAGAAGACAATAATTCAATTCAGTAAACAAGTACCAATAAGCCTACCATTTCATTCAAAACTAGCTTTAAGGTCATCTCATGCAGTGCTTGATGTGACACTAAATAAAAACACAAATTGATCTGCAGAGCACTTTTTGTGTTTGAGGTCTTGTCTTAAAGTGAAGGGGGCTCCCTGTGTTCACTGTATTTTATCCCTGAAAGGATTTAAAAAGAAATATATATTCTGAAGCACTTTGTGGTACAATTTGGCATTTCCAGTTGGTCAAAAAACTGAGAATAAGGTGACGGCCATCATTAATTGAACTTAATTTTCTTTCTATTGTTATTTGTAGGTTTTATTCTCCAATCCAAAGGGATTCAGATCAATAGATACTTGATTCTGCCTTTCTGAAGGAATTCAAAATATATGTCTTCTCAACTATTTATTTCCTTTTTGGATTGGAGCATATTAAAAAAACATGTATCTAAATATTTAGCTTGGTCTCTTGCTTCGAGTTGAATATTTTTTTAAATATAACGTAAATACTCAAGTAGCTAATAGCTTGAGATCGATAATTATCATCATTGGATGGAGCTGACATCATTATAACCATACAAACTATATCTGTAAACTATATCTGTATTGTATTGTAATGTTGCTGTTGATCCAATATATGTTTACATCATACATTACAGATTATGTTGTTTTTCAAAAATCTGGCATTTTACATGAAATAATAGGGTTCTTTTGAAAAATTCAGTTATTTAGAAAAATTATTAAATTCCCACTTGGCTTCATAAAGTCTGTCTTTGTGGGAGCTCTTCCAAAGTCTATTATTCATTGAACTCGTAATTTAATAAAACCCAAATTACTTATTCAATATGTTATATTAGTGACGAAACAGGTAATTGTTTCTGTCCAGCAACGGATATCTTTCCCCTGCAACACATTTGAGCTCCATTGGGAGAAAACGGATTTCTTTCAACTGAGGCACAATTTAAAAACATGTTTCTCTGAGTGGAACAAGACATAAGATCCTGCGATTGAGTGACAAAAAGAGGAATACATGGAATCAATGTAGCAGTATTACTACCTTACAACTTCAATTTGAATTGTATTTTCTTGTGAAGCATTCCCTATGATATTATCATTTGTCCTTAAAGGTTGGTTCAAATCCTTCTAATTTAAAATTACCACCAGTTGTGTTGGATTTCGGATTCATTTGAAATCTTGGTTTTTACTTTCTATATCTTGCACTGCTGCAGCACATCACCAGGATGCACTGCAGTGCATTCAAGAGAGGGCAGTGTAACCACACATGCGGGGTGTGCTTGAGGCTTTCCTCTATTTCAGTATTTATCGCTCACATATACAATGTTACTATTTCTACACACCACATGTAGGCTACATCCACGTCAGTTCCACTCTTCATCATTGCAAATCGGACCTTTCTGGCAGCAACTTATTTTTTGGGTTTTCAACTGACATTTGTAAAGGCAAAATGGGAAGTAAATAAAATGTAATAAGTATGACTAATATAATTTCAGCAGACATTTCTACAGTCAAGAGTGAATAACCCAGTGGTCAAGCTGTGAGGAAAAAGCTGCGCCTGGTAATTGCTGCAACACTTACTGACCTCTGTGCAACGTGCATCAGCATACCCCACGACTACATGTAAGAAAATTGCTTCAGAGTCGGTGTATTATTGTTTCAGTGATCGCAGAGAGGTTGCTTTTCCTGGCCCTGGGTGGCATCATTAACACCGTCTGGAGTAACGCGTTTAAATCAGATGGCATTGTCACAGGTGTAACTACTGCTGTTCATGCATGTGATTAATGTCCCCTTTTTTGATTAATTTCCTACGTTGGCTGTGAAGCCCTCGCATTTGTGATTAATGAACCTGCAGCCTCATGTAGTATAATGGTGGTTTGGTACATATTTTGTGTGTGTGTGTGTGTGTGTGTGTGTGTGTGTGTATGTGTATGTGTGTGTATGTGTATGTGTGTTCTCTCTATGGCTGGTGCCAGCGTGTAGCATCCTTCAAATCCCAGTTCAGTCAATGGTCACAGCCAAAGTTCAGGCGAGAGGAAATCACGCACAACACTTGGACTCTCCATGTCTTAAAAGCAGAGTCTGTCTCACTGTGGAGTCACGATAGGGGCGATATATTTGGCTTTCCTGCTGTAGTTAATCTTGGAGACAAAGACACAGAAACTGGCACAGTCCTTGTATGTGAAGTTAGTTGCAGGCTGATACATAAATCCACATACACTGACACAGCTCCGGTCCCATGGGTCTAAGCTTCTATCTCTGCCTGAGGGCTGGGAAGGGTGTGACCAAGATGCTGCAAAACCACAGCTTCACACTCTTCCCCTGTTCACAAAAGTGAAGGGCGGGGAAATGCGTACACAGCTTGGTTATACTCACTCACTGTTGACCTTTTGATGTCTAAGTCAATATTCTCTCTTCTCTCCTTCTCGGGCTTCTTCCCTCTACACCCCACCTTCCCCATCTCCCCGGCGGTGACAGAGTCGGAGGACACAGCGGCCTGTAATTAGCTGGTTGACCCCGGGGTTGGGTTGTGTGACCCCGGCAGCCGCGAAGCGCACATCCAGCCTGATCAGATGAGTAGTTCTGAGGGATCAGTGGTTGAAAGACAGCCGCCTCCTCGCCTGAGCCAACCCAGTCACATTAGCCAGCACGGCCGAGACGGGCACAGTTACAGGAGCCCAGCTGCCGAGCCCAAACAGAGTCACAAACACCCTTCTGGGTAGAGTACAAACATACAGACACATGCTTTTCAACATCCGCGGACACCGATGTGTGCTGAGAAACACGCTACCTGCCACCACTCAAGGAAAGGAGTAGGAGAGGGAGGGGGTGGGGGGGCTGAGGCGTAACCTGACCCAGGTAGTGGAAGGAGAGGGGAGCAAGGGGATGGGAGGGGAGGGAGGGGCAGTGCTGGCCCTTGGTCAAGTGCCTTGTCTTCCACAAACAGGCCGCATCCAGTTACACTCTACCTGAGACGCTGAGCCTGAGGAGAGGATTCAAAGAAAAGCATGTGGACCTCCCTCCCTTTGGTGCACCTTCTTTGGCTAATGGAGATTTCACTCTTCGAAAATACATTCTGATTTCTTCCCTGAGCATGTATCCAGGGATTTAGTGAAAATCTAGACATGCTCCTTTCTTCTCAGTCAGTTTATGAGTAATTGTGTGTTGTTGTTTTTTCTTTGCAGCCGCAGAAGTATTAAAAGCATCGCATTGCCGTCGCAGAGGTACCTCCAAGCAGGTTGATAATTGGTAAATGTGGCTCAGCTGTCTTTGCTGTCTCCGCTGCTCACTACACTAATTAAAAGCAGCGCGACGGGAGAAAGGGAGAGAGTGTCATCAAGGACACGCTGGGAGACGTTCACCTGAGAAGGCACAGTCACCAATGCTCCGGGCACATCAGCATGACCCGAACGCCGGCGCTGTTTGAAGTTGTGACAGAGAGAAAGAGAGACAAAAGTGTCTGGATCTGAAACTACCGCCCTTGGGGTAAATAAAGAGATAGGAAGAAATAGAGAGGGCAGGGAAGAGAAAGAGAGCGCATGAAAAGAGAGTGAGGAGATGGAGACATGCAGAGAGACGGGGTTAAGAAACATTTCTCTAGATTCAGAGGAAAAGGCGGAGAGAGGAGAAAGCGAAAAGGAGACTCTTCTGCCTCGGCCGTGTAAAAGTTAAGGCCTCCTCTTTAGGATACTTATTGTTTAGTCTCACTTTCCGTTGCTCGGCCCTCATTCATTTCTACCTCTTTACCTCTCTCAAGTCATCATGTTTACACAAGCTGTTACTGCAATTTCCCTGTTGTCAAACCCCTCTGCTGTTTTTCCTCCTTCTTTCCCCTCTTCCTTTGTCTTTTTCCTGCTGGTTGGAAATCTGCAAGGCTTGCTCATCGGCGCCAGCCTCTGTTAATCCCCTCCCAAAGCACCTTAGCAACGCTAGGAATTTAGAGATGCTAAAAAAAAAACCACACGACGACAACGACAACAACTGTTCTTAACACTGGGCTCATATTGGCAAGAGTGGCCACATCTTGAGATGTGCGTGTGTTTTCCATAAGTAGTTCAGAACAGTCTGGAAGGGTGTGATAACCAAGGATCTCTCAAGAGTGTGTGTTTGTGTGTGTGTGTGTGTGTGTGTGTGTGCGCACAGAGTGGGAGTGTATGTTTATGCGATATAGTTCCTATAACACCAGCAACCTGGTAATCACTGCATGTAGTCACCTGAGATGCTCATTATCTAGTCCCTGTACACGTTCTGTCTGTGTCTGTTCACCGAGTCTTTACCTCAGCACACACACACACACACACACACACACACACACACACACACACACACACACACACACACACACACACACTGCTGGACTCTTCTCCCAGCAGTGTTCGTCTTTGTGCGGTTGGTTGCACACACCTGAACGAGTCAACGATAGACCGAGAGGCTGAGTGAGTGTGCAAAATATAAATGATCACAGAAAGTGGAGAAACGACTTGTGTTATTACGGGCCTAACTTTGATGTAAGCCAAATGCCTTGATGGAAAAAGAAAAAAAAAATCAATAAAGCAAGGTTACAACGCTCACAGCAATTATGCCGTTAGTTATTTTTCATTTGTTGGCTTTTGCGGTTTTCACACATCAACACATATCACCCCCCCACCTCTCTCTTTCTCTCTATCTAAAATCAATTACTTAGGGGCGATGGTAAATTAATTGAGGGCGCATTTAAGCCTTGAAATTAACACATGGTTTAAATGTTAAAACTTTCCCATAACTTCTCACTTTGAAGTATTAATTTACCTCCCAAATTGAATGTGGAAAAAAAAGAAGACAAGAAGCAGAATATTTTATTCTTAGGCAGAAATAAGATGCAAGATTTTATTTAATATGTAATCCTTTTTTTTTCTTCAGCTAAAGCTAACACAACAGTAAAACAGACTGTACAATGAAAGTGTATAGTAAAAGATGTGTCTCACAAGAGGACAGTTAATCCGTGAAGAAAACTGTTCAATTAGTGGTTTCTTTTTTTGAAAATGTAAAATAGAAATATTCATGACATGTCACTTCATGCACTGGAAAGATGTTAATTGACACCTAAGATGATATGTGAATAACAAATGTTTACTTTCTTTCTGCTTCTTTTGATAAAAGAGGTTTGTATTAAAATGAAAACATCCTGTTTCACACTGTTTCCACACTGACTGAGGCTTCTCTCTACTGATGCTCTGGTCCCAAGTGCCAGATCAGTACAAGTTTCTTATTGGGCTGGTCACACGGCACATTAAATACACTGAAGGCTGTAGAAATATCCATTACAGGCATTTTGACGGATTTTACAAATCTGAAAATGCAGCGGGTTCTTGGAAAACATGCCAACTGAGGGACTAAGAGTATTAAGACAGTGAAGCTGGCTCCAGTAAAAGGGAATGGGAAACGAGAGCTGTTTATTGTTTCTGCTTAGATGGGTGAAATATAGGACTGGGGTTGTTTTTTTTCTTCTTTATTGTCGATGATTTTCATGGCTGACCTTTAGGTAAGCCACATAAGATAAAAAGATCAAATAAAATCATACTCTGAAACCAGACACTGTACTTAGATACAAAACATTGGTCAATAGGAGAAAAGGGTTGAGTAATTAAGGGGTTTAGAGGAGGTAGCATCACATGGGAAAGAGTGAATGGAGGAAATTTGGGGCTCTGACTGTCGTTGACATTTTCCTAAAGGTCTTTTTCGCCCACAGCACCTATGTTCTAGTGCTCGTCATAATGATGGCCTGCCAGCAGAGGAGACGAGGTGCTATCTGTTAATCACAGGCCCCTCAGTGATCCATGTCCACTGGTGATAGCCATGATGGACAGTTTGCTGGAAGAGAGAGACAGACAGAGAAAGAGGGAGATGGACAAAGAGAGGATATTGATTTGTAGGGATATCAAATGTCAAAAGTCAATAAATAAAGACACAGCAGAACACAGCAAACAGCGCCCCATAGTTTCATATGTAGGGTTTGTGCTACAACAAATATATACTGTGCACAATATGTACATGTGTGTATTCATAGATAGAAACAGACACACAAGTACATGGTTCTTTTAACTGAATGCTTAACAGCCAGCAGGTTATCAATTCAATTACAAATTACTTAAATGTATCCCGCACCTTAAACAGTCTGATAGCTGACAACAATCTAATGGCTCCGGAAACAAATTGAGTAGGGTTATAATCATTAAAAACTATTTATCTGTTCCTCTCGGACATATTGCTGTGACATACACATCTTTCACTTGTTCCAATCTGACCTATCTAAACGAGCCGGTTTGTTGATCACTTGACCCCGCAGAGTTCAAAGGTCGGCCGGTTCAAACAGCTATCAGTGTACAGCAGGCACCATAAAACCTCTGTTTCTTATTTGAACCATTTGACCCCACATTAACCTCATTCTCTACTGCGCTGAGAATTATCACCTGCCACAGAGGAGCAGAAATCCTTTACAGCATCTGGTGGGTACGCATGTGTGTGGGCCAGCGATAGAGAAGCACTGCAGGTGCGCTGAACACCACACTCTATTGAGCGAATTGTTGAGTTAGCGGGAGCCAGTGAGCGCAAGAGCCTGTCAGTCAAACGGTGAGCTATTTGTAATGTGTTCAAGACTAAGAGTCCACAGCTGTACTTCAGCACAGCGACGCTTTGAGGGAAATGCTAACATCAGCAGGCTAACATGCTCACAATGTTCACATCATATGGTAGAGTAGAGATGAGGTAGATTCACCTGTTAAAGTCTTGCAAGTGTTCACGTCATCAAGACAGTTGTAGGATTAAAGAGTTGTCATAAATACATCAACCCCATGATATGATGTGATTGCAGCATCATGTTATACAGGTGATGTTTACTAGGGTCACCATCTTAGTTTAGCGCATTAGCATGCTAACATTTGATAATTAGCTCCAAACACAAAGTACAGCTAAGTTAAGTTTGGCAAATATTTACTCACATTTTGACCTGATGATGCCAATTGCCAAAGTGATAATATTCATTGTGAGGTGACCATGAATTGTGTAACAATTTTCATAGCTATCTATCCATTTGTTGACACATTTCACTAGAAAACACAAATGTGAACGTCGTGGTCGCGCAAGAGGAAAAGGAAGGAAGTCAGGAAAAGTCCCTTAGATACATCATCTGAGAACCATGAATGCCATTCACAAAATGTGTAAATCATTGGTCTCCCTACTGCCAACCTTCCAGCCCTCATTGACACTGCCATCACACGCAAAGCACTGAGCATAGCACGTGACACCAGCCACCCCGAACTCAGAAAGAGTCTGTTCAAGTGGGAGGGATGGAAGAACAAGAAAGAAAGTAATACTAGTCTGCAGGAGGCGCCATTACTTTCAAACTATTCTTCCTCACCTCTTACGCTGGAAACACACCAAGTACCGGCACAGTGTGGCCTGCAGCGAGCTGCCATGCATGTCTATGGAAAGCTGCAGCTGCGGCTCCGAGCTCAGTGCTCGTTTGATTTGCGTTTGAAATGCAACCAAACTAAAAAGTGGGGTAGTTCCATTTTTGACAGCTAATTGCGGCCAAAGAATACCCGTAGCAATGCGTTAACAGAGTGCTGACTCCTGTGACATGTTGACCTATATTGAGAAGAATTTCTTCCTGTCTGAAACACATGAACACGCCTCCGACTTTTACTCCTGGGCTCCTGTAATAGTTTGACCTGCGCTGTCAAGGAAACTCTGTCGAACTCGTTCAAACTCTTTTTGGATGCACTTAACGACTGAAAGAGAAAAATATAAATATTGGGCCAAAGAGCCTTCCTTCAAGTGCAAAAACAGGATTGTAGAGGATACTTAAAACCTATCATGTGACCCTTCGTTGATGTTCTGATTGCCACGGATGATTGGGACACTGGCACCAAAGTTTGTCTGACCTGAAAAGGGCACACGGAGACCCTGAGAAAATGGAGTTTAACGTTAAAAGATCCACACTCCTGTAATTCTTCTTTTGAACTTGTAGATGATTTCAAGTATTTGAAGGGATAGATGAAGTCCCATGTGTTCATACGAGAGACCCATTTATTCATGTGCCTTTTCAGGTCACACATATATATCTATGTGATCCCATCGAGGTAGTCTACATGAGAGTGTGAGAGTTTCCTCTCCAACACGTCTCTGCGTGTGACTAGCGCGGCTCATTCTCATGCGATTCATTGCATCTTCTTTATGATCCTCTGGTGGGGAATGAGAGGTACGCTCGCTGTAGAGGCACTGATTACTCGTCCTTGGGTTCTTGCCTGATTGTCTGGCTGCTAGTGTTTCTTGCCCTGTTGGACGTATTTCTTTAGCGACGTAGCTGCATACTGAGATCTCAGCAATTACTTTGGTGAACTGATGGCCAGAGCTACAAAAGTAAAAAAGATAAGTTTGTATGAAACGCCAGTTTTCCAAGCACACTTGCTAAGGGCTGCAGTGCTGTACATGCGGTATAAAGGGCTGGGTAAAGTGGAATATAAATTAAGGGGTATGGCGAACAATAAAACACATTGTCGCTCGGCTACTTGGCCGGCGGTGGAGGCGGTCACAGAGCCGAATGGTTTGTAAAAGGGACAGCCGTAATGACTGGACTACACGTTCACACGCTGGACGCCGACACTGTTGTGTTACACGTCACGCTGGCGTGAGTACGTCCAACTTGTTGCAAATCTGTTCTGTGGCACGGTTCTTTGCAATGGCAACGGTACACAGAAAAGCTGCCGCTGCACTGACCATCCCAAGATTGTGTCTCTGCAGACAACTGTTAACTGCTTATCACTTTTTAAACTTGGCCCATCAGAGGCTTACAATCTTCAGTCAACATAATAATTTCCCCAACGTGCCACCTGAACCAGCTGTTAATCCGTTTTTAATCTGGCTAAACGTCTTTCTAATCGGTGGATGAACCAGAAATAGCAGCTGTAACCACAACATGGTGTTAATTACATCTGTATATGATTCATATATTTGTCACATGTCAAGTTAACCGTCATGACAACATTTTTTAGGTTAAAGGATCGAAGTATCAACATGCAGCAACATTTTAATCAACATTTAAATTGGAAGTAGGCAACTTTTTAACACTAATGCTGTCTGCTTATTAACTCATTGTTCATAATAGAATACAGTAACTGTCTACTTCCACTTTAAACAGGTTTGTGTTATTTCACTATAACAATCTGTTACCACACCCTCTTAAAGTCTCCGGTCTGCAGAGACACCCTACTCAACCATCCTGCTATGTTGCTTTGAATGGGAACATGCATTCTGCTTATGTTTTATTTTGCAATCCACTGATCTACAAATGTGTCTATGGACTTATTGTTGATGACTTTGTTGTAGGCTTTAATAAAACCATTTATATAACATCAATCAGTTAATTAAAATACTTTTGTATCACATCATATCAAAGTTATTTGAATCATATGATTGTACTTAGATGAAACACATCAGCCATTTCATGGCTCAAAGCCAGGCGGCGACCTTCGGTTCTGAAAAATGAAGCCAATGCAGAAATGCCTTAAACTTGCATTCTCTCTACTGGCCATTAGAGGGTGACTCCTCTGGTTGCAAAAAATAAATCAGATTGTATAGAAGTCTATGAGAAAATGACTCTACTTCTCACTTAATCTATTACCTCAAGAAACATTCAAGAGTTTATGGCCTCAATCGCTAGTTTCAAGTCTTCTTCAATACAGCATGATGTTCATTTTATAAAATCATGGTCCCTTTTAGAGGGACATAAAGCTAGAATACTACCGCTACCAGAGCAGTATACAGCGTCTCTATGTCACCTCTCCGCAGTCAAAATATAGTCACTTCCGTTCACTGGTTGCAAAAACTCAAGATGGAGACGGCCATAATCCAAGAAGACAACGGCCAAAACGCCAAACTCAAGGCTTCAAAACGGCAGTCCACAAACCAATGGGTGACGTCACAACAACTACATCCACTTCTTACATGCAGTCTATGCTCAAAGCACCATTTAACTCCAGCGGCTCGGAGTGAGGTGGAAGGACCGCGGGGTGTAATTTGTGTCTTTTTTGTGGCATCACATGTCAAATTTAAATGTAGTTTAAGCAAGAATGTCAGTAAAGTCTGTATTGATCTGTGATAACTCTTTAAGTTACTTAAAAGAAATGTCTCTCTTCCGACCAGTAAGTGGTAACACATAGCTACCGTCCATCTCCTTGGTTATAAACCTGTTTATAAGGGTGTAAACTACTTTAATTTACTTTGCTTAGTATGTTTAACTGTCAATATTGTTTTGTTCCAAGACGTTACGCCGGCTTTGCTTTTTGCATTGAACGAAACAACGGCGGCATAAAGCTGCCACCAGTTTGTGATGTTTGACAGCATGCTGGCATTCTGGAAGCACAATAGGTGTGACGCGTATCCACTGGCGCCGGAACAGAGGGGACGAGACTTTTAGCCCCCCACTGTCAGGTGTTATGGTACATGTTGGACCTTTATGCAATCATCATCAACCACTGTGTAACTCAAATGAAATCAAAGTGATCTGACATCCAGCCCCCCACAGTCTAGCTGTCTCATAATAGTCAAGGTAAGTTTTATAATGGACTGAAAATACTTTTACACTTCTCAACAGGTGGGATCCGCACAGTCTGGATTCAACTTGACGTTTGAGGGATGGTTGCTCCCCGGTGTGGGAGGATCACCTCGAGGATCCTCTCCCCGGTGTTGGCTGGCCCCATCATCCATATCTATACAACCAACCTGTTTATGATTAACCTGTTTACAAGAACACAATGTTCCTCATGGATCTAGCCTCTTAATTTTGCTCTCAAAGTGCACAGATGAGGTGAGCACGCCCCCGGGCCAGAGTCAGTGTATAGTGTGTGCGCGTGTAATCCGCCATGCTGGCTGTCCCTTTTACACTGACGTTGACTCGGCTCTGTGACTTCCTTCGGATCCGCTGCCGGTTTAATGGCAGAACAACTCTGTGCCCCCATTCTGTGTTTGTACCTTTTACATTAGTTGAGGCAGAATAACAGCGTATCTTTCCCACCTTGAACAGGCTGTGTGGAAGGGGCTTTAGTCTGTCTGCTGTCCGGTGCTGGACAGGTAGTGAACGACATGTGGGTTTATCGGAACTTCTTTGCTTAAAACAACTTCCTGCTATGGCTGGAAATTAAGTTGATGACTTTGCTGGCATGAAAACCAAAAGAATGAGTTCAAACAAGTTAGGCAAGGCACGTTAGAGCGGAGGGAAGCCTCAGAGTTCGGTGAAAACTTTCGGTGGGTTTGTCCCCACGAGTGACCTCGAATCACGCTTGCCAGTAATCTGATCCACCTCTTGGTATAAATATGTTGAATTGTGAAGCTTTAACCCACAGAGGTACAAATCATTTTTGTTAGTCATAAGAGTTGTTTTGGAATTTTGTGGATCTGTTACTTTGTTCATAACACACACACACACACACACACACACACACACACACACACACACACACACACACACACACACACACACACACACACACACAATTCAGTAGAACACTTTGTATTTCATCTGCTTGCAGATAAAAAGTTCTTTATTTTGTATTTAATGAAGAGTAAGGCAGGAAAATTTTCCCTACAAAAGTGTCACGGTGCTCTTAACAAAGCCCCTTTATGTGAGACTAAATTCATATCAGCTGTAGAGCTTAGACTTATTTCACTATACAAGGCCGCTAATTTTCAGATACATGTAGTCGCCTACATGCTGGGTTTTTGAGATCAAAATACTTTATAGAATAAATGTCTTAAAATCAAAACATATATTAAAAAGACATTTAGTAAGCTATATTTCACCTGCATTAAATACCTTGCAGAAACTTTGGAACATAGACCATAATAAAGTTGACAGAAAATATAACGGAGCACTAAAATGAATTAATAAAATTCTGTTTTTAAATACGGGCTATAGTCAAAATGTCCAGATGGGTGTTGTGCTGGGGGACTTTGGACTCATGACCTCAGTGAAATCCTGGCTTTAGCCCTGATTAAGAGTCTCCTCGTCCTTTCATTCGGTGATGGACAGTGAGGCCACTCAGTATGCTGCACCCCAACCCCCCAAACTTCCATCTTCTTCCAAACTTATTCTTTCCTTTCTCCTCGTTCCTCCAAAAAACTCCCCGGTTCCCGCGGAGCGGCTGGTTTTGTGTGGCCCCCCAGCACTGTCCCGTTTTTTATCACTTCTCTGACGGGTTACCCCAGTCCCCCTCGCACCTGCGCCGCTCCCAGGTCCCTACAGGAATGCGCTGGGGCTTGTAATCGCCTTTGTGGGGGCCATTGAGTTGTACGGCTGACTGAAACTTCCCAACCTCACAGCGCGCTGGCCGCTGAATGGGGCTCAGCGTGGGGCGGCTCTCCAAACCACGGTCGCTGCCAAATTCCTACAGTGGCGCTCCACAATCACTCCCACACAGGCCCCGACACAGGCTACCGCCAGGCAGAAGGGACGGGGAGGGGCGGTGGGCCGGGACGTGGTGGTGTGTGTGTGCGTGTGCGTGTGTGTGTCGGGCAGAGAGATGGTAAAGTCTACATTTAAGTCCACACAAAACGGTCACTTTTTGCTTCACATCGCAAATCTGGATGGGCATGCAAACATTTCTTGGGGTTTTTGTCACTTTTCGATTAGTCGATAAAGGGAAACAGTGATTTAGGGCAACAATACACCAAATATCTTTTTTGGATTTTCTTTCATTTTGATATCTCACCTCTTGTCAAAAAGTCCCAGTGCTGATGTTATTCCAACAACGGAGAAATCTGAAAAATACAAAACAAAAAATAGAAAATAAAAAAGGCGTTTGAATGCTTGACAAAGTTTGAAAATAAAGCAATTTCTCATCACTTTTAGGACATTTGTGCCGCGTTTCGGTGCATTAGGTCCGTGTGCCGGCATATAGCGCGGTAGCTGTGGGTAGATAGAGCAGCACTGCAGGATTAAGAGGCAGCAAGATTGTTAAACATGTCAACGTGTAATTGCACGATAAGGCCCTTCCGAGGAATTCATTGGCCCAGTTGCTTTCTCTATTCCGCGCTAATCTCGCCCGGCACATTCGCTCTGTGCAATCTGTCTCCATAATCTTCTGTGACAGAGCGGCGACGAGAGCAGCCTGTTTGGTAATTTTTTTTAGGAAAAGGAGGGAGGGGTGGGGGGGGGGACGGGAACGCGGAGAAAATATGCAGAGGCGTGATAAAGTGACGCTAATTATCCCCATTTAGGACAGGGAGTGCAAGGGATCGGGGCTTTACGAGCAACCGAGTGTGCGCTGGTGCTGATGGCCTCCTAGCACGGAATATATCGGTGGCTACAAGATAAGAGCATCGCGCGGTGGAGAGATTTATTGGCCGGTCAGCTAAACACACACGCACAGGCACGCGAACACAGGCACACACACACACACACACACACACACACACACACACACACACACACACACACACACACACACACACACACACACACACACACACACACACCCACACCCCGCTGCCTCGGAGCCTTTATGCGTTGCACCCTACACTTACCCCTCTTCCACCTCAAGGTGTAATTTATTCGGGTTAAATTTGCCAGAACGCTCCTCTTTTAGCCAGGCGATGCGCCGTGACGCGCTCCGCCTCTCTGTGCTTTCAGTGCTAATCCGCATCTCTTCACATCAACAGATAAGATAGAAACAGATGCAAAACGCACGAGGAGGCCATCCCATGCCATACAGCGCGCGCTACAGTGCGGAGAGATGTCTCCATAGATGCGAATTTTTGTTGTTGGAGGGGGGGGGGGGGGGTCGGAATTGAAAACAAATTTCCAGACATTGTTCCTCTGATTTCTTTCAACAGATTAATGCTCAGCCAAACGTTACACGCTTTACTATGAGGCCTAACAGGTTTAATTGACATACCATGCAAGTCTTCATCAGTGTGAAATAGGCCCTTTAACTATGTATTTGAGATTAATTGATTTTAAAATGCCTAAGTAGGCATCATTTTCCCTCATTTGCATGTGCATGGCTATTAGCGTGTATCTACATGCGACCTACAGGCAATAACAAATATATACATGTCAAACCCAGCTGCGGTCTGTCAAAAAGTGACGTCATTTTCAGACCAATTTTTGATCATTTAAAAAAGATTAAATATGTGAACGACAGGGTATCTGTTCCTTCGAACATGTCTGATTCGCATTGGAGGTGCTTTTGTACAAAGGTGACAAAAAGTCCTCTCAAAGTAAACATCTACGACTTTGAAATTCTGATGAGTCATCAGTAACCCCAATGTCGCGAGCGTGCCTGGCCAATGAAGTTTATGTCCAGTCTGCGCAACATTTAGGCCGTATTGTTTTTGTTAGATGTACGCATGTTGAGGATGCACGCATTCAATCTGGACTTATTTCATCCTCTTCATTGTGCTGTGAGTGCAACCGAGTTTTATACATGAACTATAAGATGTGTGTCTTCCTGTTCAACTGTATGACAGACGGTTAATTCATCTCTTGTAGTTTCATAAAACATGAATGTATTGTTTGAATCCCTTTGTGCCTCGTGTAGTTTTCCCGGTTCCCTTTACTTTCCTGCCTCTCAGCTAAACTAAACGATGATGGGACTATGCAATGAGGATAACACCGTGGGTAAAATAACAGTTATTAAATGTGTCATTTTGAGCACTGTTCTATTGTTAGCAAGATTTAGATGGTCCTATTTTTTTCTCGGAGGTCTGTTGTATTGTTGATCACCATGAAGCTATAAATATATAAATAAGCTATATCATATTTCGCTTGAGATATTTTTTTCCAAATTCCAAAAGCCAGATAAAGAGGATGATAAAACGAGGTTTTTTCTATGTTGAAATAAATACAATTCTTGCATCACCATGCGCCATGTATTTCTTATTTATTACTGTTATTTACTTTTTCGGCCCGAGTCGTATTATTTAAGTCAAGTGTTCAAAACACAAACTAAATTTCTCTAAGTGCATGAAAAATATATGAATCTATTTGAATGATTATTTGTATTATATTCAGATTCGGTTTTTTTTTGAAAGGCCTAACACAAACTCATACTTAAAAAGTCAATATCAAAGCAAATGAGTTATATGGCCTTTTGATTTGTTGTTACATTTGTTGAAGAACATTTCGTTATTTATATTCTGATGTAATCTAATCCAAAAAATTGTAAGTCTGACACAACCTTGCAATTCATTAGAAAAATAGACATTTTGAATTAATAAAAACATTTCTGCTGCTTAAATTTTATATAAATACTGTCATAGCTCATAAGCAATTAATAGCATAATGTAAGCATGACCTCTTATTCCCATTAATAAATGAGGACATCTCGTTAATAAAACTAACAGGTGGTTCGTCGCATGAGGCATTGACGTAATCAGATTTGTTTAGATATTATAATATAATATCTAGCTTGAATATTGTTTGGCCTGGCACAAAAAAAAACTTTTCCATAATCTATGAATACATTTGTCATTACTCACATTAAGGTTAAGCCCGTGAAACAGTCTGTGGGCCTCCGAGGAAACACCAGGATGATGATGTTTCCTTGGAGGCCTACAGACTGTGGCTTTTACGCACAATTACGCACAAACAATTAGGCTATTTAAAAGCTCGTGGGATCATGTGGTGTCACAATTTAAACAGGTGGCTATTTTTCTCGAGCGGAGGCTGGGTGATATTCTTGTGTCCTAAAACGTGAAAACAATCCTGTAAGAACATTGTGAAAATAATCAATCTAAGACCGTTGTCTTAAGAATCAAAAGCAACATCTGGTGAAATTTATTCAATTCTTCTTCATTGCAATATCAGGGCTTTTCACTTGCAGAAAAGCACTTAAATTACAACAGCAGTTGCCCGTCATCCTTTGAAATATTAAAATTATTCACAATTTACAATAATTAGAGTGTTACAATAAAAAGAGATGGTTTCCAAGAATTAAGACACAGGCTTCTGCAAATGAACACAAATGTTTAAAGAAGGTGATTTCCCCCATATCTTTTAAAGCACTTTCTTAAGATTATGACACGTTATCTCATTTTCAATAACTTACAAGAACCCCCAAAAGTATGAGACAATTGAACCAAATACCCCCCATGTGAACCTGGCGTAACCCTCAACTAAGACTGTGAAGTAATGGACAAAAAGATGGTAGCACAATCACCAATATCTCAGCATCATATTCGTTATATAATTCCACTGGTGGCTATTAAAAAAAAAAAAGAAAAAAAAGATGAATTTGCTATTTACCCTTCATTTACAATATCATAAACATTCTGTACAAAATGCAGGTAGTTTTCGGGACCGGGGTTATTTAGAAAAGAGGTAAATATTTGGTTATGTGTTCGTTTGCAGTTTTCAATTATTCTGTGAGTTCTAAATGTGTGTTAGAGGGACCGTCCCGTTCACTCCAGCCGTGGCGCTCTGGTAATGCTGCGGCAAGGCATGGAGTCTACTTTGCATTGACGGGTCCCCCGGCTCTCCGGTCGGTAAATACATGCTTATCATCTCTCTCAAGTCTCCGGGGCAAGGACCCCGTGAGTGTGTGCTGCTGACGGGAGGGCTTACACTCGGCTCCGACTTCACCAGCGACCCTAACGTCCCCATGGCGGCTGAGGAGGTGACGCCGGAGCCCTGGTGCTGTGTGTAGGTGATCCCGCCGTAGCCGGATGGAGAAGCGTTCATGTAGCTCTGAGAGTTCGAGATGGGGCTGTACTGCAGCGCTGTCATGTCGTAGCGGTGCATGGGCTGGGGGTTGTGTGAGTGATGGTGGTGCGAGTGGTGGTGGTGGTGCGCTCCGCTCCCCGGGTGCTGGCTGTAGGCGAGCTGCGCCTCCTGCATCATCGCCGCGGCCGCCGCGGCAGCAGCCACCTGCCCCGAGTACGCACCGTTCGCCCAGCCGTTCATGTGCGCGTAGCCGGAGCTGGCGGAGCCTCCGTGACCCCCGGGGCTCTCTAACCTCTGCCCGACCCCGGATGAACTCATTCCGACTCCTAAACCAACTCCACCGCCCCCACTGGGCCCAGAAAGCAGTCCACCGGCAAGGGAATATTTGTCCTTTTTCAGCAGCGTCTTGGTCTTCCTTCTTGGCCGGTACTTGTAATCCGGATGCTCCTTCATGTGCATGGCTCGCAACCGTTTCGCCTCGTCGATGAAAGGGCGCTTCTCCGCCTCGGACATCACTTTCCACTCGGCGCCCAGCCGTTTACTGATCTCAGAGTTGTGCATTTTGGGGTTCTCTTGTGCCATCTTTCTCCGCTGCCCACGGGACCACACCATGAACGCGTTCATCGGTCTCTTCACCCGCTCCTGATTCGCTTTGGACCCGCCGTTCGGCCCCGTTTGCCCCGTGGTCGTGTTCGTTTGGGGGCCGGGGGAATGCAGGTCAGTTTCCATCATCATGCTATACATTCACCTGGATTTAAACTTCGCCACCAACAGAGAAAAAAAAGTCTATTTCAAGATAGGCACGCACGAGATCGGGTGCGCACAAGTTGACTGGGGTACAGAATAGATATTCTAACCCCAAATGATTCAAATACGAGACAAAAAATAATCCGAAAAGGGATATAAAATGTTCTCCAACCAGTATTTCACGCTGTCTTCGCCTGGGTTGGTTCACATCCACTGTGATAGAATGCGCATTCGAGCCACTTTCCCTGTCGGAGTTAAGAAGTTGGTTAAAGCGGCGGCCATATGATGCGCACTGACAGCGGTTAAATGAGCCACAAGCGGCCAATGGGGCTCTAACAGCAGAGTGATTTGCATGGCGTTTGGTCAGGTGACTAGAGGACCATAGAGGATGAACACACCGGAGGAGGAGGAGGAGAAGGAGGAGGAGGAGGAGGCAGAAAGGAGGGCCAATCCCACAAATAGCACAAGGCATTTGAAATTTCCAAACACGCTCTCAGAGACATCAGCTAAACAAAAATAACTAAGATTGTGTTAGCAGGGATGTAGCGGGGTGCAGTCTTTGAGCACCATGAGTCAAACATCTAAATATATTCTAAGGAACATGGTTTCGGTAAACGTTGTTGATACAGCCTCCATATGCAGCGGCGTTTAAAATCACAGGCTTCAACAAAAGTTTACATATAAATCAGTTTACTCCCCATTTATTTTCTTTATTTGCGCTTGAACTTCAGAACATGTCCCCTCATATTTAACGGTTATTCTCAAATCTGCCGTGCTTCATATAAACCCGGGCCCAACTCTATTTGTATGGACTGGAATTACAGTCTACCCAAATCAATTCTATATCAGGCGACGTGGTGCTCCACCGGCGCCTCAAAATCAGAGGCACCGGTGGAGCACCTCTCTCTCTCTCTCTCTCTCTCTCTCTCTCTCTCTCTCTCTCTCTCTCTCCAGGTGTGTAATTAAGGTATGTAGTAATAGTAGGTGTCAGAGAGAGAGAAATTACACACACTCCACGCGGAGGATGCCGTGAAAGAGGTTTTTTACCCCTGAGCACGTGAAATTGCCGGGGCAAAGCATCGATATCGCCGTCTGCTGGCGATGGTGAATGATTCCTGACTGAGCCTGTGCCCGCAGCTGAAGATGAAAAGACAGAGCACATGTAAACGGCTCTGCTGCTGTCATTTTCTGTGGACTTTTGACGTGGCTCGAACACTTTAAGTCCCTGGTTTAACACCCAGGAAGCCGTGTGGAAACCGTGAGAGAGAGCCGATGGATGCGTCTTCCGAGCCCGCGCATATATAATCCAGATTTCACAGCTGACCTCCCCTGAAAAGCCCAATCAACCCCTAATTGAAAGGGAAAACGAAATACCACTTCCCGCGGCGAGACTAACGATTTAATCATTCCATCGTCCTTTGCTGTTTTTTTATTTTAATTGGGGCTTAGCTTGATATGGCTCTCTGTTTAGGGCCTGAGGGAGCGGGATCACTCGGACAGATCCATGCGTCTTTGGTAATAGGGTTAACGGGATATCACAATGGTCAATACACGTTTCCAGTGGTCTAGGCCGCGTGGCTTAAGGCCCGAGGAAGATGACAATATAATGACAACCCGGGGAGCTGCAGGGCGGTGAGGGCCAGTGACGCTGTCACACAGGAAAACAAATAAACAAACTAAAATAAAGAAAATCCATGACGGCACACTGGCCTCTTATAATAAAGAAAGGGGAAATACGCTGGTAGCTAAAAGTGACTCAATATTAATACGAATACTTATCACATGACAAATATGTAGAACTATATTGCTAAATTGAAAAGTAAGGAGTAGTATTTAATTGACCAAACCAGAGAAGTCCAGTAATACAAGCAAATATATTGCAAAATTTAACAAAAAACATTTTCAGACTTTTTTCTTTAATGCATTGAGCCATATATCTTAATATCAGTCTAAATGAATTACATTCACGTCACAAGCATTCACAATGGTATTGTTAAAGAAACACATGATTAATGAAAAATAAAAATAAAAATCTTATGTCACGGTGTTAAAGTATCGATGGAGAAAATGCATGAAATCGTCATCATTATTATGTGTTTCTGTCGTTGTGGAGTGGGTTTGGGATTGTAGAGGATTAGTCTTTACAATGACACTGGGACACCGGTGGCCCCTGTTTACTCTCTCTGTCATCCCCCATCAGTTACTCCTCTTTTACCAAACCTCTTTTCAAACCTCCTCGGTCCTTTGTGTGCGGCCTCTGCAACAGGATGTGCGCACTGCGATGATGGTGTACGGCAGGGGCCAAGGGTCAAAGCGGTTATCACCCCCCCCTTCCTGAATGAATAAATAAATAAGAGACGGATTAGGAATAAATACAACTCAGGTCTCACACCCGGTGGGTGTTTGAGCCTTTTAATCTCAGCAAACTCCAAAATTACTCGTTTAGTAACTCTCTCACACTTAAAAAGTGAAAAAATAAAATAACAAGAGGCCAAATTTATTCGGGTTACCCCCTTTAATCTGTGATCTTTTTTTCTAAAACAGTTAACCTATAACCCCCCCCCCCCCCCAAAAAAAAAGTCCACGTGTGGTGCATGTCTGCACAGCCAAGCGCGCGGGAAAAGGTTGATTTGGGCTTTTGGGAGGAAAAAATAGTTGTGATCACCTGTTCACGTGAGTAAGGTAGGAATTGTTTTAGAGCTTCAATCTACACCTAATATAATTTGTTTTACAATCAGCCCCCACCTCTCTCACCCGCCTCCCTCCGCTTCCTGAAAAGTAAAAAAACCCCGAGAGAACCATATCACCTTAATACCGACAGCCATCGAGCCGCGTTAAAACAATGCGCGACTGAATACACTTCCACATATTTACAGCACGCGCCCGGTTAATCCAGCCAGACATTATTACCACTCACTCCCGAACAGATCAGGAGCAAATAATGTCACCTCGGAAAATCAGACGGAGAGCAACTGGTAGCACCATGAGGCGCAGAGCAGCGCGCTCTGTGCAGCCCCGCGCGGCTCACTTGACCCAAAATAAAACACGCATCATCCGCATTGAATTGAACACAGCAGAACCCAGACGCTCCGAAATAAAGCTTACCAATAACAAAAAACACTTGCAATTACAGATCAGAACGCGTTATTGGATTATTATTTTTTAGCATTTTTTTCATTATTTTACAAAAATAGATTTTACTCACCACAGATAGTTCAACTACTAATGCATCTACAGAATAAATACTACAAATGCGTAACCGTCATATGCAAACTTACGCATGTTCCCCATGGCTCCCTCTACTCCAGACCAAGTGGGCAAGATTTCTCCCTCCATACTCCTAAAGCCGTCCTAAACCCTCCAAAGCTTCATGTAAGACCGCTACTCCCACTACAATCTGGCCGCTCGAGTGCCAAGGCCATCCAATGCCCGGTGCCCAAACCCACCACTCAACACACACTGAGGGGCAGAGACAAGAAGAAATGACATTTATTATACACTCCAAAAAAGACAATTCCAAGTTATTGTTTCTCTCTGCGAAAGGGGCTTGCTTCTAACACAATGAAGCGTCTTTTGTGTTGCACAGAACAATACAAAACAAGTATTCTAATAAATAGCCACTCTTTTTTTTTTTGGCTCTCCAGGATGAATGGGCTGGAGCGGCGGGGTTCTGAGAGGCAGCTGTGCCGCATTCGGGGAGGAGGGGCGAGGACTTGGGGAGGAGCCCCGCACCCCCTTCCGCGTTCTCCTGGATACTGACTCCACACTACTAATCCTGGAGCAGAGTAGGATGCAAGGAGAGGGTGGGGATTGGCTTTTTGAGGCTGTTTTTTACTCGGGACATACACTGCGTCCACCAACGTGATCCTCAAATATCGCTTCATACTATGAAGTCCACAGCATCCAATAAGATGTTCGTCTATATGAACCTGCACAGCTTACAAGCATGTGGCTCTGACAGCTTCTAGGTGGGGAAACACACACACACACACACACACACACACACACACACACACACACACACACACACACACACACACACACACACACACACACACATATGCAGCACCTCTTACTATAAATATGTTGAATAGTGAAGCTTTAACTATTCTTAAGCAGAGTTGGCAGATCAAAGGTATGAATCATTTTTTGTAAGTCATAAGGGTTGTTTTGGAATTTTGTGGATCTGTTACATTTTTCATAACACACACACAGCTGAGCTCATATAAGCTTTATTTCCTACATTCCCTTAAACATGTTAAAGTAAGATTACATCTGGTATAAAATGTCAGGATAACTATTGTTGTTGTTATTATTTCTTGAGTTACACTCACTAAGCCGATGGTGGTTAACCAACCTCTTCATATTCCTTCGTCCCAGGAGAAAGATCCTGTCGCTGCAGATTAAAACTTCTCCGTCCTGTCGTTTTTACTGATTCACCAGAGATTACTCTGTCACTTTGCGAGATGTACTGCATCAAATAAGAACTACACACAAACCATGCGAGCAGAGATTGACACAAAGTGGTAAAGCTCAGTAAAAGGCAATATTGAAAAATATATAAGAGGTGAAAAAAAACAAGAAAGACAGCGAGAGTGGGAGAGGGAGAGAGAGAGAGAGAGAGAGAGAGAGAGAGAGCGAGAGAGAGAGAGAGAGAGAGAGAGATCAGGTCAGGTTCAGGCCTAAAAGCGTTGAGGGAAGAGTGAGCCAATCGGCTAAAAGCAGAGGTCTTAGCTCAGTTCATATGGTCGCTCTCAAACACATATCTCCATAACACGACACACAAAAAAACCCTGAAGACCTCAAAAACAGCGAGAGGTAACAACGTACACATCACGAAGAGTTAAGAGATTAATACTTATCTAGAATTTGTATCTTATTTGCTTTTAAACTCCCTCTTAAACCATAACTAAAAATGTTAGCAGGGATGATCCAACTTGAATAAGAAAGCATGTAATCCGGTATGTTATACGTCTAATTGAGCAAAATAGAAAAGAACAGAAGAAGACTTTATTGTCCACCAAAGTGGAACATTTAGCTCACCAGAACATGAAAGCAGCCTAAGAACATATCATGCAAAAGAAAACGAAGGTAAAATGACAGAATGTGAAACACAATATGTTAAAACATAAAATAAATGCGATCCACTGTTGAGAATATTTAGAGTTGGTAATGGCTACAACCATCATCCATCATCTTAGTTAATGGCATAAAGCTTTGTGTCTGCATTAAGCTTTAGAGCAGGATGGTCACCCCAAACAAACAAACTGAAAAGGGGGAATTTTTTTCGACGGAGAGAACATGCCATTCAAATTCAATTCATGTTCTTTTGTTGCTCCATGTGCTCTATTTTCATCTTCTTCTCTTGGTTGAATTGTAAGAGAAGATCATACAAGGGCTTGATGGAGTTGTGAGTCAGGATGAAATGAACAAGTGAGAAAAAGAGTAAGAAGAGGAGAGAGAGAGAGAGAGAGAGAGAGAGAGAGAGAGAGAGAGAGAGAGAGAGAGAGACCAGGGAGGCCAATGTCAATCCCATGGCAAACAGCAGTGGATAATCATGGGCTTTAGGAAAACACTGTGTCCATAATGCTATTACCCAGGATTACCTACTCCAGCAGAGAAGGCGAGACTCTCTTCACAATGTGCCCCAGACCTTTCAGATAATCATCTTATCACAGATGACAAACCCAGAAGAAACATCCCATTATTCAAGAAGGGGGAGAGAAAAAAATCTACAGCATGTTTGGATGAAGACATATTGTAAGGCTAAATTATTCGAGTGGAAAAATATCAGATTTTGAAATTAGCACGCCAGTCGCTGCCCCACTCTCTCTCTCTCTCTCTCTCTCTCTCTCTCTCTCTCACTTTCTCTCTCTCCCTCTCTCTCTCTCTCTCTCTCACTTTCTCTCTCTCCCTCTCTCTCTCTTTCATTCTCTCACTGTCTCTTTCTCCCGGGGCGCTTTCTCCTTTTCCCGCAGGGCAATTAGAGACAAGATTTTATGCACTGCTCAGCTTATCAATTAGCCATAACACCTTCCCCTCTGATTGGTCTGTAATGAACGTAATGGTTTTAACAGTCAGGAGTTGCAACTCTTAGAGGTGCTGTGCTAATGGTGTCGCCACGGCGATGGAGCCACAGTAGCAGCTCAGCGGAAAAGCAGGAAGGAGGAGGGGGGGGGGGGGGTAAGTCAGCTCTCCCTAACACATCTCTAATTAGAGCTCACAGTCAGTCATTACTCATGTAATAGGGTGTAACACTAATGGCTATCAGGCAAGCCCCCACAAACAACAGAGGGGGGTTCTTGTAAGGTGAGAGGAGCAGAACATTTATGGAGGAGAAAAAAGAAGAAAAAAAATCGGGAGATTACGGTGAGGAGACAAGGTGAAATGGAAAGTTGGGGGTGTGGAGGGTAGTGATTATGAGAAAGAGCGCCTAGCAGCAGAGTTTTTAAGTATAGTCAGACAAGGTCAAGGCCCATTAATGGAGAATCTCTCTTTGATGATGACGAAACCTCTCACGATGGACATTGTCCAGATATAGAGATTGACAAGACAAAAAAATGGATAAGAATGAAGCGGGTAAGAGCAGCACGGGTGGTTCACGGGAGGCAGAAGACGGAAAGAGAGCCGGAGCGATCGTGAGGGAGGAAGACCATGAGACAGACGCCCAGTTAACCACTTTGGCCCTTAGACCTTGTTAGCGATGATGCACTCTGCAGCCCATTCAGCTGGTGGGCTGATGCATGTTTTTGCACTTTTCTGCACTAAATTGCAGAGGCTGTAGCAAAACAGGGTGACAGAGGTCAAGATAAGGAGGGTGGATGACAGGAAACCAATGTTGGGAGAAATGAGAAGGCGGTTGAGAAGTTACCCTAAAGAAGCCGTCACTAGCTTTCACTTCAGCCATGACCCAAGAAAAGTGACTATGCAGTAACTACACAGTAAACAGAGGAATCAGCGTTACAATATGCTATTTTATATGCCAACACTGGTCAGGTTGTCAAAGTGGATGTGGTGTCAGGGGGGAAAGGGGCATTAAAGGTGCTAAATTAGAGCATATCAAGCATAGCGATGGCTGAGTCGGCTAACGGTGCTAAAAGCGCTAACAGTGCAGACAATGGCTCAAACAAATGCTCACATGCACTATAAGGCACGAGCTATGTAAACAAAGCACAGAGAGGCTCGGATTACAACACATGCTGAGGGAGAGTGACTTCATTCTCTGCTCAGGTAGACACACTACTGTACTATATATTTACACAGCAAATAGTGGTTTGAAGCTAATGTTCGGGATGTCGTATAGAGAACCTTTGATGCTCCTGTTTGGGAAGAGGCCACTGGGTGTACACAGCATGATTGCTAGTGGTTGTGTAAACTGGTGCATTGGTTTTCACACCAATAAGACCCCTTCTCAAACTGTGCGTTTATTTGGCCACTAAAAAGCCAGATTTAGAGGACAATCTGACAAGCCCTGGACCTTTTGATCTTATCACATGATCTTCACCAGCAGACAGAGTTTGCTCAATTGTCGTGGAATTGTAGATGTTCCCAATTATTCTGGTGTTTTAAGTCAGGACGAGATGTCAGAGTGAAGCAGCGCTATAACGATCATTTACAGCTGTATTCTAAACAACACACAGTTTATTCTCTTGAGGTCTTGACCAAAGCAGAGTAAGGGTTCCTGGCTCAACTTCACCAATTTCTAAAGAGGTGTTCAGAGAAGGGTAAAAGTCTGGAGAGGTAAAAACCAGCAACAAGTTTCGTATAAAGAAGGATTTAATAGAGAGTGTTTCAGCTTTTTGCCTTCATCAAGGTCATTTTACAACACATTACAAAGAACATTCAAATAAGATGGGTATGAAATAAATTGTATTTAACAGATTGAAAAATATAAAATGAATATTGGTTGTCTTTTATATCTTGGTCTCATAATGAAGTAGTTCTTTGTACTACAAATGTTGCTGGAGTTTTGACCCACTAAGGCCATGATCAGAAACTGAATTAACAGCCGGTCTGTTTGAATGTGAGTGAGCTGGATGCAAAGCAGTGTTCCTGTACAGCAAAAAATATTTTGGTAGTGACAACAAAAGCGGCTGTGATTTAACTAACAGTATGAGTCGGCTCGTGTAAAAAAAAAAGGCTTTTGAAAGGTGCCGTCAACATCTCCTGAAAATCCCTGCCGCCAAAAACGCTGCATTCAAGAGCCGACGCTGCCACGATGTGGAATTTTCCGGACAGGTCTACATGGGCACAGGCTTTCAATTGTAAACATCTGGACACGAGTCAACTTGATTGTGCAGACAGCTACTTCTTTTTTGTGTTTCAATAATTCTATTCTTTGTTTTAAATATATGTACACTGGGGGTTGATTAAAAGTACTGTATCAATACATCAACAGAATGTTTGGTGAAATATGGAAGGTAATTTGGGAAGAAAATTTGACTTGACAAATTACACACATGGCAGATTTACATGGGATTAAGATCACTGACGGCCTCCGCAATTATTACAAATTAGTAGAGGTCCCCAGGTAATACTCGTCATAAGGGCATAAGTCACCTCTTGTCCATCTCTGAATTTATTTTGAACCATGTAAATGTTCTGCCCATGCAATTACCTCAGTGTAGCTATTTACACAGTCTAAATTGACACTGTGCATGTAAATAAAGGGCAAAAGTCTAATACAGTATATCTAGAATTTACACAAACATTGGGGCATGCTGAGCAAACCAGCTGTCAAACACTAAATGTCGAAATGTGTGCATTCATTCTCCCATGATATTCAAAGAAGGATTTAGCTCCTAGTTTGCTACTATTCCTCCAAGGATACAGAGTTGAACCTTGGAGGACTATTGTACGCTGTAACCTATTGTGTAGCTTTACTAACCACAGTGGCAGCAGCTTGGCCTTTGAGGGAGCTGCAAGACTTCAGGGGGGGGCTCTCTATTCCTAAACTCAGCCTTGAAAGTGGGTTTGAGTGTGTGTGTGTGTGTGTGTGTGTGTGTGTGTGTGTGTGTGTGTATCTGAGACTTACTGGGGGGGGGGGGGGGGGCCTCCTCAGTTGCCTAACTATAGTCCCTCACCCAGAATTTGAAATAAGGTCATCGTCCCCGGGAGGCCCCAAGTCAAAGCGTCCCTTCTTCACCTGCCCTTTCACTCTCCTCACCGCCTCCTTTTTCTTAATTTAACTCTTCACCTGGGTCCCGTGATACCTTTCTTTCCTTTTGCACCTTATTTTTCCCCTCGTTTTTCTCCTTCGCTTATACTGCAATGACATATTCGTCTGGTTTGTTTCACAGATCAACACTTCGCGAAGAGAGCATGAACAGCAAAGAAGGAACATCACAATGACTCAGCCTCTTCAGTTGTGCTTCTATTAAATATTGTCCTTTACCTCGACAGTTGGAGCTTGTTTTTGTTTTGGCTTCAAGAAAAAAAAAAACTGCTTCCAGTAATGCTGTTGCTCCTTAAAGCTGTAATTTGATTGGAGAAATGAATTTTATGGATTAGCTAAACAATAAAAACAGAAATGGCATCATTAGAAGATAAGAAAGGTAATATGTGTGTTAAAGCTTGTGTGTGCGTGTGTGTTCGTGCGCGTGTGTCTGGAGCAGCACAGATGCATATCCAATAGGACGCAGAGCGAGCAGGACAACAACAGGCGATTCTTATGCTAATCAAGGAGGCCATTAATGTTTACATTCAAAATCAGGCCTTCCAAAGAAACAAATTCACTCCCTGCTAAACTGGGATAATTAGTTCCCTCTTAAACCCATATTCCATTAACTCAGGTGAATCCTTCCGAGTTTCATCAAATTTCTGCTTCATTTTGCATGATAATGCAATTTAAAAGCAAATGACATATTCAGACTACTCAGGGAGGGAGAGCACCTATGAGGAAATAATATATGTGTAAAAGGCTTTTTGTCCCTGTTTACATGTATCTGTAAATATTTAAAAGTGTTTCCCATAATTCGGCATGACTGATTTATGCAAAAATTAAACTGTAAACAGCTTATTGGAGATTAGCATATTAAATGCTCCCTGCTGTTTTTCTGCACACTTTGTATACATGACACCTTGTATTACAAGATGACCATGAGAATATGGTTGACAATATGTGAATTTCCTCTTTTGAAGGGGCATACATCTATAGAGAAACAGCCTTTAGCATCCGCGAAGCAACGTACTCGCGTTTCCGTGTTTTCACTGTAAGACGAAGGGAGGAAAAAATTGATGTAAAGGTCTATTGATCCACACACTTGTATGCGCAGGCAACTGCATGCACACATAAAGCTATAAGCAATGGACATCTGGGCCCTTTTACCCCAGGAATAGTTCAGCAGCATCCAGAATTCAGAGCCCTCCAACTTTGCCGCACCAAAACACAAAAGCCCAAACGGAAAACTTGGCTTGGGCAAGCCAGTTTTCCCATGGTGTGTGTGTGTGACTGAGTGCTAGTGTATCGTGTGCATGTGTGGCAAAGAGTGTAATTTCACTTTACAAAAACCTCAAAATGACCAAAATGCACCTAATTTTCCCCTCTCATATTTTACCCTTTATGCAATATCTATGTTTTCATATATTCCTTTATAACACAGACATTTACTGTGCTGAAAACACTTATGATTTAGGTAGGTAGCTTCACATGTCTCTCTCTCCACAACACACACACACACACACACACACACACACACAGTGTAATGGATAGGAGCTGGCTGAGGGCGTCTGTCAGGGGCGACTGTTCTAATCAGAGCAGTGGGGAGAGAGATAAAGGAGAAAATAATGAGTGTGGCATCAGGCCTTTCATAGCGCAACAAAAGGCCACGGGATCAGATAGACAGACACAATGTGGAGAGGAGAGGAAGAGAGGGAGAGAGAAGAGAAGAGAGAGGGAGGGATGGGAGGAGGGAGAGCGGGGGAGAGAGCGAGAGAGATGGAACGGGTTTGCTAATAAGCCTTCTTGCACTGTAACTGATGTAGGCAACAGTAGGTGACATTATGAAATGCAAGCTTGTGTCTGGCTTCATTCGAAGGATGCCATCGAGTGGGGAGGATGGAAGTTTCTATGACAACATCAATCATTTTAGCACCGAGTAGTCCTTCAGAAACTGACTACAAATGCATTTTCCCAAACCCATCCTTCCATTTTCTGTCTCAAAATACTTAGTCGGCCTCGTGCCCCCTTTCTTCTTGCTGATTAGTGCTGCTTCATTTACCGTGTGTGATAATTTCCAGTCATCCTTTGATTATTAATGCTTAATTTACCCAGATTACACTCCTTTTGATTATTAATGCCTAATTTAGCCGGATGACTCCAATCATTAGATGGTGCCCAAACTGAAAGCAAACCTCAGTGGTCTTCCAATGTACCGATACAGCCTCCTCTACAGATAATGATACTGTTCAGAGGAGCCAGCCTGTGAGTGTTAAGTCCCTGCCCACGTTTTTACCCAAACTCCCATCAAACTTTAAAGAGAAAAGAAATACTAATTAGAAACTGCAAGCTAGGAGAAATGAGCAGGCAGACTCAGAACACAAAATCCTATTCAGAGACTTAATGAGCTTGTCGAAGCTGAATAATTGATTTCTAATTCTAGCCTGCAGCTGTTGACCCAACCGGAGAGTGTTTTCAATGGAGCTGAAATATGTTGCGCTCTGACTTGGCACTGTTAACTTTCTAGTAGTGGCATCATTACCAAATACCCCCATGTCTACCTCACACTTAAAGGTTTTTATCTAGATTCACAAATAAAGTTGTCAAGTTTAATTACTTGACACAGCTTTGGGCTGTCCCTTTGAAGTTCGTCACAGGTGATTCCCTTGATGACTTAATCCTCCTCCAGATCTTGTTTAATATTTTAGACTGGACACAATTTAATAAAAAAAAAAAAGGCTGTTTGATTTGGAGCTGCGAATAGCCCAGCGAGGCAAACTCTCCCAGCATATAAAGCGTTGGGAACCGCGGTCCATATCAGATTGTAGGTGTTTTATGTTTCGTTCATTTGCTGCGGAGTGATTCTTTGTTGCCCAGCGCGGACGATCATATCCTGGAGGGCTCTGGGGCGGGAGCAGCACAGAGCACCCTGTGTGTGAACCACAGCCGCCCAGCGTCCCTGTAAGATGACCTCACGGAAAATAGGCCTAATTATTGCTGTGACAGCCCATGCTATCATATTCTGCCAGATCAGTCACTACAGAGGAGAAAGAGGGCGGGGGGGGGGGGGAAGAAAAATTAACAGAAATATATACCACCATGCCACCAAACCACCCCCCCCCCCCCCCCCCCCCCCCTAAACTGAGCCCATTTATTTTTAATACCCTAATCAGCAGGTCCCAAAGGGGGCTTGGCTCTCACTCACCCGCACAGACAGACACAGGTGAGTACAGGTAAGGCAGCAGGGAGAGAGCAGGTGGAGGCGGATGGCGGAGCAGAGAGGCTGGGTGAGGCAGGTTTGATGTGAGAGGCTCTGCCCTGGAGTTTAGATGGACAGATAGAAACTTAGCTTAGCTCACGGTGCATCCTCAAGCAACAGTTAAACACACACAATCTCCGTTTCAGGGAAATATATTTTTGCATTGAAACCTCCTCCCTGAAGAGTAGACAGTAGATAGAGGGATAGAGTGGTGGGTGAACAGAGAAGAGGGGGGGGGGGGGGGGGCAGGAGGTCACCGTAATCACAAGATGCAGAGTTTAAGGCAGACAGCCGTGATTAACTCAAGGACTGTCCTATTCCTGACGCCATAGTCATTCGGGCTGGATCATTATATGATAGATTTCAGGGCTATTTGCCTGGTTTTGTTCCCAGAGACAGTATTACGAGAGACACCCTGGGAATGGGACATACTACACCAACAGCTACCTCCGTGAGAAAAACACGGAAAATATCAACGCTCTGTGCCGAGCTGCGGGTGACACTGATGTTTTCACTGGCTCGCATATACACATCGGATTGTTAGGGATCCCAACACCGGATTGCCGTAACAGCAAAGCTTTTTTTTAGCAATTACACAAAATGTTCAAAAGTTTTGTATTGTGTTGTTGGTAGTGTGTGGAACCACCCTTTTACCTTTATCAGAGCTTTATTCCATGCACTTTTAAAAAACAAAATTCCCATTTTGCAACTTGAACATAATATTAGCAGCTTTTGTTTTCTTTCAGTTATAGCAACATTTTGCTCAATGGGTTCCTTTCTGGAAACAAAGGGACATTGCGGCAAAGACATCCAATGGGGCAAGAAACATGAGTGGTCAGCCGATCTGTCAGGTTGTAAACAAGCTCATAGTTTAGCAAGATTTGGAGGTAAAACTAAAAACCACCAGTAATAAGCCGTCATTGAACATACACCAAAGACACGAAAACGACAGCATCAGCACGCCGTCTCAAGGACGTGCCAGGAAATTACATGTTTACGTTTAAGTGTCAAGCTCGTCTAGAAGCCTTGGTAAATATGTCCGTGGAAATTATTAACGAGCAAAAGCGGAAGTCAGGCAGTGTTGTAATCAAGCCACAAAGTCAGTATAGGGAGATGGCCGGGGTGGACAGATGGGTCAACAAAAGATGGGTCTTCCCTACAGACAGTGCATCTTTTTTAACATGACATACCCAACAAAGTACTTATCTCAACCCAAACCATGCTCCTCTTTTCCTCAAGTTGTTTTTGTTCCTTAACAGAACCTTAACCACAATGTTGTCTGATCATAAAACCGATGTATTTCGTAACAGTTTGGGTGTCAGATCAGGACGGCACTTACAAATGTACCATTGTGAGCATGGCAGATCAAAGCGTAAAGACATTTTGGGCCATTGTTTTGCATTTCACTTTCAGATAGGTTTGTTTGACCCGGAGGTTGTTTTAAAAAGCTGCATGATTGTCAGATGTTGTCATGTATCCAGATCACAGCAATTAACTTGTGAAGTGAAATGGTATCACAATCAAATTACAAAATAAGATCTGAGTTGAATCCTGAGAGTAGAGCTGGCATCTCTGCTGTGTAGTTGAATCAGGTTAAAGAATGTGATTGAAATTACAGTTTGACCAGGCTGGTCAGATATAAACTATGTAATTAAACAACTTCAATAACAAAGCAGCGAAGCTTCATGAGTGCAAATCCACACATGGCCCAAACACACACACACACACACACAAACACAATCACGCAAGAGTAATACGCTAATAATGTGATTAATTTCACTGATTACAAAATCAGCCTGCTTGAGACAACTGCGTTTCGATTTGTGGGTTTCTGATTATGTGTGTGTGTGTGTGTGTGTGTGTGTCTCTATGGTCGCTTTTTTCCGGGAAAGAAAAGAATACAGCGGTAGCCCTTGTAACCCAGCCCTGCCCTCCACCCCCAGCCCCTCTCACTGTCACTGGCCATGTGTAGTGTGTAATAGGCACTGACAGTCGTTGCTCAGGTCAGTAACCCTGTGGCCTTTTCTAATTGAGGCTAAGGATCCCGGCTTGTCCTGCCATCTATAATTAACCACATCATCTGCAGCCGTATGAAAGATTCAGCTGGACTGGGAGTGGCCCGACACATGATCCTGCTGTTGGTGTTTACCGCTTGTGTGTATGATTGTGTGCAATGTGTTGCAGCCGCAGTGATCTGTCTGTTTATCTATCTAGCATGGTTGCCTGTGAGATTATTGCTAAATGAAAGCCACCTGCATGGAGATCCAGTAAGTATGAGCCGACTAGCTCTGAAGTAAACCCTCATTTATTCTTTCTACCCTAACCCTCCCCAGTCCCCCCCAATCCCCAGCTTGATCTTTGGCGTGACAGAAACTTGAAGTGTACTCTGCCCCTTCAAACACCTTGGCTCTGCCCTCTTCTCCTCCTCCTCCACCATCGCTCGCTCCGCTCTCCCGGCTCACCCTACCCCACTCAGCTCCTCTCGCTTTCCTGTCGAAGCCTTTGAAATACGGCTTTCAAAAATGCTGCTTTTTGAATTAATGAATCATTTTTCGCCAGGTGTCGCTGATGGGGGAGGGGAGGGGAGGGGGGTGGGGGGGTAAAAGGGGAGGGAGAGGGGGCTAATAAATACGGAGTGGAGAGAGTCTCAGCACTGCCAATCCCTCCTTCCCTCCCTCGCCCGACGCCCCCCCCCAAAAAAACACACACACACACACACACACACACACACACACACACACACACACACACCTTTGCTTTCCTCCCACAGCCCACCACCCCCAGCCCTAGATGAAAGGCCTGGCTCGTTCCTGTACCTTTAATTTAAAGCTGAAAAGGAAAACGGGAGCGGGGGTGCGAAACACGCTTATGAATATGGAGAAAAATTGAATGAGAACCGTCCGTTGAATAAATCAGTATGAATGTCCCTTGGCCTTGTTGGGAGGAAGGTCGCAGGAGACCCTTACACAGATGGAGAGCGGCTTGATGGACCAGTGTGTGTATGTATGTGTGTGTGTGTGTGTGTGTGTGTGTGTGTGGCATGAACCATATGCGTGTCCTTGTTACACATATGCTGCAGATGTTTTGAGAAGTTTGGACCGCTCATGATGCTTTCATTGTCAGTTATTATGTTAAAATAGCCATTTGTTGATTAAACTGAGAAAGTGATCATTAGGTTCTCAGAGAGATGAATTGAATAACCGATGCAGGATGCACACTGCAGACGGGATGAGAGGGGCACACATCCTTGGAAAGAAAACAAGAGGAAGTACTAAAAGCTGTGTGTGTGTGTGTGTGTGTGTACTCTTGGTATTGGTGGGCACATAGTGTATATAGATATCTCTTCTTCATGCAGAAGCTTGGTTTAAGTGATGACAGGAGATATGCACATAGCTGCTGGCTGTGGAGGAGTTGGTTCAAATAAAAAGGAGTAACGTGCTAAGGCTGAGTGAACAAAAAAAAAATTATTTGATGAAGTCACCTTGGGCTTGAATATGTCCTTTGGAAAACTATAATGGACATTTTTCTCAATTTTCTGATGTTTGATAGATAAATTAGGATGAATAAGTAGATTAATTTATGATGAAAATAATAAATGGTTGCTAAATGTAGAGAGAAAAAGTGCCTGTATATCATCATAAATATCAAATAAATACCGTGTAATTTTGTGACATCGTTCCGAGGCCATATTGCTAACCCGGCTGCCAAACTGCTCATAATGCTTTGATTGAGAGTTGTTCAGCACAAAATGATGCATGGGAATTGAAAAACAACCATTTGCTGATTTGACTGACAAAGTGCTGATTAGACTCTCTGACTATATCTCAATCACTGATAACAGGGGGCAGCTGTAATGACATATAAATAAGAATCAGATGGTGCCTATGAGACACGTACTGTTAAACTGTAGTGTTCCTGATTCTGTCTAAGAACCGTTGATGCTCTTCATACCCACTTTTCCCTCTGCCCGTCTGTCTCTATGGCTACACCTTTAAAAGTGCAGATAGAATAAAGTCAGCAAAGGTGAAATTTTACAAAGATAATCTTTGACAAATATATGTAAACAATAGAAGCAACAGAAGAGGAAAGCAACAACACTGATACCACATGTAACAAAAGAAAGGGGGGAGGGACGTTATCTCTGTGAGGCTCAAGTCACCCACAAAAAAACTAGGAAGTTTCTTGGAAGGTGCTGCTCATCAAGTTGATGGTGCATTCGATTTAGGGCTAAAGCTAAAAATACTTTTGATAAAATGAATTATTCTGTCGATTATCTTCTTGATTTATCAATTAAACATTTTGTTAAAAAAATTATAAAAGAAATAACAGATTTTCTCAGAGATCACGTGTTAAAATGTCTTGTTTTATCTGCTAATTCAAATCCCCCAAATATTTATCATTTATGAAAGAAAATTTGCATGGAAAATTAACTAAACGAGTAATCAAATTGTCAAACCACTTGCGATTAATTTTTCTGCTCATTGATTAATCGTCTAATCGTTTCAGCTCTGGTTGACTTGTTAACCCAAAGCCAATAATCTACTAAAGTGCAAGCGTTATTGAATGAATTGCCGTGTGAATATTTTACATTGTGTCCACCAACATTCAGTGTGGGCAGGTTTTAGACTTTAAACACCAAATCAGTAAACAAGCTTTTTCTAATTGCCACACTTTTTCACACATACTTGCTCTTGTTTAAGGTGACAGACATAAAATGAACAGCCAATTGTTTATTTATCACACAGATTAATTACCTAAATGTAATTGTTATATATATATATATATATATATATATATATATATATATATATATATATATATATATATATATATATATATATATATATATGCTTCACCTGCTGAATGAGCAAAACTGAGGTTATACAAAACAAAAAGACAGCAGAGGGGGGTGGGGGGGGGGGGGGGGGGGAGAGAGAGAGAGAGAGAGAGAGAGAGAGAGAGAGAGAGAGAGAGAAATTGAATTCCCAGCTACTTTGGTGAACAAGGCGACTCTGACTGACACTCATGAGTTAAAAGCTAATTGAAGGCAGCAGCGGTTCGGATGTGAGAGCCTGAATGGCACACAGCCTTGGACTGAGAACACCAGAATAGAAGGACCTAAAAGTGGTGTGCACTCTTGCAACTATAGTGGGCATACGGACAGTCTTTTTTGTATAAACAGAGAATATACGTACAGAGACATACATAGATACGCAGACGCACACACTGGCAATACCAATCCAAGCACTCAGTGTTATGGTGATAATCTAATTCAAGTACTGAGGAACAATTGTTTAAATTAAATAAAAAACCAAACACGGTTTTCTAATACTCCACTGATCAATATTCCCACAGCTACTCAGACTATTAACCCAAGTATTTTTACTCTAATCAGCTTTTAGACTCTTTCAGGTTATTTGTAAAACTTGGCTGGTAAAGAGAACTTTACAAACAAGGAAGCTGACATTTATTTCCAGAAAGTTGATGGAACTAAACAGTTATTAAATAAAATTTGACATGTGTGAAGAAACAGGACTCCACTGTTGTGCTTACGTTGCTTTGATAAGTTGATATAGGTAAGAGATAATAAGTAGAGAACTACCAGAGAGTGAGATCATTATGTCTCATACTCACAAAATGAAAACGGAGAAAAGCGTAATTGAACAGGTGTAGAAACGAGTCTAACCCTGTAGCTGCTTCCTTTGATGGATGTGAATCGACACATATTTACTCACAGTATATTCAGAATGTTTCTTAGAGAAAAGATATATTAAGCCAACAATTTTAACCCAAAATGATAAATAAGATTTAGTGCTGCAAACTTCAGCATGGAATGTATTTCAGTTAGCTTTCATCACAGTTTGAATTTTCAAAATCCTACACATAGTGGTTTTAAGGTATTTGGTTTGGTTCAGTCAGCTAACGCTACACAATGTTTGGTAATAAGCTTTGTCATTATCAAATATGAATAAAAAAAAGACACATTTTTGTCTGAAATTCCCTCTGCGTACATTTTGGAAATGACAACAGTGTCATGTTGCCTGAATTTAAAGAGCAACACACGCCAAGAACATTATATTAGCTCAGTCCCGCTGGATGAACTTCTCACTTTGCTGCTGGGTGTGGCTAAAGGTGTAACAGAGCACACTGGCAACCACAGCCAACCCAGAACTGAGACAGACTTCAAACCTTTTCAACCTGTGCATTACTGTAAATACGGAGCCGTCAGAGCCAGGAGACAATTAGCTTAGCTTAGCTTAGAGCAAAGACTCGGGGAAAACAGCTAGCCTGGCTCTGTGCAAAGTTCCAAAATCTGCCTATACCAGCACCTCTAAAGCTCACTAATGAACATGTTTAATCTTGTTTGTTTGATCGATATGCAAACAGAAATGTAAAAGAAACAAATTGGGATTTTAGGAAGGGTGGCATAACCATTTCTTCACCAGTTTAATCATCCACACAGCTCTTCTGTGCAATGTCTTCTGCTAGGTTGCTACATAACGATGATAATGTTTATTCCCACAACGCTTTAAAAAAAATCTCTCAGTTTGTGAATATTTGGATATCTTACATTGGTGTGTTTCCGACTTTAATGGTTCAATGTTAAAAGGACACATCTGGAAGAAATGCCTGCTTGTCACAGTTTTGAGAGATAACGATGACTCTGTAGCAATATAAAACAAAACATATAGTAACTGCAAAGTAGGATTGTTATAACATTTTCTTTTAATTCTACATGTATTTTCCACCGGGATGTGTCCGCATGTCTATGTAGTTTCTCTCTCTGTCAGGATGTAACATACAAATACACACACGGGCCTATTGGTATGTCGCTACAGCTAATCTGGTTTGCATAAACTTCTCTGGACTTTTTACAATATAACCGACCTAAGAGACGGTTGTTCGCGGCATTTTATTGAGCCTCCTTGGAATTGTGTTGCATTCCGTTCATTGATCAGTGGCCAAGTGTTCATTCAATACACCTAATCTGTGTCAGAAATCCAATTTACTGTACTGTATTATACTACTGAATAAGGGACCAGTTGTATACACCCACGGTACATCAGTGGACATGTATACATGCATGCTAGAAACCAGGTTACTGAGAGGAATGATGTTACAGCAAGACATTAGGGGACATATTGACAGGCTGACCAGCGCTAATCAAATCTCAGTCTGTGAGGAAAACGCCTTTGACCAACTTCTTCTCCTGCAGGAGGTGATTGGCAGGAGTGGATCTACGGGTTGGAAGCTGGCAGTCTGAACACAACTCGCTAGTGCTGTTTTAGCGCTCACATACACACACATGGCTGCTAGAAGTTTTAACACACTCATTTGCAGCAGTTGTACGACTTTAACGATGTAAAGAGATCTGCAACACAAACACATACATTTTTGTTGTGTATTAGCCTACACAATTTACCATGCTTGTAATGCACAATAATAAGAAACTAATTTAAATTCAGAAGGAGAGGGAGAGGTGATGGGATTGCTGAAGTGTTTACTCGATGACCAAGGACAATGTCTTCTCTGTTGCTTTTTATTATGAAATGCAGACGGCAGAAAAGAAAAATGTGTTTTATTCGTCCTATGCCCCTGCCATAATAAAGACCAATACAATCATGAAGGCAATAATGATCAGCAGTAAAGTTATACAAGAAGACTGAAATGTGGTGGAATTTCATGTTGTGCATAATATTAAAACACAAAAAAGGCAGATTTCAGTAAAGAGTGATAAAAGTGAGGCACATTTGCACAGATTTATGCGCTACGCTTGTGTTTAACTCTTCAAGACATATTTCAAGACATGTAAAAAATACTGAATAATGAATGTTTGTTTTTTTGCAAAAGAAGTACCTCGTTGATTAAATTTGATTGCCATTTTGAAGGATGTAGTTTATTGGTGCTGTTGAATTGTATTGAATTAGACAGACATTTCCCCAATGAGGGATTCATAAAAAGTAATTGGTATAAAGGAGACAGAGAAAGTAATAACTGTCCGTATACAACAACAAAATGCAGCAGCACCACAAACTTCATCCTCAAAAAAATTATCGTACAGTTGAATCAACGCCTCTCTAAAACTATTTAAAAAAACCCTAAACATTATAACCTTCATGAACGTAGAATTTACTGCATGACTGTTATATTAGGCCACATTATTATTTGCTAGATGTACCTAATAAACTGGCATCTCAGTGTTTATAACGTTTATTAAGGTAATTTACAGTGTGACTTGCAGATATATTGTTGTAGATGTCACCAAAAGGACTTTTTTTTAAAAAATGCTGTGTGTCTACAGTATTTTTACTACCTGTAATACTGAACACTACTTACAATTTTCTGCACTCTGAACACCACTCGCATCAAGGTTATTTTTTTAATAGTATGCTCAGAATCCTATCACTGTTTGTAACTTTCAAGTTGCTTTAATCAGAATCTGCATCCTCCAGGTTGGTTCATGTGATGAAAAATGTTTATTTTAAGCACAAGTAGAAGAAGAAACTCTGTTTCACCTCCTGCTTTTACTTGTATGCTCACTGTTTCTAACACTCTTGTTCAAGATGTAAATATTAGGAGAAAAAATTATGTTTGGTTATATGGAAGTTTTAATGTAAAGAACCATTCGATTTGAATGTGACACGGAGACACATTTAACACCAGGTGTTAATATATTCCAACAAAGCACATATAAGACACACGGTGCTCTCAGATTTGAATGGAGAGTGCTTTTATAGCGAGCCACCCGACTGTGTCCTTTTCACCGAGGCACGCTGAAAGTGTTGAATTACTGGTCGAGCTTCAATGTATGGAGTGTTTGTTTCTCCAACCAAGCGCTACGTGCCAGTAGAAAATAGTAAGGAGAAAAGTTTACCACTGCCTGAACATTACTCCTTCAAAAGCAGATTCCCATTCTAAAGATTTGCTTACCTTTCACCTGATCCTATCTTTAGCTGCTCTCTCTTCTTGCCCGGACTAAAAGGCCAATATTTTTCCTAGCCTGCATGTTTCCGTGGGATCTCAGGGTCAGCGAATGTGAGCACCAGATAAAAACGGGGCCTTAACTGTGTTCACTTCACAGTTCAGTGAAAGGTGACACCGGAGGTCTGCAAACGAGCCAGCGTTAGGGTTGCACTATTCATTAAGCTTCACGCGATGAATTGATGAATTGATGAATTGTGAAAATATCCCAACAACATGAGCTACCACTTAAAGTAGATCGTAAATGCTGTATATGCATCAGCTGTCAAAGGAACTGTGCACGGCGAGCGGCTCAGTGTTCGATCAGCGGTTTAATTCTACGTCCTATGCACAGTATCTTGGTTACTGCTGGGACTGTTTACCATTTCAACCAGGCACTGGCAGCACTCAGCTCAGTTTAAAAACCGGCATATCCGTGATCTTTTATTAAGTGTCAAATTTTGACTTTCTGAACAAAATCCAACAAGCAACATAGCTGTCTAAATTTTGAGGCTAATGGCCCTGATCACACAAATGTCTCACTGTTGCCGTGCAGAATCGTTATAATACAGTAATAGCACACCGTGAGCACTATACACAGCCCACAGACTATACGTGGACAGATGGAAGGGGTCGAGTACTGCTAGGCTAATTAGTTTTCTAGCAGAGTATATGTATGAGACTATTTTACAGCATGTTTCTAGCTACAAGGTCAGGGCCACAACCTTAACGCAGAGTCTTTTTCTTCCACCTCCGTCTCTCACTTCTCCTTCTTTCACACTGCTGTAAATTCATATAGACTGTTCCTACCTTCCTCCTTCTGCTGTTTAGTCCAAACTATGTAAAAGGACATGAAAAGGGACACAATCACATAAGGGCACCGACAAGGACCCAAGAGAACTGAAACTAATTTTTATTTCCGTAAAGGCCCAAACGCTGCATTAAATTCCAGGTAGAGATTGCAAAGGGCGCGAATAGATGGGGGCTGAACTGAAGCTTTTGGTCTCATGTCGAGAGCCTGCACCACACATGCAAGTGCACACTTACACACGCACTCCAGTTTTACAAGGGAGGGGAAAAAAACCTGTACATTGGTCGTGAGTGGAGCTGGAATTGCCTTGATTTAAAAACGAGTAGAAGTGTTTACTTTCACTTTTTTTCCCAGCTCTTCTCAGGGCCATGCTGCTCCGCTGTGCTAATTACAACCTTAAGAGCCAGGAAAGGACTCAGGTGCTGCAGAATCCTTCAGTGAGTTACATCTGCGGCTGACAGTGCCTGGAAGGCCGTGTCATCCAGCCTCAACGGCTAATGAACAAACACAAGGAGTTTCTCTCGGATTCATTATCGTCACAATGAATGAATTCCAGGTCCTTTTGGTTGTCGTTCTCAGCGTATTATCTTCCCATCAGCCTGTCAATCTCCCCCAGCCCACAAACAAAACCCCTGTATCTGCCGACACAAACATAGATGCACACTGTCAAACACACGCAAACGCGCACAAAAAGGCACACGCACGCACGCACGCACACACACACACACACACACTAGCCCAGAAAATCAGATCAGCTAATTAAGATGTGGCGGCTGAGTGGGAAGTAAACTCAAACAGGGCCGGACAGATGTCTCACTCTGGTGACTTCAAAAGGGAAATAAAGAACACAGGGCCATGTAATGTGATTTAGATATAATGCTTCCAGGTCAGGGGTGATGGCTAGACCGCTGGGCAGTAGGAGAGCAGCTGACAAGCGTGTAACTAACCATGACGGATGGGAATTCAATGGACTGCCTACACTACACACTTTGAGCTAGACGGGAACAAATTATGTGACCGACCACCTTGTCGGCTACAGCAGAGGAGAAGATACATTTGTTCCTGGATTTATTTATTTTTTTGACAGGTGCATGGACCGTAATCAAGTCAAACAAGACAAGTATTCTCAAGGAAATCCTCCTCTCTGACCCTGCAGTTGTAATGTTCATTGATGTAATGATTAATGTGAGAAAGAAATGCTCTGCTGTGTTGAGGCAGATTCCACTATGTTAAATGCTGAACTCCAAAACTTGATGTGTTTCAGTAAATGTTTAACTCAGATAAATGAACACTGTTAACACAGTTGACAGCGCGTCTCCTCGCATCATTCCCTGGGAGAATTAAAATGTATCGGTAATGCTATGTTCATGCTTTTATTTTGTCAAGGTGATGAAAAATAAACCTGTTGAACCCTGATCTAAATAAACAATCATCCATGTTGCAATTATCATTTCTCCCAAACTGACAGAGTAAAAAAAATTATAATAATTTGGGAATCCTCGGGTTGTCGAGAAATGTAAAAGACCAAGACACCTCAGATGGGTGCATTAGACGGGAGAGCTAAGATGAGCTAACAAATACAAGAGGAGTAAGGTGAAGGTAAGAGAGAGACTTAAGGCAGCGAGGGGTTAAAGATTTCGCCAATTATGCTCCCACTCTTTTATACACTCTGAGAAATGAAAGGAGAAATTAGCAAAGCAATTACCACTTTTAATTGGACTAATTCTTCTGGTCCTGTCACAGCTGAATCCAGGAGTACACGTTTAAACCTCCCTGTGCGTGTCTTTTTCAACCTTTCACAAACGCTATTATTAATTTCAAAAAGTTTCGGTGGACCTATTTTAGCCTTTGACACCCGAGCCATCGAGGGTGAACCGCTGTCAGCTTCCCATAGATTATTATCTTCCGTTAGTAACTCTCTCTATGTGTCTTACATAGATACACTACGCCCTCTATCCCTCTGTGCTCCATCACTTCTTCTTCTCTTGTTCCTGAAGGAAGGAGACAATGGTGTAGTCATTTGTGACAGAGGAAAATGGCTGCAATTAACAAATGAGAATTAATGTTGTGTGCAAAATCTTTTGGACAAACAAACTTGTGAATGCAACCTCGTCATCGTCTAAGTTTGACTCAATCTACCTGCGCCGGTTGAACATCAAAGGAGTTGCTTATTCGTCTGTTGTAGCTGATTTAAAAAGAGGAACTCCAAATTTCCATTTTTGTTTGTACTGTGCAAATTATCACATAGATTCTAATCATATTATATCAATAAAGGTGATTTTATCTATATATTTTTTTAACAAGACATTTAGTGTTTAAGAATCTTTGTGAAACCGATGTTACGACAGCCCGGCCAAAGCATCTTCTTTACGAAGCTTATAATGTTTTATTGGTGACACCGACACAGTTTATTAGTGAGGTCATAGTTAAAGGTGTTGTTGCACTGGACTACATTACATTGAGAGGTGTTTCTAATGTTTTGTCCTCCCTATTTACACCCACTAAGAAACATCTCTCAATATAATGTATTCCAGTACGACGACAACCATCGATGACCTAAATGACAGTGTCAACCAAAGCTGAACATCACATGTAACAGGTGGACTCTATGACAGAACAGTTGGATTGTATATTGAAGTGTACAGGTGTACCTAACAAAATGGCCACGGAGTATAATTCAAGCACCGATGATATATATCTGTCCCTGTTTACTGTTGCAGTGGCGGCATTGTTGGGTGAAATCAGACGCACGTCAATAGTAAGCTGAACACTTGTTAACACAAACTGACATGCGAGCAGGACAGATTTGGGCAATGGTAAGACAAAATGCCAATTGTTTCATTGTTTAATTGACCACCGGAGAGAAAGGAATGCCCCGTCCTCCGCAGTGTCAGGAGAGACTCACTTGCGGTGGCTCAACACAACCGTCTTAACGATTCATTGATCAGATTGATCCCTGAGTGTTTCACTCAAGATGGAGTCAAACTGTATTTTTCACACAGGAAGGAGAGACGGGAGCGTCTGTCGCCCCCGATAGCTTTGACTTATTTGACTTTTCCTGACACAGAGAGATGGCCGCCCGCTTTGAAGCCGCTCAGATACGTCGGCCACAATACGTTAACCCCGGGCCTCACAGCTGTGATTCCCACCGGGGCCACTCGCAGAATGCCGTGCCCTGATGGCCTGATGGGAATCAGAGGAAATCAATAAGCAATGATAGACTTCTGCTGTCCACTCAGCTAATCCTGTTAGTGATAGCTGTGGATTTAATCGAATGGTTGCACACACTATACAGGCACTCAGACAAGTGTATGTGCACACACACACACACCTCCAAGTACACTTAACCCCATAACATTCTTATGGATAAGATCTGTAGATCTTCCACACACTCTCTCTCTCTGCAAGTCATTTTGTTGAGACAAGCAGCAATTTGAAAGACAATTCATTCAGCGGTTAGAGGAGAATCAGTCAATTTAATAAATCCTTTGCTCATAGTCCAAGTTGGACTAGATTGCGGGAACATTTTCATTGGAGCCGTAGACGTGGAATAAAGACACATTTTGTCCCTATGATCGTTCGATAAAGGATCTCTTTTTTGATATGGAGATCAGTACAATGCATGGCGGTGTACGGGAAGCCGAGCAGAAGATGGACTTCCTTTGACAAAGACCATCTCTCCGCACGCCGTATACATATCAAAGTGACACATACCCTGATAACTACCCTTGATACATGCAGCACACATATGTTGTATTTCTGAATTAATACTTTAACCTCCAACCCCTTCCCATGAGTGAATAGACATTATGAAAGCATGCCCCGGTGGTACATGTTTAAAAGGTACATTACGAGAACACATCAATTGTAGATGACATAATCCCCAGCCCTCTTTTCAGTCGCACTCACACTTCCTTAATCTCTTCGTTCTTTAACCCTCATCTTCTAAGAGGCTGAAAGCTCCCTTCATCTTCTCCTCAAGCTAGCAGAGAAACCGCGAGCTGCCTGGGGAGAGAGGAGAAGAAGAGGTATTACTGAAGTCTGATTAAATTAACACTGTGATGCAGATTTCTTGCCTTTTCCTTCTCTCTTCTTGCCTTATCCGACTGCGTGGCGTCTTTGAAAATCAGATGAACTTGTTACATGGAGGGTTTGCACATGTATAATGTGTGCGCTTTTGTGCATCTGCTTTTAATTAATTACTCTTGCCGGTGTCATTAGCAGGATCCATGACTTGGGATCCTGATTTGCATAGGTGTCTTTGATAAATAAATAAATAAATATAAGATAACGCGAGCCGAACAAAAGACGGGAGTATTCCTCTCTCCACCTCATCCACCCCCTCTAACCCTCTGTAACCTCCAGCCTCGCCCCGGCTCTCCTCGAGGCAGAGCGTGGAACCATCCCCTGTAGAAGTGCTATAATTACAAGGTTATACATCCAAATAACAAGAGGTTTACATAGCTCCCGCATGAGCTGCTCAGTATTCAGAAACTATTCTTGCCATCCCCGTCTCCCACCTCTAATACAAACGATGTACAACAATGTGGGAGCTCCCACAATGCACATCCTGTAAGTTAAAGTGAAAATTAAGAAAAGTTCACTTTGTCTAAGCGTCCGTCCAATTTACCTCCTTACATGTGAACCTAATTCCAGCTCAGACACTGATTAAATTCCATCTATCTGAAGCTAATTAATCATTTCCATTGTGTCTAATATTGTCGCAAGAAAGGTGCTTAGTTGACACTCTAATTCACAGAATATGGCACCTCTCTTCTAGTGTGATCAGTACAATATGCCAACAGTAGCAAGAAATAGAACACAGCTCTACGGAGAGTATTCATTATATTCAATATAGTCACTGACCAAGACTCTCTCTCTCTCTCCATATATCTATATATATAGAGATATATATATATATATATATATATCTCTATATATAGAGATATATATATATGAAGATGAGGTATAAAAGGCACTAGCTTGAAATACAGTCACCTAACATTAAAGAGCATAGCCAGGGTAGGAGTCTTAGTCCAGCATTCACCAAAATAAGTGATTTGTCTTTCACCTTTTCAAGTCCGAAAGAATCAAGCATAGTCTACAGATGAGGAATATACCGTCGGTCACAAATGTGCCCCTCAATGCCACAAACATGAAACAAACTGGATGTAATTCCGACATTTCTTCCAACTTACAGGCAGAATGCCGCAGCATCTCCTTATATCACATTTGATCCTAATTTATCAAAAAAAAAAAAGAATTGGCCACCGTATGGAAATTGTGCAATTTTATTACTTCTGGCCATTCAGTGCCTGAACCAACGCCATTGTCCCGCTTCTTCGTCATTGACCCCATCCTGCCTCCGCCCATCTGCTCCAACAAGGTGATGTTTATCTCCAGCAGGAGGAAATTAAAGCCTTGCTTCATGAGCTGCAGATATGCAAATCCTATACAGTGCAAATAGATGGCGGAGCTCGCACGGCGGATTGTGTATTGGGCCGCCCCATTGAGGCCCACTGATTTGAAATCCAAATCAAGACGCGTGGAATATAGAGACACACATGTGGCTTCCCTGGAGGAAAAAAATAAATCTGGACTTTGAGATATTGAGGAGAATAAATAAAGAGGAGAGAATGAAGAATTAATGGCAGACCTACAAATTAAAAAGCAGATTATTTATTCAGCCGGTCCATCCGGGTAGATATGGTTTAATAACTCTTGTTCGACCACAGGTGAACGCTTATCTGAAGCTCTGCATGGAAATAAGTTCCTCTGATACCAACATTACATGGGATATGTATTTTCTTGAACTCTCAAAATTGGAAAGTAATAGCGGCCATGCAAAATGCCCTGCAGTTGTCGAGTATGTAATTTTGATATGCATTAGAGTTATTGTCAGACGGGGTATATGGGCTGTTTCCTTGTGTGATTGCAGGTCTGGCTTGTATTGTGGGAGGGAAGCAGACAGGAGAAAATAGTATTAAACCTGTCCTTGCCATTCCAATCTGCCTGCATGTTTCTCTTTATCATTCTGCAGTTTCTATCCACTTACGCTATAATTAAGTTTCCTGACCCCTGCCTTGCAGCCTTAACTAGGCATTGGGAAATATACAGCCACTGCAGATCTCTCAGCCTGATGTGTGCTCTCTCTCTCTCTCTCTCTCTCTCTCTCTCTCTCTCTCTCTCTCTCCTCCCGCCTCCCTCTCTTGTCTCCTTCCCTGTTTTCTGAAAATCTCTCTCTCCCACCGTCTCTTTCTTTCTGAGTCTCCATGGCACTGAAATGGAATAAGAATTAATCGAGTAATTGTGTGAAACACATTAGTTTGCATTGAATTTCTCTCACTCATTTTCGGTGCTTGATTATCAGGCTGTTGGGCAGACTCTACCCCCCCCCCCCCCCCCTTCACCTCACTACCCACTACACTCCAAAAAAACATACCACATGCCCACACACACACACACACACACACACACACACACACACACACACACACACACACACACACACACACACACACACACACACACACACACACACACACACACAAATCCACTGTGCTCGATCACACTTCCCTAAATGGCATAATAATCTCCCCCTCTTTCTCGTGTGTGTGTGCGTGGACACACATGCGCACACAAACTCACACTGGCACAATGGGTTGAAGTGTGTGTTTGCATCACACCTGATGCTTGATGTGTGTGTGAGGTGGTGCAGGAAAAGGCTCCTGGTGATGGCAGATATTTGTAATGTCCCTTTAACCTCCAAAGTGTCTGATATATACGTATATATATAAATATATATAAAATAAAAAAGCCAGGCACACAGAAAATAACCTGCAGCATATGTACAAACATGACTCCAAAATAGAAAAACCCTAACATCAGAAACAGACGCTTACTGGCACTGACGTTCATCATAAAAAATCCCTCTTCAATCATAATTAGTCTAATTAATTTAAATCAGTGTTGGATGCCTATCTAAATACAGTGACAACACAAAATGAACATCCACCCTGCAGCACATAGCCTCAGCCCATACGTTCCCATAGTGAAACACACCCTCGTAGGATTAGAGCAGAAGAATAGGGGGATTATTATTTCATGACCTTTCAATCCGCTGCCTGTCAGGTTGAACTAAAGCCATATATGCTGCTGGAGGACTAATCTCCTTCTCCCTTTGTGTCCGCAAGGGATGTGTCATTTCTTTATCCCCTCTATACAGATTTACTCCATAAAATAAACTTCCTAGCCTGATCTGATAAGAAGCCATCTCCTTACCGGGATAAGGCTGTGGTGCCTCGTCTCCCTGCTTCCCCGTAGCCGTATTTTTGGGTGTCAGATAACTCAGACGGGGATGGGGACAGTCAGGAAATGCCACTTTGTCTGTCTGGGAGCGGGTGACAACAAAACGACAGTGACTCTGATTAGAAAACACCCTCCTCACCCCCACCCACACACCCACCACCCCCGCCATCATTCTCTCTTTCTAAAAAACACCAAAATCACATATTATCAACACTTGCCAGGTAGTCTACCAAACACAAATAAATTGATATTTGCAGGCAGACATACAGACATGCAAAAACTTGTTGTATCACAGAAACACTTATGTTTCTTATGTTATCAGGGCCCATCTTAATTACTGGTCAGTCATCACATGCTCCAGCTGTCAGTCTGATTGAGCCAGAGCCATGATCTGCTGATCTGACCGCTGCTGTCTGCCTGTCTATGTGTCGCCCCCCCCCCCGCCTGTTTTCCTTTTAATTATTGAATGGACAAGACTGATATTTTAGCTGCTTCCCTTAAAGCCACCACAGACTGCAGGCTCTGGCTGTTTGGCTGGATATTAGGTGTGATGAAGTGTACACTGCCCAGTTGCCTAAAGGTCACACAGCCCACAGGTGGCAGAAATGAGCGTTGCAGAAGCAGAGCTTCGCAGCAGCACAATATAGTCGGGGCTAAAGCACTGAAAAATAACATTTACGCTCATAGAGATATATGGAAGCCAAAAGTTCGGAAAATTGCTTGGTGCTGCACAGACTGCTGCACCAGAAGGTAATAAAAACAATTCTATCAAAATTGCAACCAGGGGGTGACCATGCCTAATCACCGGCTACACAGAGCCTTTACTATTTAAGATTTTTTTTAAATGCTATTGAAAAAAACAGAAGGAAAGACTGGGAACAAAAAAATAAAAGAAATGCTTGCAGACAAAAAAATAATGTCATGCTGTGCAACAATCAGGAGCAGAGTCGATTTTCAGCAATTAAATATCAGAATGCAGGGACAGAGGTTTGGAGCTGAGGCAAAAATAAATATTTTCCTGGCCATAAAAAAAGTGATGGAGAAGATTGTATGAGGCTAGATGTGATCACTTATTCTTTTAAAACTCTTGTAAAGAGTCCACCGTCTATCAATTGTGAGGTTTACATAGATGTTGACTTATATATTTTATTTAGTATTATATTTGTGTTATTTATAGGCATTTTTTTTTTAGCGTTCATGTATTTATTTTTTTCTACAGCCACTCGAATGCACCAATTTACCCCAAGTGCAAGTGTTGCGATTCATTGAGAGCCACGCAGGCGCTGAACTGCCCCCCCCCCCCCCCCCCCCCCCCCCACCCCTCTCCACTCCGGACCTCTCGCCGCTGGCCGGACCTTAAAGCACCTATTCATCCGCTCCTTTGGATTTTAAAGCCACTGTCTCTCCTTCGCTTGTTCCTCACCTCCAAACTCTGCACGGCATTATTGCTCTGATTGGCACGGCGCAACATTTCAGCTTGTCTGCAAAACCGGATCTCCACACAGGCAGCAACGTCCTCGTTTTTTTTTTTAACTCCCCTCCTAAGCGACACAATTGAAAGGCAGGCGCGTTTTCGGAGAGCAGTGGATATTTACGCGCGCACGGTATCACCAAATTGCTTTAAAAAAAAAAAAAGAAGAAAAAAAGCGGACGCGAAGGAATGAAAAAAAAAAGAAGAAACTCCAGGCTATCATAAAAGAGACAAAAATGTCTCTTTTAAAATGTCAGAGTTATGGTGATAAGAATCTGAGGATGCAGGGAGGACTTTGGTGAGAAGTGACTAATTACCCTGTGGACCGTCCTGATAGTAGAGAATAATTAGATTCACACAAAAGACCCTAAACCAGCATCTGAATAACAAGAGCAACATTTTCAATGGGAAATTTAATTTGATTTTGTTGCGAGTTCCCTCCGTGCACTCGAAAGGTAAAGTGAAAGAAACGCATTATAAGGACAAAACAAAACAAAAAAAAACACAAAAAATAAACGTCTTCCCGGGACGGTTTCATGTCTGATTTGGTTGGAAAAAGCTGACAAAAAACCCCACGCTAATCAAAAGAGAGTGTACGGCCTGTACACGGTGTGTGTGTATATATATATATATATATATATATGTATATGTATACATATATACATATGTTATGTATAACATATGTTATGTATCTGTATATGTATACATATATATATGTATATATATATATATATATATATATATATATATATATATACACACACACACACACACACACACACACACACACACATATATATATATTCACAATTACACAGCGATTAGATAGCAACACATACTGACTAAACATGGATTCAATTAAATAGACTGCTTTATTACGAAAGCACTGTCGAAAAGTTCTCCTGCAGTTTGTCCTCATTTTATAGGGAAATCGGTTCAAAAAATATAAATATAAAATTTGATCAATTACAAAATAATTCGTATTATTTAATGGAGCCGAGATTAAAAAATAGTTATTTAAAATAGTATTTTTTAACTAATGATACATGCAAACAAATTTAAATGTTTGAATGATCTGAAGGCCACACATAAGCCCATTAATTAAACAGCATATAACACAACAAATGTAAAACAAATGGACATTTAATTGCGTTCCAATTTAAAAACAGCCTGCACTGGACAATTTGTAGACTAGATTGAGGTAGAAATAAACAGGGTGAAATTGAGGACTACATCACACAAGAAAATGATTCTTCCATCATTGTGTAAAAGATCCATTTTTAATCATAGCCTATATTGACGGGCATAACTATGTAGGCCATACTACATGCAAATGGTGTAAGAGTGCTTTAGAAGATTAGAAGATAGACACCCGGCCCGCAGTGGGCTGAGAGGAGTGGGCTCTCCTCCAAGACTGTGTCCTATCTCCTCAGGACTGGAAAAAGCATCATAATCCTTTACCTTTCATAGTGATCTAAAGCCGATTTAAAACTGTCACTACCCTAGTTTGTGTTTATTTCATGTTCATCTGCAGCTCAAGGCAATACTCTGCACACCCACTTATGACATGAGCAAAAAAATGTGTATGTGTGTGTTTGTCTGAGGGAGACGCGAGAGCAAGAGACTACAGAATTTTAAAAAAAGGAGAGAGAGAAAGGGTGCATGCAGCTGACTGACCTGCAGATGAATGAATGCCCAATGTGTGTGTGTGTGTGTGTGTGTGTGTGTGTGTGTGTGTGTGTGTGTGTGTGATCTGACCGTACTAACTGTTATATTTTCTTTTAAGTGCTTAAACTTTGAGTCTCAGACATCCACTTCTTAGTTTGTGCGTCGTCTAACAAAACCAAGCAACTCAGCTTGAATTCACTTCCAAAAATACACTCCCACACAGATGAGCAAACACGGTCTCACACACTCAAACAAACACATGGCGCGCATGCACACACACACACACACACACACACACACACACACACACACACACACACACACAATAACACAAATAGGCCTATAGACAGACCATGCACCTTCCTCTCCTCTCCCTCCTGCCCCTCAAGGCCTTACTGTATTATTCTGTAAGCAGCAAGAGCCCAGCATGGACAGAGCTAATCACTGGAGGCAAGGGCTCTCTCTCTCTCTCTCTGTCTCTCTCTCTCTCTCTCTCTCTCTCTCTCTCTCTCTCTCTCTGTCTCTCTCTCTCTCTCTCTCACACACCCACACACATACACAACTACACACCCACACCCACACACGTACACACAGACACTGGATGATTGACACACAATGGCAGCAAATCTATGCAGTGCCCCCCTGTCTTGCTTTTAGCTTTCTCTTTCCCAACTGAAAAGACAAGGGGGAGTGTGTGTGTGTGTGTGTGTGTGTGTGTGTGTGTGTGGGGTGTGAATGTGTGTGTGTTAGTGGCGGAGAGAGTGGTGGTGGTGGTGGGGGGGGGGGGGGGGGGTTTACAAGGAGTGATGTCCAACAAACCGAGGCAGAGCCAGAGGAGAAGTGAAGACGGTAAAAGATGAGCTTGTGACTAACGCTGTTGCTATCCCTACTCCTAATCCCCTCCACTCTGTCAGGTGCAGCAGCCAATCTGGAGAGAGTCTCAACCTCTCTCATATGAATATGATCCCTGTGCTGGCTGAAGCCCAGTGAACCACTGATCCTGTTATCATCTCAGCAGAGAGAAAGAGAGGGAGAAAGAGAAAGGGAAGAAAGGGCTGTGCATTGTTTATTCTCTACTCGGGCCTCCCTACAACGGCTCTTCGTCTACCCATCACCCATCTCACTAAACTCAACTCCTCCATTATTTTGAACCTCAAGGGACAATACTATGCAATTTATATTGGCAGCTCTGTAGCTCAGGTGATAAAAGTGCAAATGGCCGAAAAACCTTTAAGGTTGGTGGTTCGATCCCCTCTGTATATAAAAAAAGTGTCTTTGAGCAAGACACTGAGCCGACACGCAACAAAGACGATCCTTTCTGCTGAGGTTCATTATTTTTAACGCTCACAGAAAGTTGATGCTCTTGTCTCACAGATCCATTAAAGAATCAGTGTGGACCTTCTCACTCATCTGTTGGTACGGGAATTTAGACGCTGTTAAGACGGCAAGTAAAATCACTGGTTTCTAGCCAGAAATTGACCATCTATCAATCTAAATGGGACCACAACTTACTAAATGAACATCATGCCGAAGACTTACAACTAGTGATTGAGACCTTAAACTCATGTTTACAGTTGTTTTTCTCTCATAGACATCGATACAATCTGACTTCTTTTTGCAACCAGAGCAGTCACCCCTTGCTGGCTTTTAGACTGAATGCAAGTCTAATGCACTTCCGCATTGACATCACTTTTGGGACCCAGAGGTTGACTCCTGGCTTTGTCAGTTTCCAGACATTTGGTGCAACAGGTTCAAGTTTTTATTTACCACATGTGCAATAAATGCTCTTAAAACTACAAACTGGCTCGTGGCTGCTTAGCACTTTATCTCATCCCTGTTTATTCATGTACTTTGTCTTTGGTTTTATCACAAGCTCCCTTTATTGTATTCTGTATTGACAGTGTAGCAGCACTTTTAACGTCTCAAATCATCTCATATTGTGTTCATGTCAACAGTTTTAAGAATTTTCTCCTGATAAATCATCTGTTAGGTTTTGGTGATCATTTCATATCATAGTTTAGTGACATCATGAGCAATTTTCTGCGGTCCAGATGAATAATTCACAGTGAGACGTAATTAAAAACAACTAACATTTGTTATTAAAGTATTGAAGTTTAAAATTTGTTGCGCATAACATCGGAGCACAGTTAACAGCTTGATTGTATTAAAGGTGATTTAAGATGTACTGTAGTGACACAATAGTGTCATCATTTTGTTGATAATAAATGCAGCCGCTTCGCCCAGCCCCAGCACGTGCCACAATGAATGCGATGTAATCGTGATGTATTTATTATTGTTTTGACATCGTCGTTTTCTCGCTGCCATGTGCTGGTCGCCAAAGGTGACAGGAAGCGGTGTGGTTAATTAAAGAGTGGACAGCACTCCAGACTCCACTCACACACTCCTGGCATTGTCATAAGCACCACTCTTACGACACATTCCCTCAAGAGTCATTTCCCTCTGTTTCTTAGGACATGGAGGGCCGTGCCGTGCCCTCCGGGCCGCTGAAGCACACAGAGTCTCTCGTGGTGGTGTGCACACATGGTCTCACAGCAAGTCCACAGCCGCCACCTCTGCATAGACTCATCCAGATAGCCAACAGATAACACTTTCAATTCAGCTTGATGTTATCGGCTTTTTTCCTTTCTTAGAGAAATATGAACCTGTCACATGGGGCCGCCTTACAGGTTTGTTGCATAGTTCCACGGTAGATAAATCCAACAAAAGGGGCCAAGGCCTTGGCCCCCTCTGCATGCACCGTTAACAGGACTGGAGCACTAATCAGTGGGAGAGGATCACATCTGGCCTGACAGCAGCTGCATCACTGTTTAGAGGAGCTGCCACCGTGAGAAACACACAGGTCGATTCCCTTTTCTCCCTGGACAGAGTGGGTGTTCTTCGCATTCATTTCTTCTTTCTCAGTCCTTTTCTTTGAGCTAGCCAATTAACCTGGGAGCAGTGCACTAATGAGTTCCCTCTGGTGGCTCTGTGCCGCTCAATGGAGAAGAGGAAAGAGCATGGTGAGGAGAGAGGGGAGGGGGTCAGGGAGGAATAGCACCGGGCTGCAGGAGGGGAAAGGTGCAGGCATGGCAAAGGCGAAGGGGGGGTAAGAGAGTTTTGAGAAAAAGGGTGAAGAAGGGTTGATAAATGGGTGAGGAGGAAGGAGGACAGAGGGGGTTCAGGGCAAGGAAATATGGGATGGGTTGATGCAAGAGGAGAGGGGACAGCGCACCATCCAGTTGGCCACTATGGGCCTATCACCAAGACATTGTCAGCCAGACAATGGGCTTATCAGCCTCCTTTTCACACCAGTCTGATTAACTGGGAGGAATGGGAGGAAGAGGAGGGGAAGGGAAAGGGAACGTCCTTGTACCAGCCCAGTAAATGTCAGAGAATGGGCCAAGCACCCGGACTAGCCCCGTGGTTTGAGTATACATCGCTGAGAAAATGGGGGACAGTTTCAAATCCACTAGACCCAAGTCCTCCCCACATGTGTGTTAGCATATTGGAGGGAGGCTCGGCCATAAAAAAAATCTTTGTAAACGTATGTCACTGACCAGATTGGCAAGGAAGTGATCAGCACCTTTAGGCGCCATTAGCTAAATCTGTGACTTATCAGCCACAGAAACACCGTAAACCACAGAGAGATGCAGTAGATGCCAGGTTTAGAGAGGATGGAAAACAGAAGGGAGGAAGAGGACTTCTCGAAAGAATCAGCAATGGGCATATTTTTTATTTATTTTTTTAAGTAATTTAGTTCTTACGTCACCCCCTCTGCCCAAAACCGGCCTCGCCTGCCAGCCTTTCCAAGCGTGGCGTGAGCCGTAAAGACCAACAAATGACTGAGAGCAGGCATCAGCAAAATTGTTTGTGTCATTGTTCAATTAGTCTCCCGTATTGATCCCGGCTTGTTTGTTTACTTGCTTACCGCTTCCCATTTGTACAGCCTTGACAGCCATCTGTCACACAGAGAGACAGTGAGAGGAGGGAGGCAGGAGGTGACAGAGGGGGGAGGGAGAGTGATTTACAATGAGAGTGCTGAGATTAAAGTGGATGGAAAAACTTAGCAATAGCTTACGAGTGGAGACTTGAAGGTAAAATTTGCCACCTTTTATGTCGGATGTCCAATCAGTGTTGATGGTAAATGAAGTTGACAGAGGCAATAAATTCCTCAGAGTGTGCTATATTCACTCAGAAAGCTGAGTTCGCAGCTGCAAAAATGTGTTGTGTTTGTATTTATTCGACAAGGAGTATACTTTTGGTGCAAGGAAAAATGACATCAAGCTACGCTTCCATTAGCCAATGATCATGTTGCTATTGTATATGCATGTAAGTTCATCGTCTCTGAAAATGTTAGATTCAGTACATTTAATGCTGCGTTTCTGATTCAGGTTTCTGCACACATCATCACAGTTTGTATGAGAACATTGCTTTCCTTATTTCAGAATGTAACACTGGTACATTTCTCTTTATAAGGCCAAATTACACAAACGTATCCTTATCTACGTTCTCAGTATCAGCAACCTCTGATCATGAGGATAAATTATGCACGTCATTCCTCGAACCCGCACCGTTTTTTGGTGCTTTTCAATTTTGCACCCTCATCTTGGTGTGAGCTACAGTGACACTTTAAACTAGAATAGCTTAGAAGTGTGCAAGATTTTAAAAACAAGATGAAGAACTATTTCATTATGGAATGTACATATTGTTATTTGTCTCTCTTTAAGGAATTTTGTAAGCTGTTTTAAATTTTTGCCATTTTATTTTTAAGTCTCTTATTTGTGCTTTCTCCCTCGGAAATGTTTTTCAATCAATGGGCTTATCCTGGAAAAATAAAAGTTAAATAAAAAATGAAATAGAGCCGTTTATGATCATATCACCCAAAGCACATGTTAAAACCAGGTCTGAACAGGGCCATGGTCTAGTTGAGACAGGAACACGCCTGTAATCAGACAATGGGGAGTGTTATAAAAGCAATTCTTGGAGCAACAAGTGGTTGTACTCTCCTAGCTCTTCATTTCCTTCTTTTTTTTTTCTCCATTTCTTTTTATCAAAAGAAAGGATGCAGTAATTAGAGGGTAGACCAGGTGGAAGTACACAACTCAAGAGCCTGGCGCTAGCTCGCCCTCTCCTCCACAGGAAGATGGGAAGAGGGAAATGTGGAGGTGGGTGGAAGAGGGTGAACATGGCTGGAGAGGGGAAAGTGGAAGAAGAATACATCTAGGTAAAAAAAAAAAAAAACTCGGGGGGGGGGCAGCAGCCGCACTTGGGAGCATATTGGGTCAAAGAAAATAAAAAAAGTGTCATTTAGCCAAAGAAAGAAGATGAGAGCAGTGTGCGCGACGAGCAGGGGCTAGAGCTGGGACGAGGTGAAGGGGAGGTGGAGGCAAGGTTAGCTGTTAAATAAGGTGGGGGTCATAAGAGAGAGGGGGGAGGATGCCCACCGCGATACAAATGAGGGTCCGCAGGCAGGGGGGGCCACCCACAGTACAACTTGGCCAACAAAGCTGCGTCTGTCTTGGCCTCCCTCCTCCACAGACCTCCTTGAGTGGGCAGGATTCCATTAGCAAGCTGCAGAACCTGGGGTCTATTCAAACCACTAGTCCGGGCCTGGCTGAGTGTGTCCGTGAGCACACATGCACACGCACTGACCCGTGCACGCATGCTCACCGAACACACACATACAGACACGCATACACTCATTCACAGTCACTCGCACTCACACATCGCTAATTAATCCTCAGATTACCCAGCCAATTATTACCACACTTGTACTAATTAGAAATTATTTAAAGCATTTCCCAATTAGGGTTTACATGCTCAGTTGGGCAGGAGTCTGCCTCGATAAACCAACTGGTTTTATAGTGGGGGGAGAAAAACGGCAGGCTTATTTATATACACATGCATGTGCGTACACACACACACACACACACACACACACACACACACACAAGCGCACATTTCTGGATCCGACTGTGGTAATCAGGACGTCTCAACGAGTCCCTCTGTTAGGACGAGGGGGATGAGGACAGACAAGAGGAAGAAAGAGAAAGAAATAAAACAACAAAAGACATGCTCCTTCAGTGCAGCAGCAATACTGTAGGTCGCCCTTGTTAGGGCTGGGGACAGTGATTAGGAGAGGCCACAATAAGACCTGCCAGGAAACACATGCCAATTAGGTTACCAGGAGAACCACAGGCCCTCATTGCTATGGGAAACCCACTAGTCTCTGCACCACACGGACCCCCTCACTCACTCACACACACACACACACACACACACACACACACACACACACACACACACACACACACACACACACACACACACACACACACTCTTGCACCCATGGCCTCATGCGCTACATTTTTTCAACCCTTTGATTACATTATGAAATTGGTAAAGTGAGACCAAGGAAGGCTAAAAAATAAGGTAGAGAAGAGGAGAGGACACTGCCGTGCAATGGACAAAATGATTGTGGTGAGAGCAAAAGGTTGAGGCAAAAAGGAAAAGCAGAAGTTGATGTTGAGAGATCAAACCTTGGTTGCTAAGAGGGATAAACTTTGAAAACCTCCCGGTGGATTGAAAGTGTGCCTTCATGGTCAGCCCAACTTTACTGAGACAATGAAAGCAGGAGGGAAAACAAGCGAGGGGGGGGGGGGTAAACGGAAAAGCAACAAATAGGCTGTGGTGGGATAACAGGGGCGGGACTCCGGGGAGAATTATTAGAGGAGGGAATTACAGGCTCATCCATGGGTGACATGTAAGCCTCAGCTACACACTCAAATGTTTACAACACTGATATTTGCTCAACCAGCGATGCTATCGGGCCCTCGATGTAATACTCAAAGCTTTTGTTCTGACTTGCACAGATGCAATAACCAAGACCGCAGATAGCAGCGGGCGACAATGTCCTCCAGCTTGTCCTGAGAAGCCACGATGACGTGACCCGGGGGCAAAACAGACAGAGGAAAAAACTCACTCTGGAATATTTGCGCTAATGTGATGATGGCTGAGATGTTGATTAATGTGCACGGTCCCTGTTATTAAATAAACAGGGTGAATACACAAAATATATTGAATAAATTAGAGCGTGAACCGATCTCCTCTGCAACATCCAGCTCATTAGAATGCATGAGGAAACGACGCTCTGATTGCAACAAGAGTCACTCATTAAGCCATGTTTGTCCCCCGCCACCACTCCCTGCACGCTACCCCCCCACCCGCTGCCCCAAAACACTTACCCCTCATGCCTGTCCCACACACTCCACACCAAATCCCCCCCCCCACCACACTCTCCTGCTAAAAGCTCCCTGACTTAACATCACCCATTCCCAATGGACGTCACCAACAAACCACTAACCCTCTATTCCCCCCGCCCCCCCCCCCCCTCAGCGCATATCCCTCCATTTTCCTCCACCTCCTCCTTCTTCTCCTCTGCTGGGATCTGTGTCATCATTTTAATTAATTTCTAATCAGGCGAGAGTAAACTAATCAGGGGAGGCGTTAAACAATGACAGCTCTGCCTGCTCAGCCTCATACTGGGGGCCGCCAGGCTGCTCCTCTGCATGCCGAAGAGGAGAGCGCACATTGATAAACAACTCGGTGTAGACGGGGCTATCTGCAGCCCATCTCCTCTCCCGTACATGTTAATATGGGCCGCAACGCAACGCATATGTGGCTCATTTGAATTTGCAGATTGGGCATGTAGTGAGCCGTTGATTGATACAAGATTAAATTACCACTATTTCACATTTGTGGCCTCTGTATGATCACTTTTAGGTGCATTATGTGGAAGGCAAAGACCGATACGGGTTTGAGAGCTGAATAAACACATCAGTTCATGGACGTATGATGAAAATGCATGTAAATGATCAGAATGGACAAATAAATAACCTAACCCTGTCTGAATGGTACAGTATGTATCAGCTTAGAATGGGTTGCACAAAGACTGCAGTTATCTGTAGGCGGCCAGATCCCACCAAGGCTGAGCCATTGTGGAAAACAGACATAGAGAAAAGGAGGGAGAGAGAGAGAGAGAGAGAGAGAGAGAGAGAGAGAGAGAGAGAGAGAGAGAGAGAGAGAGAGAGAGAGAGAGAGAGAGCACTTTTGGTCAATACATTAACTGAGACAATTTAACAAGAGAGTGTTGATTAACCTTACTCTGTGCCTAAAATACCTTAAACCAACATAAGTGAATCATAATTGGCAAATTCTAACAATATGATTGCATGACAATGAAGCTGATGGCGGGTGAAGACAAATTAGTTCATGACCACCATCACACCGGCTTGGTGATGTGAAATTTTAAAAGTGCATTTGGAATCAGCGTATGATTGGCATCAGGGCGAGCCTTCAGAGGCGCGTTAGCCTCGGCTACATGTTGCAAACTGACAGACGCAGCCAAGTTACAACTCTTAGGTCTCGGTGTTGTGAAGAAAGAGGCTTTCATGTCTCTCTCATCAAAGCTTTGTAACCAGACCTGATTTCTCCTCCCTGCCAGCGCCATGGCAACCGATGACCATCGACCTCATGGACCAAAGACCATTGGCATAGTTACATGAACACGAGTAAACAGACGGACGCGTGCAGAGATGAGAAATAATCACTCACACATATGCTACGTTATTTTTTTAAAACTTTGTTAACAACTTAAAAACACAAGAAGAAGAAAGCTACAGCGAAATCAGAAGTTTAAATCCGATGCATGGCGGAAAAACGAAGAGGATATTTGAGTGAGAAAAACTACACAGCGATGGAGTGTGTTTAAAAAGATTTCTTTCTTTCTTTCTTTTTTTTTTTTTTTAAATCACCCCCTCCCCTCCATCACCACCTCCTTCCTTGCCCTCTTTGCCAAGTATTAGATTCCCATGCCAACCGCTTCCATGGGATAGAATAAGGATTGCGGAGGTGGGAAGCTGAAACCCTTCCATAACATGTCAAACAACGCTGGAATCCAAAATGCAGGAGTGAGAGAAAAAAAGGGTTAGAGGCAGATTTTCTACGGGGAGAAAGAAACTGTCACATCATCAGATTGGTTATTCTAAGTGGAGGGATGTGGGTATGGGGGCGGGGAGGGAGGGGCGGGGTGGCTTGGGCTGGCAGAATCTGGCAACGGTACACGATGGCGGTATTTCCACTAAAATAATCAGCCCCCAGGCAACGGAAGGGGGTGGTGGTGGTGGTGGTGGTGGGGGGGGGATATGTAGGGAAGACAGACACAGCGAGGTTAGGGATTGTAGGGCTAGGAGAAGTAGATGGGGTGGGTGAGGGAGAGGGAGGATATAAGGGAGGGAAATAGCAATGATGGAGAGAAAGAAAAATCTGGGAAGCTAACCAAGGAAATCCTGCTTCTCAGATATGCAGCTGTGGAATTAAAATCGGTGTAAAAACACGAGAACAAAAATATACTTCACACTTCACAAGCCTATTGAAGGGTGGGGGGGGGGGGGGGGGGGGGGGGATGTGCCACTCTATGCTGGCACCGATACCTCAGGCGCAAGGGGTAAACAGCTATTCTCCTCACTTCACTTCGTCTGGTGCAGTGGTTTCAGGGTGTGAGTGAGTAAGCGTGTGTGTGTGTGTGTGTGTGTGTGTGTGTGTGTGTGTGTGTGTGTGTGTGGGGGGGGGGGGTTGGTTGGTGCCCGCAGGGGTCTCATCAGGCTACAGGGCGAGCTCAAGAGAGAAGACAAGAGCCCCTCAAAGATCAAGAAACACAAAATGCCCCATGAAACAATTTCTACACTTCCGTGTCCCCTCAAGCACATCACAAGCAAACAGCGAGGCATTGATTCATGATCAAACGACCGTGATCGTCACTCAAATTCAATAATAACAACCTTCACAATCAAAATCGCTCTGAATGTACTGTACCTCCACTTCAGGCCAGGATTAGGCCTTTTCTGTGCTCACATTTGTGTTGATGTGCTGCATTACGGAACAAAGAACTATCAGAATCGAAAAACATCCATGCAAACGCACAGATAAAACGACAAATCAATTAATTTTAAAACGTGCGGCGAAATAAACTGCACAAACAACACTGCGGTGCGATTGCTGAAATATGAACGCTTATTACAATGGAATTCTGCACAGGAGAGCGAGACTCCCAACTGTGTACAACGCACTCAAAAGACAGAGCGGACGGGGAAAAAAAGGCAGGCGGTATATCTGTACGTGTACATGCCCTCTCTCACAGAAGCATTAACAGAAACTTCAAAAGGACTTGAAAGAATCCTTAAGTTGCATTTCACTCAGCAAAACCAAGCAGCTTCTTTCATGGTGGAAGAAGAAAAAAACTAATTAATGACTGAACTCTGAGATTAATGTTATCAAATCCAGCCTACTAGAGTGTGACACCACTAAAATAATACAATCATTAGGCGTAATGAGTGAGTTAAGAAGTTTCTCTTAACGCATGTATCGGAGTTAATGGTTGCAGCTGAGCATTGTGTTGCTTCATCTCTGCGGAGACCTGATCTTAATACAAATCTCTGTGTCATACAGGCCTATTCATGCAGCCTGCCTTTTCCCTCCGGTTCAATTATCAGAGGCTCCTTTGCAGAGATATTCAATTAAAAAAGGAAAAGGCTCCTCATTTAGCTTTATCAGAAAATAAAATTTGGCAATGTATAAATAATCATTTCTAAATGCTTTGTGCACACAGGGCTGTGCATAACAGCGTGAATGCTTTACTTAATCAAAGTAGAAGAAAGTTTGGAAGTAATATCCATTATGTTTGAAAAGTCAAATAAAATGGAGATATAATAGTTTCTATTTCTATAGTTTTTTATTTATTCCTACAGATTTTTTTTAGTTTATTAAGATATTCTTTGAGGCAAAAAAATAACTCAATTACAAGATGAGGGTGGAATATGGGAAATGGAAAGACAATCAAGCGACCGTGAAATCATGAAAAGAAACGCGAAAGACAGACACGGCAGCAAATATACCTTATTCAGCGAGCAGTGTTTTTGTTGAGAGTATTCTCTACAGAATTTGTAGGCTTTCATTTCAGCTCCCTGACATTCTCTCTGTCTGACCATCCAAGTCCTCTCCTGAGACTGATGAGTGGAAGCAGAGTTCCAGAGAGAGCTATCAGGATTAGGATAATTAATATCATCTCATTTCACTGTGATCCTCTCCGCGGCCCACTGCACACATGAGGATGGGATGCAGTGAATATTGTAGCAAGTGTATCCAGTCAGCTGTCAATCTAGGCCAAAGTCCCCCCCCAATTCCCCCCCCACCCCCCCACACACACACAACGCACACACATCCCGACTCACACAAACACACACACACAAACGCACCCTCCTCAGCGGCTAAATTGCAGTTTGAGAGACGACAGGGGAGAGGCAGCAATGGCAGCGGTGGTGGTGGTGGTAGTGGTGGGCGGGGGGGCTGCCGGGGCCCGAGGGACGGCATACAATGGAGCGTGCTGCTGACCAGCGTTCAGGTGAAATTGAATTGGAAATCTTCCACGGCTGGTTAGCATAACAAAGGGCCTCGTGGCTTTAGACAAAAGCTGCTTCTCTAATGCACAAAATCAATCTCTCTACGGGCTCGGCGCATTGTTCCCTCCCGCCATACAGGTGTTCCTTCAATGGTCCTTAATCAAAAGTGTCAAAACAAAGTTAAGAGTTATCTCTGCTCCTCCGCAGCTGCTTCTGCGGAGCTGGAAGAGGGAACGAGACCAGACGCCCGGGATAGCAAAGCAGCCGAGCGAGTGCGGTGTATAGGACGCTGGATGCATTCAGTGCGTCCTGCGCCCATGATCTGTTGGTGCTAAAGTTGAGCCACTGAGGAAGAATAATCTCATTTCTGCCTGAGCCCTGTCCAAGTGTGAGCAGCTCTCTGATGCGACCACTGAACAAATCCACACATGAAAAGGAAGCAAAAGTTTGACTTATTTAAGAGAGTAAGAAGAACGCAATGAGAAAAAGGGTGCAAGCAGTGATGCAAGGAAGGAATTGCTTTTCAACAAATGCAGCCTCAAAATGATTTCTAGTCTCTACCGTCTAACGTGGAGGCCTGATTGGTAATATTGGCAGTGGCTGCAATTCTTCCTGAAGGTTGTTTACCAATAGGAAAACACAAGTACAGCTCTTGTACTTAAACCTACTTAAACTGAACCGAAAGTGCTTTAAACTCAACTGTGGTAGCCATGAAGCAAAATAAGTACAGGGAAACAGACCCAATCTTAAATGACTACTATACATGCTTCAAGTTGGGTACTCTCCATTTTTTTCACAGCCAGGATGCATAGCTGTGTGAGAGAGAGGGCTGCATGCGTTATATTGCATTTATCATCTGCTCTCTATGGAGAGTAGATGCATTTGATGGCTGTATGTTCTGATAAGGTGAGAGTCTCTGTCGTCGCTCTGTCTGCGGATTACCACACAAATAACAATGTAAATTAAAGCTGCAAGCAGCATTGATCGGGCCCTCGCAACTTCACGCACGTCGAGGGTACTGGCAGGACTCTGGTTGACGCGGCCATGCATTTCTGTGACCATCATACATTGCGTGCACGAGTTAAACAGTATTTCCTGCCTCAACCAGCAGCGTAGCAAGATCATGTTGCCAGGTCTTAAGCCTCAAATGTTTTGAGTGTACCTCCGATACAATCATAAATGTAAGCCTGTTAAGATCATTAAGAAAATGAATGTGTGAATGTGTTTCAGTGTTTATAAAATAACAGACCGTCAGTTTACTGGGATGGGGTTCAACTCCCTGCAGTGTCCTGCTGATTGTATTTGAACTTACATGAAAGTTAACAGAGCAGTATTGTCATTTGCTTTTACTTGAACACTTTAATGTAACACTGTTTTCATTTTAAGCTCTTCTATAACTTTAGATTGTAGTGTGAAGCATTCATTGTAACATTTAACGTGATTTTCATGTAGAAGCTCTGGACAGATCATTTATACTAATGCCCACTGACATGGTTTGAGAACCACTGTTGTCTAACTTTTGCTCTCCATGCATCTTAGTTTGCACATATTTAGATCAGAGAAGTCTTTTTCTCATGGTGTGCACACGAACCCTTTAAATAAATTCAGTGTTTGGGCTGCTGTAATTAAAGAATCCTGCTTACTTCTGTGGTTGCCAGTAGGTGGTGCTATGACTATGAGTTAATATTGGCATGCAAAAGTCCTAAAATCATGACGGTAATCAAGCATGTCAAGTTTGGGACAGTTTTGTCAAAGTACAGTTGAGTTACAACAGCTTGGTGGATGATGGCGAACCATGTAAAATGGCTGCTACACCAAGTCCATGTTGTTTGATGAAACCTCAAGCTTTTAGTAACTTTAATCGCTACGGTCTTTAGAATGTTCTGACCAAATTCTAAGTTGATCGGATTAATTCCCTAGGAGGAGTTCGTAGTACAGCACATGGAAATGGAAAAAAACAGGAGAAATTCATACAAAATTCAAAATGGCTGACTTCCGGTTGGGTTTAGAGCATGAACCCCTAAGACTTTTTGTTAAGTCTACATGTGATACATCTGCTTACCAAATTTTATACAGCTAGGTGAAACGTACTGCAAGGGCTGCATCGTCAAAAAATTGTAGGGGGCGCTATTGAGCCAACTTGCCGCTCTGAAGCATTAAAATCACATCAGATAACTACATTCAGGATTTTAAATGTGTTTGACAAGTTTGGTTACGTTTTGAGCATTTTTAGCCCCTCAAAAACACTTTTGTTTTTCGTGGCGAAGAATGCGTCGCCACGGCAACGACCTTTCACGAAACAACAACCTTTGAGTAACTTTTCATCACAAACATCTTTAGATTGTACTGACCAAATTTGAAGTCAATCTGATTAATTCCCTAGGAGGAGTTCGTTAAAGTAGAGCCCCTGGAAATGTCTAAAACGACACTAGAAATTCATACAATTTCAAAATGGCTGACTTCCGGTTGGGTTTAGGGCATGGCCCCAAGAGACTTTTATTTAAGTCCACATGTGATACATGTGCCTACCAAATTTTGTTAATCTATGTGAAACGTACTGCGAGGGCTGCTTCGTCGAAATTTTGTAGGGGGCGCTATTGAGCCGATTTAACACTCTGATTGAATAAAATCATATTATAGAACTACATTTTGGCCTTGTGATCTGTGTGTCAAGTTTGCTTGTGTTTCGAGCTTTTTTAACCTCTCCAAATGACCATCGTTTCGAAAGGTTCGAAATTCGCAGAGCCGCCACGTCGCCATGCTTCGACAACTTCCTACAATTTTCACAATGAAGCATTATCAAGGTCTTAAGGCTTTTGTGACAAAATTTGAGAGGGATCCGATTAATCTGTGAGCAGTAGGGTGTCAAAGTACACAACCTATGACTTCCTGTTGCCACTAGGTGGCGCTATTACTATGATTCAAAATTGTCATATACATGTGTTCAAGGTCAGGATGTTATGACATATGAGAAATTTGGAGCAGATTAGGCAATGTACAGCCGAGTTACAACAACTTCCTGTTTCATGGCGAATGGTGTTTTTTTGCCGCCACGCCACGGACACATAGTTCGATAACTTTTTGATCTTTGAGTATCGTTTCACTGCCAAGGTCTCAAGAGCATACTGACCAAATCTGAAGGCAATCGGGTTTAATCTCTAGGAGGAGTTCGTTAAAGTACGGCGCCTTGAAACGGTCCAAAAACGTCATAAAATTCAAAATGGCCGACTTCCTGTTTGGTTTAGGATATACCTCCTTTTGACTTTTTTGTACGTCCCATCACGTTCCACATACCTACCAAATTTCATACAGCTAGGTGAAACCCAAAGTTGGGGCTACTCTGTAGGGGGCGCTATCGAGCCAAAATGTCATGCCGCAACTGGACACCCCAATAATACTGGAATTTTCACCACGATTGAATTTTGTGCCAAATTTCAAAAGATTCCCAGTATCCCAAGCACCTCCTTTTTGCGATGAAACTGGTACGATAATAATAATAATAATAATAATAATAAAAAACATTAGAATAACAATAGGTCCTCCGCTCCGACTACGTCGGTGCTCGGGCCCTAATAATCTGTGGACTAATCCCACCTCCTAATAAGTAGCATCATAGACTCGGCGCCTCCACTTTTGACAGCCGCCAGATGACAATCCATCAGCACACACTCCCTTCAACATTATACTGCACCACATGGTTTAAAATGTCAGCTGTGTGGCAGGGAAATCTCTGCATAATACACTTTAAACTGACATTTCCACGATTGTGCCAAGGGGCTGGTAATGTGGATAAAAAAAGAATCTATCATTTTACATCACTATTAGCCATATGTATTATGACATACTCCATTTTCAGACGTTTAAATGTCCGATTTCAGCTAATACCTGACAAATCCTATCACAGATTTGCAAAATCTTCTCAATGGCCTCACACAAGCAGAGATATTAAAAGGGATATTTAACTCAATCAAAACAGTACAACAACTAGAAAGGTGCACTCAGGAGAGTGCAGAACTCCGCCAGGTGTGTCTTCATTGACCACTGCTGGTTTGTAATTGTATTGTAATCAATTGTCTAGACTGCAAGTGCATCCGATGTGTTTTTCACTTGCATGTCGCACACAACAGATGCACTTCATACAGTCATACCAGATACAAAGGGAAACTCACCAAGCTGTCTGGCTGGTTAGCAGCAGCTGAGAACAGCAGTGAGTGCACTGTTAGTTCCATTAGCTGTTAGCGGTTAGCCAAACACACCATCCAAAAAAAAAACACCAACAAAAAGTGTACAGCAGAGCGGCGGACGAGAGGTACTCAGCAGTGTGAGCACTGTTAGTTCCATTAGCTGTTAGCGGTTAGCCAAACACAATATCCAAAACGACAACAGTGGCAAACTGTTTCCGCCCCACTGCGTCTCTGGGGGTCGGTGATGCACCCTGCTGTGTCAGCACTAGTGGCCCCGATCAGCCAGGGGCCGGTTAACAGCAGTAAGTGAGGAGCGAGCAGGCAGTCAATGGCAGTATAACACAGGCAATCAAAAGGGGTTTTGAGAAAGTGTGAGTTGCTGCAACAGAATCTCAGAGCAGACACCCAAAATATTGTGCAGTTTGCTGCAGCGGAATGCGAGATTAGCCGTGGACAGACACAGAAGTGCAAACTCACTCGGTCACGGACGCACACAGTCACCGTCACTCTCAGTAAGTAACCTATAGCATATTCTCCTGGCGGAGATAAAAACCAGTCGACATGTGTATAATATCTCAGCCCGACTCTATAACTATTGATAGGACGTTAGAAAAGTCAGTTACGACAGAAGCAGCCACCTGACTGTTTTTTCTCTCTAAGCATTGTTTTACACTCCCCATTGTTCTCCATAGCAGGGCTGCCAGAACGTTGAACCACGGAAAGGACACAGACAGCGCAAAGATAGACCCTTCATCAGCAAGCTCAAATGAGTTAGTCCAAACAATAAAGTTGCTCTATATACTAAGTGTACATATTAATACTGATAAGTGTCGCTGGGGATTTTGTCCTCATTTCTCATCCTCATGACTTAAATGAATAAATGTTTTCCTTCAGAAGTTTGTTGAAATATTCAATGGAGTCCTCCTTGACTATAACATGTCAAATTTGAAGTTATTTCAACAGTTCAGTTTTTTGTTTAGATGGAAAAAGCCTCAAAATTACATAACAGAGAAAATGTCCTCATGTCTAAACTCTCATAAAATCCTTTTCTTCAAAGGTTTTCTGAAATTGTCAGTGTAATCCTGTTCAGGATGACCCTAAAATGGACCATGTAAAATCTGATGTAATTTTAATACCTCACTCCAAACAAAATTGAAAAGTTGGCAGCTCTGTCCATAGAAAATACTACAACACTGAAAAAAACAATGGAAACAAATTAATCCTATGCTGTTTTTGTTTTTTTTAAAGCACCACCTGTTTGTCCCGGGCCGGGACCAACTCACAATCACCCTTCAGTACTTTTACTTTACAGCCACAAAAAGGCCGAATTCAAGACGCATTCTTCTTTCACATTCAAACTAAGCGACAGCTTTCCTCCTCAAAATCGTAGTTTTTCTAAAACAGTCCGCAGGAGGGATAAATATTAAAATGGCAGAAAATTTTACTTTTTGGAAACATAACCTGCACAGACATGGTTGGGGACTGTGTAGCACCAAGAAGTTTTTGTGTAAAACTTTCTGCGGCATCTACCTTTATCTGTGACGATTAGCAGCTGATCACGCAATACAAGTGTTGTCTTATAAGCTGTATTTATGTTGATCCTGTAAAATAACTACGTCTTCATTTCAGTGCAGCAGGAAGCTGTATGAACCATGAACAACTAGCTATGTTTGCTTATTCAGTTTTTTAAAGGTGTGTTCAGACAGAACACGAGTGTTAGTTTCAGCGTGATTGCATAACGTGAATGGAAAGATGAAAGTTGGTGGTTAAAGGGTGAATATCTCTGGGGCAGCGAGATATGAAGCAAAGATGCTCCTGTGCGTGTTGTAAGTTTTGGTTAAGCAAACTTAAGCAAACAAAATGTGTGCCTGTCCTGCGGCTTTAAGAATCTATACTTCATAAGAGACAAGAGAAATAAAAAAAAGAATAGTGACGTCTCAATGTGGATACTCCCGTTAGTACACTTCTATGAAGTACACCATGTACTTGCTTGCGTTGTAAGATAATTTCAACAGGGTAGTGTTGTCTCAAATCTAACACGGCCATAGTGCACTTCCCATAAATGACGATAGCAACATCTGACCGCTTCTCCTACTTCTTGATGGCAAATTGCAACTGAACAGAGCATTACTGCCAACATTTAACCGTCATTTGATTGTCGCCGGCCAAAATATAAAAACAAAAACACACGTATATCTTCCATTTGTTTATGGCAGTGTCACTCCCCTCCAGCTCTCTGACCACTATTTCATGTCCTACTCCCTCTCCCTATCCTCTGCTCCATCACTTCCTCCACCTACCCACATGGTTTCTACCCGGAGTCATCTCCGCTCCCTCTCCCCTGCTGATCTTTCCTCTTCTGTCACCTCTGCTCTCCCTGACCCTGAATCCTTCTCTCTCCTATCCCCTGATACTGCTACTGATCTTCTCCTCTCCACCCTTACTTCTTCTTTGGACAAACTCTGTCCCTTCACCTCCAGGCCTGCACGCCCAACTCCACCTGCCCCGTGGCTGTCGGACTCAGTGCGTACTGATAGACGGAGCCTAAGAGAGGCTGAGCGTAAATGGATATAAGGCAAACTCCCGGAGGACCTTCTTAACTTCCAAGCTCTTCTTTCCACTTTTTCCTCCTCTCTATCTACTGCTAAAGCTGCGTTCTTCCGCTCTAAAATCCTAACCTCAGCTTCCAATCCTAAAAAACTCTTTGAAACTTTCACTTCACTCCTCCAACCCCCACCCCCTCCTCCTACTTCCTCCCTTCTCCCTGATGACTTCGCCAACTTCTTTGACAAGAAGGTAAACGATATCAGATCCTCCTTCTCTCAGCCCCGCTCTCCCTGTCCAATCCTGCCCCCACAGCTCTCCCTCCCATCTCCACGCCCCATCTTACCCTTTCTGGCTCCTCTCTCCCCTAACGAGGTCCTCAACTTTGTTACGTCTAACCGCCCCACCACGTGCTCCCTTGACCCGATCCCTTCCCCTCTTCTTCAGTCTATTGCGACTGAACTCCTTCCTTTCCTCACCCACCTCATCAACACATCTCTTGTTTCAATATGCTTTCCCACGGCCTTCAAGACCGCCAGAGTCACCCCCCTTCTGAAGAAACCATCACTTGACCCCTCTGATGTCAAGAACTTCAGACCGGTTTCTCTTCTACCCTTTCTATCCAAAACACTTGAACGTGCTGTCTTTAACCAACTGTCTTCCTATCTCCACCAAAACAGCCTTTTGGACCCCCACCAGTCCGAGTTCAAAGTGGGTCACTCGACAGAGACGGCCCTCCTTGCGGTGACAGAGTCGCTTCACGCCGCGAGAGCTAACTCTCTCTCCTCTGTCCTGATTCTCCTGGACTTGTCTGCAGCGTTTGACACTGTGAACCATCAAATCCTCCTCTCATCCCTCGAGGGGATGGGCGTCTCAGGCTCTGCACTCACCCTGTTTGCATCCTACCTGACGGGTCAATCCTACCAGGTGACCTGGAGGGGGGCCGTGTCGGAACCACGCATGCTGACTACAGGGGTTCCGCAAGGGTCAGTCCTGGGCCCCCTTCTCTTCTCGCTCTACACAACATCTCTGGGTTCTGTTATTCGCTCACATGACTTCTCCTACCATTGTTATGCCGATGACACCCAGCTGGTCTTGTCATTTCCCCCCGGTGACACCCAAGTGGAGACGCGCATCGCTGCTTGTTTGGCTGACATCTCGAAGTGGATGACGACACACCACCTCAAGCTCAACCTAGACAAAACTGAGCTACTGTTCCTCCCGGGGAAGGGTTGCCCGCACCGGGACCTGTCCATCACCATTGATGATACCGTGGTGACGCCAACTCGGACTGCGAGGAACCTGGGTGTGACCCTGGATGACCAACTGTCATTTTCGGCAAACATTTCATCCGTTACACACTCCTGCAGATTCCTGCTCTACAACATCAGGAGGATTCGTCCCTTCCTGACTGACGAGACGGCGCAGGTTCTCATCCAGGCTCTTGTCATCTCCCGCCTGGACTACTGCAACTCTCTACTCGCCGGAGCACCGGCGTCGGCCATCAGACCTCTGGAGCTTGTCCAGAAAGCCGCAGCTCGCCTGGTGTTCAATCGCTCCCACACAACTCCCACACAACTTCCTTTCTCCGTTCTCTACACTGGCTACCTGTAAGAGCTCGCACCCAGTTTAAGACTCTGGTGCTAGCCTACAGGGCAGTGAAAGGAACAGCTCCTTCCTATCTCCAGGCCATGGTCAAGCCTTACACCCCCGCCCGACCACTTCACTCTGCTGCCTCGGGGCGATTGGTTGCCCCGTCGCTCAGAGGTCCTGGCGGCCGATCGACCCGGTCACGGCTGTTTTCTGTCTTGGCCCCACAGTGGTGGAATGAACTTCCCACTGACGTCAGGACAGCGGAGTCGCTGCCCATCTTTCGCCGCAGGCTGAAAACCCACCTCTTCAGGAAGTGCTACCCTGAGCCTTCCACTTAGCGCTTATTGTTTTCATACTAGCTTGTTGCACTTATTGTATTCGTATTACTTATAGCACTAACTGTTTCTCTTGTTTCTGTACTTTGGCTCTGAGTTATGCTCTGCTTCATGCTCTTAGATGCTTGTTTGGAAAAGGAAATGTACTTATGACTTCTGGTGACTAGTAGTTCTTTTGATTACCAATGTTGAATGCACTTATTGTAAGTCGCTTTGGATAAAAGCGTCTGCTAAATGACTGTAATGTAATGTAATGTAATGTGTTAACCAGAGCAACCGCAACTGCCATTTGCACAAGTTTGGTGGTCCCTCCCCTTTCACTATAAGTAGGCAAGATGGAGGCCATTGAGGGTGAGAAGTGTTTCATGCTCAACTGTTTGACCGTTATGAGTATACAATCCGAGTAGTCATAGTGCCCTACATTTTGCCATACTTGTCAATGTGAACGCACTTATGCACGCAAAATAAGTGTAAGTTCAGTAGAAAGTAAATTGAGACACTGCATTGGAGTTCCTGGTGAGTTCTGAGATCAGTCAGATACTGAAATGAACCCAAATACACCAGGGTTATTAAAGCAAACTAAAACTGAAACTAAAACAAAATCAAGCAGCAAAAAATACGGTTATACACACCAGTGCTAAAAAGCAGACCATCTACCCTGGCTGGCCTATAACTGGGAAGTGGTAGATGGCATCATCCAGCTGTGACCATACATCTCTGTGCCAGTGGGAGTTGCCACAGTTTCGGGCCAGTTTATGTGGACGAACGGAGGATTCTTACAGTTCCAACTTTACTACTTGATACTGGCACATTCCACCCCATCCAGCGAGGGACACCTCTGTGTACAAAGATATGTGTGATAGCACTCTACCCGACGACTGAACATGGGAGGGACCACCACATGGCGAGCAAGTGCATCAACTGGCTCCACCCTGTGGGGTGCAATGTGTGATGAAAGGTGCACCCAGCCAAGACTGACACTGGTCTTGCTGAAATATATTAAGGTCAGTAAGGCACATATTAAAAGAGTAAGTGACTGGGCTTTGTCTGTTGCATTGTGACTTGTGTGTGCAGCGGCAAGCCTTAGATTTGTCTGTCCGTGTGGGGGAGGCTCCAAAAAAAGCTCAGTGGGTGCATAAGCAGACTGGCTGAATGGAAAGTAGATGTCCCTTAAAAGGGCCAATGGTGTTTTCATTGCTCAGTAGAATGAGAGATGCGTTAGCCATACCCCATCACTGCCACAGACGCCGTTGTTTGTGGGGCGGCCGGGCGGGGCCAGGCTGACTCTTACCATGATGGCGCAAAATTTGCTGGGCCGTAGCCGCTGGAGTATATCATGGTGGGGAAGAAGGAGGCTTGTGTCGGAGCATGTTGAGGCGGAGTTGTCCACCAGCCATCATTTTGGAAACTGCCACCGTAGAAGCCGTGTGGGGGGTCAGGACAGCCGTCAGTCTTGGCCAGCTCTTGCTGGTATAGACTTCTACTAGGCCACGAGCAGGTGCAGGTTGTTGCTTCTGCCAGCACTGTTGCCGTGGTTTTGCACTGTTAGTGCTGTTAGCTGCAAGCTGCAAGCTCAGCTATGTAAAAGACATAACAGTTTATAATAAGAAGTAGATAAATATTTGACATTGATGAATCATCGTAGTTTTGGTGTGGAGTCATACAAGTGTAATATTTGCATCTATAAAATACAAAACATTCCTTTGTGGTATTGTGAGTAGAAATCTATGCTATATATACACACTACTATTTCTGTTCCATTGTGAGAATTGTTTTAGTACATGATACAGTTTAGTGCACACATTTATATTAAGAATTGACATTCAAATAAAATGGGTAAATATAGTTTTATATAGTTTTATTTATTTATTTATTTATTTATTTTTTTGTGAATCCAGTTTCTTTTTTGTAACTGTATAAACTCTGTTTTCAAAAACCTTTGGTCTAACTCAGTGGTATATGTTATTTTTCTGAATTTGAATCAGTTATCAGATGCTGTTTTCGCCACAATTTTCACAATTGCTTCCATTAAAAAGCTCAAAGGCAATCCGCTGCCTTCAACATTTATTGAAAGTGTCTATGGAGCAGAAGAGAATAATATGTAAATAAAAACAATTAAACAATATGTTTGGCTTTATTGAAGAAAAGTGTAGGAGTCACAGACAGCAGTTTTGTTGTTTGCCATCAGAAAAAGGTAGATATTTGTTTCTTATTGTTCAGGCATTTTAGTATGGAAAGAGATCCAGACAACAGCAATCTGAAAAAGCTAATGTGGATAAACTTTTTTTTTTCTTTTCACACATAAACAGCATTTTCAAAATTAGCCGGCTTACTGTAGACGCGCTCTGCTGCTCTTCTCACCTCCACTATCTCCCGCCAGGCATCCAGCCCTCAGCTCAATCTCTCACAGCCTCTGCTGCTCCGGCCCTTGGGAGGACTCATGCAGACCAGTTGATTAAAAATCACTTAGTGGAGAACACAAACAAAGCTGTCAGCCTTTGGCTTGCCCTTGGGATTGGAGTGTGGGGGGGGGGGGGGGGGGGGGGGCATAGGAGGGGTAGCATGAACAAGAAGAGATGAAGGGGAAGAAGAGGAGAAGAGACACTTAGCAGGTTTCAGTTAGATTTGAAAAGTTGACAAATGCTTCAAAGTGGGAACAAGCAAGGATTGAGAAAAAGTCATATCATTACCGCATTCAAAACCTTTTATTTAGTACGTATTAAGCCGACTGCTGAAGTCCAATCATGTTTTCTTCTTAATGCCAAGGATGCTCGACTGACAAAGAAACTGTGCAGTCAATAGTAAGAGGTGATTGGGGTGCTGGGTGGGTTTATTTAAAGGGACCAAGGTTCATTCCCACTAATGCCAAGAATATGTTTTTGATTTTAGTCACAATTGCCTAAATCTTATCCTAAACAACAACTCCATTAGCGTGTTTAAGCCCATTGAATGCTTTTTTTAAACCTCGTTTGAGGTTAAAGTAGCTGTATTTAACATTCTGATCATTAATATAGACGCAAACAACTATTATCTATGTAAAGATATAGTAGAGTAATGTCTACCTGAGCAAAGAATGAAGTCACTCTCCCTCTGTGTGTATTGCTATACGAGCTCCCCCTTGACCGACTGGCTGCGCACACTTTCAGTGCATGTTAGTGCATGTGAGCGTGCTCGAATGGTTAGCGTTGTTGCTGAAGCGTAGCACCCACCCTCAGGTGCCCCCTCAGCAAAACACTGTCAGCTCTGTCTTACACCTTTAAACAGCAAAGTAAACATTTTATTTTCTTAATTAATTTCGAGCTACATTATTTTGGTAACTGCAAGTGGGGATATCCTGGAATCTTCCTTGGTGGTGTGTTCACGGAAGCTCCGACATTGACAGTCCATTGGCATTGTGGTTTTGTTAGGAAAATCTAACCCAGGGGACAGTAAATAAACATGGGGGCTCATATTGCATAAACAGTGTCCCTGCTCACAACTACAAAATAAAGTTGAATCTCTGCAAGTTGATTTTTACTGAAATGAAAGGAAATCGTGTTGATGTGGGGCAGTCCACTCACAGCCTTGAAATGTTTTATGTGGCTCAATCTACCCACTGGCAAATAGCTTGTTGCAAATAGCTCAGGACACATCCAATTTGTGCACATATGAGTCATATAATCCAGTATTTCCATGAAAAGGGCAATCCTCATTAAGGCTGCAGGCAGCTAACAATTTTTTTCTCTCGATTGACAAATCGCTCGTTCCACAAAATGTCGACGGACGTTGAAATATGCGCATACGTTTCCTAAACAAACCCAAGGTGAAATATTCAAATAGCTTGTTTTGTCCAACCAACAGAGAACAACTCAAAGATATTCCTTTTATAATGATATAAAGCAATTTTTGGGCTTAAAAATTATTTTAATTATGAATCCACTATCAAAATAGTTGTTTATTAATTTTCTCACAATAGCTGAAACAATCAGTCGATATATCAAATAGTGGAGCAGTAAAAAGTTTGATAATTTATTCATCGTTTGTCATTTTCAAGCAAAATTGCCAAACATTCTCTACTTCCAGCTTTTCAGATGTGAGGATTTTTTGCTTTTTTTTGCCTTTTGTGATCATAAACGGGACATCTTCAGGTTTCTGACTTGTGCTAGGACAAAAGCAGTTTAGAGCATACATCTTATGGGCCAAATAGTGATTTGATTAATCGAGACAATATCATTAGATTAAGCAATAGTGAAAATAATTGTCAGTTGCGGTTGAATGCTACACATGAAGTTGGCTCCACAGCCAATGCTGAGCGAGTCAGTCAGAGGTTCCCCGCTGCAGAACCGCATGAGGCAGAAACGGATCAGTTGGATAGAAAATAGATGTGTCAACACATGATGACCGTTGCTGGTCTGATCGTACTGTGACACCCACGACAGCCGTAATTAGTGAGTGAGCACACACACACACACACACACACACACACACACACACACACACACACGTAGACAGTGTTGTGTATACACATTCACATACATGTGCAAAAGACACACACACACACACACACACACACACACACACACACACACACACACACACACACACACACACACAGCTGCCACTGACAAGGGTAGGGCAGCACGGCTCCAACGGTCTACTGGCCTTCACCACCAGATGGTTGTTACCACTGTTACACGCACATAAACACACGCACACAAACGATGATGTGATACAACACACACATTTGTTGTGTGCAAGTCCTCCGTAATACTCATAATAAGCCCATGGGTTGTGGGTGCAACATCTTTGACAAGCTCTTCCAACACAAACTGATCACAACTGCAAAAACCTTCACCTCTACAGTTCCCACTTTGCTGACGTTACTTAAAGAATTCTTACTTGATTGATTTGCATTATAGCACAGTGAGGACAGGGCCACACACACCGACCAGCGTAAACATCCTCGGCATACGTGAGTAAGGTGAGAAGTGTCTCTGGGGGGGAAAGTTGAAAGACAAATTGAGCGTACATAGTAAAAGAGAGAAGTACAGACGGACAATGAAAGAGAGATAACAGGTATATGAAGAGAGGGGGGGGGGGGGGAACAATGAATATGGAAGTCTCCCAGGATGCAGGAGCAAAGTCACCCCCTCCGTATCCCCACTGGGGCTTTCAAGGGTCAACTGAGAACTAAGAGGCACATTGGTGTCCAGTACATTGCCTGTGCAGGCGACCGGAGAGAGGATTGGAAGAGACACAACCTTGTTTGGTGAATTATACATACATTCACGTACACACACGGGTCACACTCTCTCTGGTGTCGACCCCCGTCTCCGCTGTTGTGAGTCTTCCATCGTATTTTTTTGCTGACCTGTGAGTGGAGGGGGCTGACAGAGGTGAGCACACAATCTCCCGACGCCCCAAACACAGAGAATTGAATCACCCCTGGGCTGACCTCCTCGGAGCAGAGCCTCGCCTATCTGCGCCCGGTGCTGTCGAAGGGGGGACCGTTTAGGGCAGACGGTGACCCTTTGCGTGACCCCCGGGTCCGTGGCTCTTCTGCCTCGGCTGCCGGGCAACATGACAACCTATACAAGGCCCTGTCAAACGCGTGATTGACATGTCCCCGCCCATCTCGAGCAACGTTCACGCCCGCCCCGGCAAATTACCCCAAAACCCAGACAGACAGCCATATCTTGGCTCCCCTATTTGCTCGCTTGTCGCCTTCCATATGTTGCATGCGCATACACTCCGTTCTGTCTGACGCGACAGAGTAATTGTGTGAAATAATGTAAAGCTGTTCCGATGCTCCAGGTAATTTATTTTCTACTGGTAGTGGAAGCTGAACCAAGGCCACGGGACTCAGTTTAAATGGGAGACCAGGTTATGTGGTGACTAAATCTGAACAAATGCGCCGTATGTGATTTAGTCACTTTTAGTTTTTTATTCCTATTGTGATAGATTTACTGTCTGATCACGCACCGCTCTTCATAAACCACAATGTCTCCCATGCATTTGCCATACCTGCGGTGGAGATTGGCGCGCGCGCACACGCACACGCACGCACACACACACACACACACACAGAGAAAACACACACACACACACACACACAGAGAGAAAACACACACACACACACACACACACACACACACACACACACACACACACACACACACACACACACACACACACACACACACACACACACAGAGAAAACCCACACACACACACAAACACAAAGAAAGAAAAAGAGCTACAGTACCTCCCTACATCAACAGTGGCCTAGATAAACACAATACATACAAAAGAGTCACCCCATGAAAATAACCCTCCATCTAAGCATCACTGCACTTATCTACTCATAAACATAGGGATAAATCAATTCAGTGAGAATTTTTTTTTTCTCTCTCTCTCTCTCATTTGAAATTACAGCTGCGGTACCAAAGCTAGCATGATAGCATAGGTCAAATTCACTAACCTCTTCTCTCCATGGCAACAGTCTGCCTCTTACAAAAAAAAAAGGCTCAGTGTGGTTTGTTGAAGTCATTGTGAGACGTTTTACCATGACCTGCGAATGCATGTGTCATGAGTGTGTCGATGCGTTGCACAAGGACGCGTAGACGTAGATGTGTACATGAACATGTGTGTACCTTCATATCAAGGTATATCTGCCCATCAGTGTTTGAGAGTGCATGTGTGTGTGTGTGTGTGATGACAACCCTGTTATCATAGCGTCTGTATTAGCATTGCAGCGTTTCACCGCTTTGTTTTACTCTGACCTGTATAATCAGTGTCACATTAGCAACACAACAAATCAAACGCTGCGAGTCCCCCCCCCCTGCAACCTCTCTCACACACACACACACACACACACACACACACACACACACACACACACACACACACACACACACACACACACACACACACACACACACACACACATCCTCCTTCATGCTCCCAGCTGGCCACCACACTGTGTCAAACAGATGCTAATTAATATGAAAACTAATACCTATTACACGACACACAAAGCTCCAAAACCACTAATTTAATTTCTTCTTATTCGAAAGCAAAAAGATGAAATGAATTAAGAAAACTTCTTCCTGTTCGTATCACAGCTAATACAGCTTATATCCCAGGTGGTTAGATTTAAGTGTACTTGAAGATAAATATTAAAAACAAGCTCAGCTAAAATATTATGGCAATGTAGTTATTCCAGTTTAAATTCAAATAATATCACACTATGGTCACTGTTGTCAAATTGAAATTCAGTCATTTTGTATTACAATAAATGTTTCCTCATTAACTGTTATACTATAAAAACAATGTAATCTACTGAAATGAAATGATTAGTTGATCAAAAATAAACTGCAACTATTTAAAACATGGATTAATTGTTTCAGCTTTTTAATTTTGAGGATTTTTGTCTGACAGTTAACTAAATATTTTGCAACGATGTCGCCTTGGACTATAAAAAAAATGTAAGAGGTATTTTCCCCTATTTTATGATATTCAATACACAAAAAGGATTAATCGATTAATCTAGAAAATGATTTGCAGGTCAATTAATAATGAAAATAAAAAGGTAGTTGCAGCTCTATAATATACTAATCATGAAAATCTTCTGAAAGCATTTAGTTTTTTACATGTGAAAAAACAAAGAAAATACATTTTCACTCATAAAACGTACTGTTGTTTTGTCACTTTGCCCAGTTCCACCTGAAGTCAAGGTCTTAACATTTTCTTTAGATTTGGTAAAAAGCACTTCCCAGATATCAGCTTTTATCAGCAAACCCCACATCATGTCTTTTTCACCGTTTTGACCTGAAACGACAAAATTCAAAAATGGGAGTTTTACGTAAACAAGGTTATTAAACAATTAAACATGGCTTTGGATGGCTGCTAGTGAGAGCGAGGTATTTTATTTTAAGAGATGTCTAAAACGAGAAAAGCTGTACAGTAAAAGCAGTCAAACATAACGGCCGAGTTCACAATTAAAATGATGAAGTACGTATTGCCCTTATAGATCAGCAGCAACACACACTCTTGTTCTCCTTTCCTGATACACAAAGAGGAAAGTCAGCATCCGCTCAGCTCCTTCTACTGTAAACCCTCCAGTGTTGGAAAAAAAAGAAGAAGAAAAGGGGAAGAGAGGAAGGAAGAAATTGAGAAGAGGGGAGAAAAAACAGAGGAAGGAAGGGAGAGAAGACAGACGGAGACAGATGGGCAAAAAGACAAGTGCGGAAAGACAGACGGGAAGAGGGAGCGGAAAGGAGAAGGAGAGAGGAGATGGAGGGATAGATTGAGCGAGGAGAAGGAGGCGTACTGTAGGAGATCCAGCTGACATTAGCGGGTGAGTTTATGAGATGTGATGATTAGCCAAATCCTGCTAATCAATGACACATTCACATGGGTTCCTGCTCTGTTGCTAAACACTAATTGGTCTATTCTGCAGCAAATAGGGAGATGCTGTTTCCCACTTCACTGTGAGCAATGCAAGCTGACACGGGGGCACATGTGAGAGCACACATGCACACGCACACACACGCACGCACGCACGCGCACGCACGCACGCACACACACACACACACACACACGTGTCGAATGTTACTTGCGTGCACATACTGTACATCTGTAGCAGATTCTGGTACATAAAAAGGTCAAATTGAGACTGATTCAATTTGAGAGTGGATGAGGAGCTGAGGATCCTGCTCGACTCGCTCTAACAATAAGGAGAGAATGGGATCCTAGAGCGGGCCAGTTGAACCAGCAGAGGGGGGTGTGGGGGGGTGGTGGTTAGGGACGGAGCCCTAAATTCAATTTCACTTTGTTGAGCATTTAGATAATGTCTCCTAATGTAATGCCGGGGCCGTGAGTGGATCCACAACATAGCAGCGGCAGCAGTCGTTAATCACTGTGCAGCAGCAGCGCCACCACTGTCCGAGGACAGGCACTGCACACACCTGGAGACTGGATGCAGGGACTGTACCTGGACCTGGAATGGAGCACAAGTCTAAATGTGACGGTTTGTTTTCCATTAAAATCATCCACGGAACCTACAAATTGCTAATACATATATTACAGTTTAATACACAGATGTGCAATAACATTTACGCGTCATTCATTACGGTCACTATTATACTTAAATGTATAAATTGGCCATAAATGTTAATATACATGCATGTACTGTACATAAAACAACACTATTACATTATCCATACAAGATAATGAAAATGCTCTTTGCACTTATTCTAACAGCTTTTGACCTGTACAGAAATTGCATGGTGTTGTCCATTTGTTGCTTTTATTCATATAAAGCTCAGCCTGTCTGCACATCATAGTAATATGTTTAATCATTGCTCAGCTTTGTTGTCCTTGTTAACGTGTATAAGTACTTTGACATCCGTTAGAAACCAATACATTTCTTTGTTTGTGTAAATACACCTGGCCAATAAAGCTGATTCTGATTATTGAGTAAAGTGAGCTTTGTAAAACTTGAATGTGGGGAGTTAATCACGATTAGGCTGTTTCCATTCTATGAAGCACCGACTATAATGATAATTTAGCAGCCGTTATTTAGGCAGCAAGCCACAAAAAATAATCAGCCAATTAATAATAGAATTTGAGTTCCTGAAAAACATACATGTGTTTTGTTTACATTAGTGCATCAATTAATCAAATGAATAATTCTGTCAATCAATCAATCAATCAATCAATCAATCAATCAATCAGGTCATTTTTCAAGAAAAACTAAAACTAAAATCCCCAATATTTTTTTCTGTTTTATAGCAATGAAAACTAACTACTATTTTTGAGGTTTGAACGGTCAGCTTTGGTAAATGGAACAGTTATTTCCTGACATTTTATAGATTAAAAAAGTAATTTAAATAATCCAAAAGAATAATAAAATCTGAGAGTAATCAATAATGAAAACATTCATTCGTAGCAGTCCTTTAAGTTACAGTATTATGCATGTATTATTATAAATGACTCCCTATAGAGCCCCTCACCTTGGAGAACGGTGTTGTCATAATATTGTCACATCTCTCAGTCTTTCTCATACAGTACACACGCCCACGCACACGTACAGCACACCCACACCGCCATGAGTGCGGTCAATGCGGGGTGTATTCCTCTCTCGGTGAGTGCCAGTGGTTAACAGTGCTTTAAGTTGAAGAGGAGGACAAGAGGAGGGTTCACTTAAACACATGACTGTTACTACCTAAATATTAGTGCAGGGACTCTCTCTCTCTCTCGCTCTCTCTCTCTCTCTCTGAGTGTGTCTCAGTATGTGATAGTGTGTCTATGTGAGTGTGTGTGTGGATGTAATTATGTGCAGAGGAGAGGCTGTTTGGGGTAAATAGAGTTGCAATTATTCTTTTAACCTGTTAGATTGTCAGCCCCACTAACATACTGGGCCAGGAGGAGACAGACAACAGACAGATAAGTAGTGCATTTAGAGACAAACAGTGGCGCACACTTAACTCAAAACTAAATGCCTAAATTTCTCTATGACATGTATTACCAGAAATGTGACTTTTTGTTTTTTCCAGAATGAATGGGTTCTAATGATGTCTGCAAAAGAGACACCAATATGTGCAATATTTTTGTTGTTGTTTTATTTCTTTATTTAAAGTTACAATAATTGTAGCACCTGTGGCCCTGAAGAGATTAAAGTGAAAAAAACGATGAATGAATTGAATGATGTGAAGATATATTTTGTAGTTGTTGCTTGTATTTGTATTTCTAAACCCCTCGGGCGTACAAGGAGTGTTTAAAATAAGTGATTTGATTGCCGTGTGTCAAGGCATGATATCGCTGAATTGATTTAATTTGCGATACACTCGCTGTTGACAGCTGTTTGACTGAGCTGAAGTGTAATGCTCCATCAGCAGCAAATGGAGTAACCCATTCAACACCACTACTGCCGCATTAGAGACAGGAAGTACATTTTATTTTCCCCTCAGTACTTTCTAAATGGTCTGATAGCAAAAAAAAAAAAATGTGATGACCGAATTATTATATCGTCCTGCAAGGTATTCAGGTGGGAAGAGAGTGTAACTCAGACCTAATTTTAAATATATAAATTTTATCGGGTGAATAAATAGGAAACTTATAAACCGGATGTTTTAAAACGCACAGATTGCTCAACAATCCAAAGAAAAGCACATCAACATCCACTACCGCCTGATCAATTTGATAACCTCAAATACACGCAAAAGAAATATTACAGAAACATTTCACCCCTCTCACTCTTTTTTGCTATACTTTGCACACACACACACACACACACACACACACACACACACACACACACACACACACACACACACACACACACACACACCACAGGCTTATAATGTTATCGGCCCAGATCACCAACTCAGCAGATCTCTACCGCATGTCACCTACGATAATTCAACGCATGCACACACACACTAACACACACACACACACACACACACACACACACACACACACACACACACACACACACACACACACACACACACACACACACACACACACACACACACACACACACACAGATGCAGAGTTTGGTGGCCCTTGTCAATAGGACGTTAAGGGTTTTGGCACTAATGACCAGTGTAGAGATAAGAGAGGAGAGGTTAATGTGTTGCTGTGGGTGATCAAGATAAGACCGATCCCTTTAAGCCCGCGGACAATGGGACAGTGAGAAAAAGGAGAGAGGATACAAAAACTAGTTAAAAAGGTAGAGAGAAAAAAATAAATACGGAAATAAGCAAAAAGCCTTGTAGACGACATGGTTTGTGTCACCGCCGCATGTGAGCTATTGTTTATCACATTTGATGTCGGAGTAAGTGAATTTATGCAGATTCAGTCCATCAGGGCTGCACACATAAATATGCACACAACAGAGCAGAGCAGAGCACTAAACACTGAAAAACTCAATAGCCACCACCAAGCAATCCAGCCTTTCAACGGAAGGAGACAAACCAAATATACGACCCTGTGTCGCATTCAAAGGAGGCTTCATTTTGGAAGTCTTTGTGCGGTCACGTTTAAATACATCTATTAAAAACATCTACATCTCTGGTTTGTTCAAAGTATTCCGAGCATTAAGGGGCGGACACAAGTACTAGTACTAGTTCAGACTTAACCCTCAATGCATAGGTATATGTATCTATACTGTATAAATACACTATATATCTATATCACACACACACACACACACACACCCACCCCTTCCTACCTGTGAGTGAATGTAACATAAAATGCCCCCCCCCACCTCCCCATCTGTGCGGCCGGCTGGGTCGGCTGACATTTGGACACTTGTCAATCATCTCTTTCAATAGCCAAGCGGCAGGAAAAATGGAGTCGGGGGGTCAGCAACTCAGAGTATCGCCATGGCAACAACTGCACTGAAGTTCATAGCCTGCTGGGACTGCAGTTCTAAGTGTGCGTGTGTGTGTGTGTGCGTGTGAGAATGTCCATTTTTGTTTCTGGTTGGAGTGTGTGTGCATGCCTTCTTGTGTGTCCAATTGTTCCCCATCAGCGAGAGGCAAATACTCCTCCCATTTCAGCTCTCACCTTGCAACCTCACATGCAGCTTTAGCCTTTTCTCCCCCCTTCCCTCTCTCCCTCCCCTAACCAGCGGGTCAAGGAACAAGGCCCTGCAGGAAGTACAGCATCCCAAAAAAAAAAAAAAAGAGAGAGAGAGAGTACTTAACCTTTCACCACCTTGGCCTCTCCCTCTTGTTCCCCTTTGCCTCTCTCAGTTTTGCTCTTCCTTGCATGGTGTGTCTGTTTCATTGTGTGTTTCCTCCACTTGCAACCCGCTCTCTAATTGTTTTCTCATCTTCAATAGTCGTGCTTTCATCTGCTCGCCCCGGCGCTGCATTTTGAGCTTTTTGTTGTTGTTGAGGCGGTGAAAACGTTGCATGTTATCCCATACTGTGGTTCACGTGTACGAGCAGACCCCGTGTTCAGCCAAAAGCACAAGAAAACGGGGTGAGTGAGCGCACAAAACACAGCCACAACAAACTACGTGGAGCCCGCACCACTGGTGGTCTGTTTATGGGATGAATACGAAGGATAATTTGTGTTCTCAGTCAGGGAAAATAGCTCAGATTGAGCCTTCCGAGGACAATCCACTGACCCGTTTACCGAACACTTATCGCAGAGAGGTTCACCGGCACTATTCATCCTCCCGGGGCTTCAGCAGCAACTAGTCCCTCCTATACCCAGACTGTAATGACAGCAGCCACACAGATATGAATTTAATACAATGCACCGAATGGCAGGAAAACATTTAGCTTTGGGAATAAACGCCTCTCACGAAAATGTTGACGTACACATTTACATGGCAGCTTGTCGCAGATTTTTAGGGATTTGATGATAAGACGGCAAACTTGTGTTGCATTAGTTTTGAGCACAATTGTTTCTTTTTGGCACAAGAAAAAAAAAAAAAAGCCTTTTGAAAAAACAAAGCACTGGCATACAAAGTAAAAAAAAAAAAAAAAAAACTAAAAAAAAAACACAAATTAAAAAGTACACAGGTTGCTACATGTATGTTTATTTTGTGTCCTTCCTCGTACTGTAACCAGTGAATTTGATGAGTAAAATCTGCTGCTAATAGCTGTTTGATGTGGATTAACATGCTCCATTACCCCAATGTACCAACACTGCCAGAGCCATTACAGAGCGCGCACACACACACACACACACACACACACACACACACACACACACACACACACACACACACACACACACACACACACACACACACACACACACACAGAAATAAACGCTCCATGACACAGACACCAGCACTACTCCATCCAAATCTCCCCCTGACAACACACATGCGTCCAACACTCTCCCTCTTCCCAGTCCCATCAACGGACAAGGCCCGACTGGAACGGCGTAATTCTGGGGGATAACTCATGGGTAATTTTGGGATAATCTCCAGCAAACCATTCGGAGCGCTGCCACCCAGTTCGCCCGCAGCCTGATTACCAGGCTACCCAATGCCAGCCACTTGTAGTGACCAGCACCGCCAGCAACCACTTTGCTGCAATGCAAATAAGCAAAACAAACGAGGAACCTCCAGCAGGAACACATCCAGCCCTGCTCCGCAGATACTCACTAAATACTGCAGGTTAATGAAAAGACACGCACGCCAAGGACTGAGGCGAACAAATCCAAAACACCAATGTAAAGGCATCTTGTCACATGCTAAAGCATACATGTGGAGAGCATACACACCAAGCCCTCTCCATGCCCCCCCGAGACACACACACACACACACACACACACACACACACACACACACACACACACACACACAGACAGCTGAGGGGATTTTCATTATGTGTGATTGCCATCTCGTGGTAGGAGTAACTACACGATTAGGACTGAATGCATAACCTTTGCTGTAACATGCAATTAAATATTCAATTCCACAGTCTTAGCCAAGGCCGAAAACATAAAAGGCAATTTCTCCATTTTCTCTTTCAAGGACTTTAGACCAAGAGATCAAGCAAGTGAAATTATAATTGTAAACTTTTAAACACCACTAAAACATTCAAAACAGCAGTCAGACTAATTTGCTGTAGCATGATACTTTAGTGCTAAGGTTCTATCATTACATTATTGAGATCAATTAATTTGCGTAAACATTGCGCGCGCGCGCGCACACACGCACGCGCGCGCACACACACACACACACACACACACACACACACGGTGCTGCAACTCTGGTTCATATGTTGATAAATACTGACACCTAGTGGTTCAACCTAAAAACTGCGTATGGACCACACGTTAGGACCAAAGTAAATACCACCACCTCTTGGCCAACACACCCATGCAACAACTAGAGAAGAAGGCTAACTAAATGCATCTTTTACACAATTATTTTTGGATGATAAAAATGTCCTGAGTTTTCCTACATCAGTACAACAAAGATGTTCTAAGTACATTTTAATCTTCCCATATAAACCATAACTTTGAAAAAGAACTCCTGTGCATTCATGAGGATACAAAGTGATGCTAACTCTCCTGTAACACTTACTGTACATGACTACTTAATCATGAATGCAGCATTCTGCGTACGTTAGCGACTCATCACTGCTGATGTTGACCACCGGTAAACTACGCGGGTCACTTGGGACACTTGACGTTGCACGCTGAATCATTTCGCTCTACATTGTGCGCACGCATGCAGATGGAATCTTTCCCGCAAACTTCCCCTGACATCACTCTGACAGACGCACACAAACACAGTTCAAGTGCACCCAAATGAAGTGCCATCTTTAGGTTTACTCACCATCAGTTAAGACCTCTACCTCTTAGGCAGTGAAATCAAATCAAACGTGTTTACAGTTTCAGCTTTGAAATTCAAGTCATTAACATCATCTCCCTCTACTGTCACAAAACTTTGTCCAGGGAATAGTATCAAAAAGTAAGAGGACCAAAAAAAAAAAGGATGAAAAATGAAGGAAGTCAAGGTTTCAGCACAGAGGAAGGGTTTTCCCGTAGCATCCAGAAGAAAGGGTGTCTCCACAGTTTGTATATTAAAAAAAAAAGAAAAAAAAGAAAAAAAAGAATCACTCCTCAATGAAACGGTAAAAAGCCAGGAACATGAACTGTAACAGCTGCTGAGAGCAGATACAGGAAGCAGCCCCCCCCCCCCTCGGTCAGTCCATCCACTCCACAGAGCACTCAAGTCCAGCACTTTTTTTGTTTTGGTCCTCCTGTTTGAGAATGTCAGACGGAGAAATTCACTTCTCAAAGAGTGCGCAGACTCAGCTGAGGATCACATCCCAGAAGCAGCTTTGACCCGCAGACGATTACAGACGGCAGCAGGGAGAGAGATCTGGACATGGCTGATGCATCCGAAGTGGCGTGGAAAGCTCACCTTGTTTGGCTCAGCCACCCCACCGTGTCTCTGGGCGGTGAAAGCCCTCCTGTCAGTTTTATACCACCGCAGACACACCGGTCTCCTCGCTCATCCCCCCTCCACCCCTCCTCGCCTGCTAGACACATTGACTGATTTGCTCTGCTCCATCTCTGCACTTGACCAATCCACTCCATCAGCTCCACCGGCGCTCTCAACTCCACACAGATTTGCACCGCGCAACCTATTCCACTTTTAAGATGCTCTCACTCACTTGCCTCATCCCTCCCTCCCCCTCCACCGGCTGCCACACACCAGTCACCTGTGGACTTAGAAGTACTCAAAGCCATTTCCCAATCTCCCGCCCTCCTCGCCTCATTCGTATCTTGTCCATCTCTCCTCCTATTCCCGTCATTTCCCACCACCAACTCCCATTTTCACTCCTATACCCACTTTTAGTCCTTTCACTTCCTCTAATGAGTCCTCAGCCTCTACCCAACCATTACCAATTTTCTCTGACCCACTACTTGCTATTAGCCCCTAGTCTTCCTCCTCCCCTTCCCCTTCATCCCTCCACTCTCCATCCTTGTCTCTGCCTATCCGCCTTATATATCCTCAGCCTTCGCTTTGCCTTCTCCCCATCTCCAGCAGCATGAATATATTATTATCTACACAATGGGGCCCTGCTTATTGTTTATGAATTACCAGCCTTGCGGCCAAACAAAGCCTATTTTCATAAGAAACCTCCATTTCATTTCAGCTCCAATTAGATTGGGGGGCTAAAGAATAGGAGTCCTCAGGCCTCAGCCCCTAAGGATGGCAGGTCCATTCAGCTTCATTCAATGGGGCCTTATTGCTTTCCCATACAAAAGAGCACGTGGACGGGCTTTCAGACTGAAACACCAACCAAAAATGACTGGGAGACAGTACTGTACAATAACAAATCTTTAAAGAAAAGACACTGAGTGCTTATCCTCCCATCCATCAATTCATCCCTCACTCCTCGCTTTCTTCTTCTCCTCTGTTCCTACATTGTAAGACCTGGACATTAATGACAGACAGTTGAAAGAGGAAGGGAGTGAAAGAAAGAGAAGAAGAAAGCGGCGGAGCAGCTCAGTTTTTCACAATACATGTCAAGTCTAAATGATCACAGGCTGCTGAATAGACAGATGGAAGGAAAAAGAGGTGAGTCGTATGTATGTGTATGTATGTGTATGTATGTGTGCGTGCGTGTATGTGTGTGTGTGTGTACAGCTGATTGATTCTCTGCTTTGAAAAGAGAGAGAAAGGAGTGAACGAAAGAGAGAAGAAGACCTTGATGCTTTTTTTCTGAGCTCCACAATAGTCGGGGAGTCTGAGCCGTATTGTGGAGCACCCACGGTGACAAGCTGTCACTCCGTCCTGGTTCGGAAGAAAGAGGCAGAGAAAGTGAAGAGGGGGGGAGCAGAGCCCCGATAATAAACGTCCACCTCTTCAGTTCAAAAGTTTCTCACCAACCGGACCCTTGACGGGAAGAAGATCGCTCTCAAGTTTGTCGAGGTGAAGTGCGATAGAGCGATGTGCACGAATGTGCCTCCACCTGGGAAGAAGAGAACACCTAGAAGGCTGAGGGACCCCGGTTAACTTCCCAGTAGCAAGGCGGTGGCTCTTTCCATGCTCTGGTTTCATTTTACCGGGGGACCGAGTGGCTGTCGGGCAGCCAAACACTGCGGGACAGTCGGGCCAACGAGGTCAGAGCATGACAGCGCTGGCAAGGCTTTATCTGAGGAGATCTGCCTCACAGGATGAGCGGGAATTGTGCCCTTTGTTTCCATGAAGTAATATTCAACGTGAAAACAAAAGGAAACCGTTTTCATCACCGACGAGTGGACAAGGTGAGAGTCACAGTGAAAAGGTTGACATCTGGGCTTATTCATCCCACAGCTGCAGAATGGGATCATCTAGTTCTGCACGATTATCAGGGTGCACAAAAGATTTCAGTAAGCTGGTCGTTTACAAAAAGAAATGGCACGCACACAATTCATTCTTTTTTTGTTAAATCAATGACAAGATGCAACCAATATCATTGCCATAGCAAACCTGTTTTCATGTTATTTCAAAATGCAACCAAATCCATGCACAATAGTACCACACACATGAGTAATGAGCTCTATCCATGAGCAATAATACATAAACAACAACATGTCCAGATCAATCATGCAAGACACATTACTGACAGAAGATACAAATCAGCTGCACCGACCGGGGGCAGAGCGGCACACACATTTAGAATAATTCAATTTCAATATTTCTTATATCATTCATTGCAGCATTAGAAAGGCTGATGGCTATGTATCACTTTTAAGACACCCCAGCTCCCCATCCCAGATGTTGTAGCTTCTGGGGGGAGCGAAGCCTCTTAATTTACTGGTATTGCCAAGTACAAAAATACCGGCAACTGAACAGAACCAGTAGATCTCCAGTATCTGTTGACATACCTGGCTTGGTCCTCGGTGAAGTGAAGCAGTTATTTGACATCCCAGTAGAGTGGTGTGGGAATAGGTGCTGCTGAATCTACCAACAGAGAGGAAAACTCTTCTTTAGGCTTAAACTAAGCAAACATGAGTCCAGAAATACTAGCAACAAACAGCACAGAATGAACAGTTATTAACAAACAAGCAGAAATGCTACTTGAGCAGCAGCAGTTAGCAAATAACGTTTAACGAGTGCAGTGGCAACATGGCGGACGGAAAGTGGATTACAACCAAAGAGACCGCCTTTTTGCAAAGGGTGCGTTGGATACCCGTAACAGTGTATCACGTGTGGGCGGAGTTGCGCAGCTAGTTCACAACCTGCTGTGCGACACTAAACGTTTGGTAAAAAAATAAATATAAAATAAGAAGACAACACGAACATAGTTATAATTTTGTTTATCAGTACAAGCACATTACCATTTGAAATAACTTCTACTTTACCTGAGCAGTGATGGATGAAATGATTGGTTTCCTCACCAGTGGTTTTGTTTTTTCTCTCACCAGTGATAAGACGCATGGAATCCCCTCTTAACCGTCCTTGCTTACTGTCGCATACTTTTTCCTTTTACTTTTAGTACTGGTGCTGCCCTTACACAGAACATATTGATATGCATTCAATTGGGACATACTACTTCGTCATGCCAAGCCATATGGCATTAACTTCCATTTGAAGTTGCTCTTTCTCTGTCGTTGATTACAGTTAGCATTATACTGTATAAGTATTAGTTATAATTAGACTGACTTTTGACTTGTTTTGTATAATATACAATCATTGTTAGCTGGTCAGCCAACTGGTTGTGTTTGTCCTGGTTGCATATGGGAGCAGTTTTCCAGTTCTGTCTCTTAGCTAGCTTTACGTTGGTTCACACTAGCTAGTAATTTCTGCTATAATCTGCTAACCTTTTTTCTAATCAATTTGTTTTGTTATAGTTTTTATGATACAGTAGTACTTTTTTAATTTGAACAGTGTCCATAAAAGATGGAAAAAACTATTTCCACAGTGATTTAGTAATGTAAAGACAATATAATATAAATAACACCATAAAGGTATAAGAATGGGGTCAATACTTTTCAAAGGCATATATAACCAAATCTCCAGATGGGATTTATATCTCTCTCACTTTTCATTACACCCAGTACTAGGCCACATGGTTCCACATAGGAATTGGGACCCACAATGGGACCCAGGGTAAATCTGAGAGGTCACATGATGCTGATGAGATCCTTAAGGAGGGAAAAAACACACAAAATGTGTTTTGTTTTTTTAAAGGGCAACAAGCCAAAAAGCTTTGGAACCACGGCACGAAGCCATCTAGTTTGTGTGGACTGGTATTTGGTTTTCTGTTCGTCAATTAGTTTGATTGAACACAACTTCTTTAGCTCCACATACAATACAAACTAAAATACATTCCTTAACAATAAAATGATATACAAATAATTACAACATAGCGAAACTGTGATTTGTTTGGGCAATTGGGGTTCTGAGGCCCGAGTGGTAATCCAGCCATGGCGCTTTTGAGTGAGTGTGTCTTTGTCTGCGAGACTAAGAGAGCAGAGTTCCCTTGTTCCTTTGTTTTGTCTGAGCAGATTTAGCAGCAACTCATTATTGACAGTCATTATTTTAAGAACACGTTTATTTCTCCCAAAGGACAAAGGCTCATCTTTTAGCAGTATTTACATTATACAGTACAACTTCAATATCTGTACAATTCCCTAGGATCCCTGGATAGAAAGTCAAACCGCAAAGTGGTCAAACAATAAAGAGGACAAAAAAGGAGAGAAAAAACAGACACAAAAGATGAGTTTCCTGCAACAATCTTCACTTTCTCAAAACACCAAGCAAAGCCTGTCAGGAAAAGACGGAACCAAAATCAATTGATACAAAATTAAATAACAAAGGAAAGGTTATGAAATGGTATGTTCAAGTTCAGACTTGTCCAAGGCCTTTGTGAATATTATCACCATTAAAGTATCAATATGGACCATTGGACAGCGGACCTTTAATTGATTGTAGACAGAGGGAGAGGACTCCTCTCCACTTGTCTTCCAGCACTCCCACAGACACTGATGATGGATGTTGAAGCTATGGACACACTGAGGGTTAAGTGTGTAATCTCCTCACCATCTTTGTTGGTGTTGGAATGTTACCGTGGCGACCGATGGTCGACCCCGTTCAGCATCACGTCGCAGTTGTTCTTGTCTTTCCACCGGCGGGGCAGTGACGACTCTCCTCGTACAGCAAACACACACATCCATCTCAAACAAGCCCAACATTACCTGCTTACAGATTCACTCGTCCGCTCCCTCACAACCAACCTTAAATTATGTGTGTGATTGTAGGCACTTCACTCTCTCACTCTCACTCTCACTCACACACACACACACACACACACACACACACACACACACACACACACACACACACACACACACACACACACACACACTGCAAGCAAGCCCACACATGTTCATGCTCTTTCTTTTCTCTTTTCCAAGCTTCAGATGGAGATAGCGCACGAGATCCTCAGAGGTTTGTCTCATCCCATGTCGGGTCATTCATGCTCTTTAACACCCTCTTCACAACTTTTTCCAGATCCTTCCGTGCTCTCTGCTCCTCCTCCAGGGACCTCTTTATTTTCTTGTTATCCTGTGTGGAAAAACAGTCTTATCATTCATGTCATTAGCCCAAATAATGGGAAACACATTGATGTTTCAAACTTCGTAAGTGCCAGAGAACAAAAAATGATGCTTCAAATGCATTTAAATACTTAAATAGTATGCCTCCTCTTCACCATTACAGCTAACTTGAACCGAGTCTTATATTAGATAAATCACACCATCATGCTCCTTCATTAAACATCCCATTCATAAATATTCACCTGTTTCAGCTCTTGAACCTCATCCCTCAGGGCGTACACCACGTCCACCAGGCTCCTTGAGGATGATACGAATGTACAAGTCAGCACATCAGTGATGCCCACAAGGCTGGTTAGATAGGTTCATACTTTTCAAGTCTATATTAAAAACAGCCCTCACAGAACAAAAGCTGTGGATTTTTGTCCCCCATCTCTGCCATTTCCAATGATTTTGGTCCAAGTGATTTTTAAGTTTTCTTTTGTAAACATATATCATAAGAACGGAAGGATTGGATCTAGTATGCGCTGCCTTTGTCAAGGTTGAAAAGATGAATGAAGTTTGTCATCTTGGTTCAGACTACAGGGCCTCCGTGTCGTTATTTTTATAATCCTTTTAAGCATAGGCTCAACTCATAACCATCAGCTACACTATAGTGAACGTTGTGAATATGTCTGTTCCGCACAGCATGATTGGTTGGTGCCTTTATTCACGGTGCGAAAGCTCGGAAAAATCTACCTCCTTCTGGAAAAATATTTGGTTTCTTTTTTTAGCATTCTGTGTGAAAAATTAATTGATGTATGAAAATAGTCTCAAACAAAATGCACCAATAACTCCTGTTTAAGTGATGTTTGTAAAAAATATACAGTGCCCAGCTGATTTAGAAAATTACTGAGCCTTTTAAAACATGAAGTTGTGCATTTGTGACCCCTCCTTCAGTAGGAACAAATCGACTTTGGGCATCGTTGGTTTTGGTCTTTACAATATGTCAATAACATGAATCAGGCAAATGTTAAGCGTTAAAGAGACATTTTTTCTATCATCTTACTTTTCTTCTACAGTACTCTGTCCATTGCGACGGGGATCCTCCACCAGGATTTTCCTCTCACCGGGGATGATCACATGCAGCTCTGATTCCCTTTGCGGTCCTGTTTCAAAACAGAAGAGCACTCAACAATCGGCACCGTGCTTTGTCTCCTTGTAGTAAGATGAGTCGGTACAGAACTCCTTATTGGAACAAGTTATAGTCAGCATCAAAGAGAACCAAGCACAGACCAAAATTGGTAGTAGTAGCGTGTTAGTCATGCACAGACGAGACGTCAGACAAGAGCCACACAAAAGTGAAAAGGAAATGAGAGGCTGTGGAGATATCTGGCAACAAAACAAAAACTCAAATCTATTCATTCACTCACGTTTCTTTGTCAATCAGAAATGAATGATAACCCCACAATCTACACGCTAAACACAACCAGATTTGCCGTTCTCACAAACCACCAGAATGCCAGCGTCTATCAAATGACAGATTTATTCAAAACTCATAATACAGCGTTTTGGGACTTGAACACTTCAGCAGAGTAGAACAAATACACTGAAGGCGCTGTTTGCAGATAAGACATGGTCACATGTGTGAACTGAATACAGCATTAGAGCACACAGAGGACACGGTTGGTCATAGACAGTTGGTCTCTTTTCACTCTGCCTGTTTGACTTCTTAAACCACAGAATACACCTGTCACAAAGTATAGCACATGATATAAGGACAGTGATATTCTTAGCTCAAATACTCACAGAAGGTAAAATGGACTTTTATTTTTCTTGCTCCATGACAACTAGTATTTACAGAAAGGGAGACTATGTGCTCTTATATGTAAAGTTCACTCTTGACAGTATTCTGAGATTGAATGAGTAGCTCACATCGAAATGTTCCCGTATAATCACGGTCTCTTGTTTCTATTTTTTTATTCATTTTTTTACTCTCAATGCTTTCGAAACACCAAAGGTGAGCATTTACACTACGAATGAGCATTTACTTTACAGTAACACTGAATACTCAAGTCTACCTTTAGGACTATATCATACACACTCTAGGTAGACGACAAAAAGTACAGATATTAACAGATTCTATCCCCCACCCCCGCTGGCCCGTTACATGATTGTGCAAAATAATTTAAAACACTTCATGTTATAATCTTCAGTGTAAACTTTGATACAGAGCAATACAATTGTAAAATAGAAAATAAATGATTCTTCCAGGGATCATTTTGTAAACATTGACATACAGAAAAAAAATGTAAATAAATAAAAAGAAACGCCTGTAAACAAGATAATGAATACAACAAAGGAATCATTACAGAAACAGTAAATAGTACTGTAACATGGACCAATATATTCTATATCTCACCCACATTGCTTGCTGTAAGAGGAGATAGACTCTACTGTAAGTGGATGCCAACCTGTACTTTTATTACCGACACTGGAAAAATACTTCTTCATAAAAATAGTCATTAATGCAAGAGATAGCATGGGAAACCTCACAAGCCGGACAACACAAAGGCATGTCTGGCTTATGAGGCCGTAGCATAGGTGCAAGTTGTGTTGTGACACAAGGGATGTTTGTTGTCACATTAAGCTAACCTGGTCAAATTGAGTCTAGTAACTGCTACACCAGTTCAACATTTTGGGAAATAGGCTTATTCGCTGTTTTGCTTAGAGTTTGATGGGAAGATTGATACCACACTCATGTATGTAAAATAAATATGAAGCTAGAGCTAGCAGTTGATTTGGTTAGCTTAGCTTAGCTTAGCTTAGCGTAAAGACTGGAAGCAGAGGAGCCGAGCAAATTTTAAGTAACTAGTTACTTGGTACATAAGATTGAAACATGAAATTAGATTTCACTCATTTGCTTAATTTCCATGACTGAGACAAAAAAAATTAATCAATCAAATCAATCTCGTGTTTGTTGTGCTTGGCATCAGGACTGGAATGGGGAACAAGCTAGGCCACGACTAAACCCACTTACAATAAACCCACTTACAAGCACCTTTAAAGCTCACTGATCAACAGGTTATTTCTTTGTTTGTGTATATTTATATTGATACATATATTCACTATTATACGCACTGTATAGTCATTCCAGCCTGTCTCATTCCCCACTTTTATTTATTTCATAATTATCTATGTTTTGTTCTTATTTATCTCAGTGGGTTCTTGACTCCTACTCTTACATGTACGGGGACATCAAAGGTTTATCTTATATAGTGAGCTCTAGAGGTGCTGATAGCTGGACACATCCAGGCTAGCTGTTTCCCGTTTCCACTCTAAATGCTGAGCTACGTTAACCTGCTCCTGACTCCAGCTTTGTTTTAACTGGACAGATCTGATACTGATCAACTACCTCTCAGAAAGAAAGCGAATAAGCGTATTTAAATAAACTATTACTTTAACTAGCAGGAGACATTAAACAAAAGGCATTTGATTTGTATTACAGGACTGTATCTGAGTTAACAGTTTACACAGTAGTTTAGTTTTGTCAGGCTGGTATGCTATGCCTGGTTTAAATTAATCTTTTTATTTTGTCAACACACTAACTTGAGGTTTCAAACTAAACATAAATGCAACCCTGTAGAACCACTGACAGACAGCAACATTACTGGATGGAAAATCAGGCTTTTAAGGATGATACCTAGGGGACTACACAATACAGTAACATCTCAAAATGAATGACTTAAAGGGCCAGTTTACCAAACATCTAAAACAAACCAATTTCTGATTCTGTGACAGAGAAAGTAGTCCAGGTTACTGACTGAGATATCTGCATCCACACCATTACAAGGAATTTAGTTTGTGGCGCTCACACGATCGAAAAAATAACCTTCCAAAAAGGACGTGTTGGTAAAGTTGTTAACACTTTTAGTAGTGACAATTTCCTCAGTAGGAACTAGTTGAATGAATCTGTTGACAGTGTGATCTTTGGACTATCCAGAGCAATGGGGACACTGATTCTGAACAGACACAATGTGTTGTAAATATCATTTTCAATTCACTTCGAATGTATCAGAGTTGAAGAAATTTAGGAGAAAATGGGCAAATAAAACTATATGAATGGCTGGATACACCTATAGATAAGTGTGAAAATATGTTGTTGTTTTTTCTTGATAAACTGACCCTTTAAATTCACCATCTTAGTCCACTAGCTATTATCATTTTTGCAAAGCATTTTTAGTATTTAGTAGCTTTTGGTCGTGTGGTACGTTAAATTTAAACCTGCTTAGTAACATGTATAAAGATAAAAAAATTATGAAAACAGCAATGTTATTAAGAATTTGGATATTTCATTTGCATGCTGCTATATTACCAGGCAGCAGGGGCATGTGTGCCTGAACCTGTGCGTGTGTGTGTGTGTGTATGGCATCTGTGCTATGTTTGAGCATACATACTCTCGAAACACATACCGGAGAGAAGTAGTACATGGTAAATAGAATACACTCGTCATTCCTGAATTACATCTGAATATCAGACAGGAAAAGCTCAGTCCCCATCTCTCCCTCCATTAGTTATCCCTCCCCTATATTCCACTCCAGCACCCCTCTGCTCCCTGCTGAGAGTCCGCCACATTTATGGTCAAGCAAGGGGAGTGGTCACATTCAAGATAAATTAACAGGAATTACCAAACACTTACTGCATGACAACTACACAAAGAGAGGAGGCACATAAAAGGGAAAAGTGGCAAAGGCAACAGGGAGATGCTTAAAACATCTTAAAACAAACAATCTAAAAATAAATAAAGCAAATAAGTTAACAAAAAAAATATTAACAAATAGATAATAGAAAATAAATAGATAAATGAAAAAAAAAAAATCAAGTTTCTTTTCATACATTGACGGTAAAAGAGGTAAGCGCGCTGTACGTTACATTACAGTACAGCGTGGCGGTACTGTACGTTCTTTAGTTCTGGTGAGAGATGCAGCTCTTACGCGGCACCGAACCCATCCTGTAACTGTGGGTGGTCCAGATGGAGTCATAGTCAGAGTCCTCCGAAAGGTCAGAGGACAACTCTGGCCTCGACACGCTGCTACGGCGGCCGGGCGAGTCCATACAGGACCGGTCCACGTCGGCCAGCACGTGGTTGTGCATCAGGTCGGTGCCTTGCCAGGCTGGTCAGAGCGGGGCGAAGATTGCCGGTGACGGTGCAAATGTAGAGGGAGGAAATGGAAGAGGAAAAAAAAAAAAAGAATGGTGGTGCAGAAGAAGGGGGTAGCATATGTAGCACGCAACAAATGATCAATCATAAAAAAAAAAACAATGAGAGATGCAGGATGGAGAAAAAAAACAAAGATTTATGAGAAAAAGAAGGAACTCCAGGTAAAACGGATCAATGTCAAAAAGTGAGGAGTGGAGGAGAGACAGACAGAAGGAGAAGATACTGTTAGAAAGATCAGTTCAGAATACCAGGGTTAAAGAAAGGCATCGAGTAAAAGAATACAGGTAGAGCAGTAACAAAGACTGTAAGCGCCAGTATGAACCTCTCTTCTTTTGTGCATGCACATACTATAGAAGTAAGATGTGGTGTTTTCTTACTGGAGTTAAGGGTCTGCCTGGTTTTAGCACTGGTGCAGTATGCCTCAATAACTTTTAGGATCTGGGCATCTTCTTCTAGAGCAGCTGTACCTGAGAAAAGAGAAGGTGAAGGGGAGATAATCAATTTACATTCTCGTGCCATTCGATGGAGCCAGCAGATGATTAGATTAGCTTAGCTTAGTGTAGTTTAGCAAAAAGACTGGAGGCAAGGGGAAACAGCTAGGTCGACTCTGTCAGAAGGAGGAAAACAAATCTACCAGTGTCTTTAAAGCTCACTAATTAACACGTTATATCTCATTTGTTACACAAACAGAAATGTGAAAGCGACAATATGTGGTTTTCCTGGTAGTTATAGTAGCATGTTAGCCCCCCGCTAAGCTGAGCTGAGCTAAGCTAACAGTCACTGGGCTGTATATCCATGTTTAGCGGACATATACATATCAGTGTTATTCATTTTCTCATCTAACTCTCAGTAAGAATGTGAATAAGTTATTTACCGAAAGTGTTCCTTTAATATGAAAAAAAAAAATATTACATTTGGTGTATTTGTTGAGTTCAACACAAACTCTGGACATAAACAGGAAAGACTTTAAACATACTCTTCCTCAAGGCAAACTCCTCCTCAGACTGTTTCCGCTCAGGCTTGCGCTTGGGAAGGAGTTTCTTCACACTCTTAGGACTTTTACTAAGATCCTGAAAAAAAGACAGAAGTGAGACAATGACAATCAACATAAGAACATATAAAGAAGTCCTAGCTACATAACAACGCGGCCCCTCACCTCCTTGTAGCAGAGGGCTGCAGAGGGTCGTAGAGGGGGTGCAGGCCGCAGGCAGCTCAGGCTCCAGGGTTTGGGGGTGTTGGGTGGTTCCAGTGGGCCCCACATCATGGTGCTGTGAGACGTTCCATGGGAGGAGGGGTGAGGCAGGGTGTGGTAGGTGGGAGCCACTGTCATGCCCCTCCCCTCAGAATGCCGGGACGGGGTGAGAGGGTGAGATGGGAGCTGAGGAACGAAACAAAAGGGCTTGTTTAATAACATTTATCACAAAAAAAACTTCTGCTCTAATTAACATTTTCTCTTGAATGCTTAATTAACACCCAGTATGCATCACCATATTTTATTGTGTACTTTTCAGAGAGAAACTCTGAGTCACAGTGGTAGAAAACTAGGCAGGGGTGCATCTCCAATACAGTGAAGTTATAGCCAACTGTCATCAAAATATTGCAAATATTCATTTGTCCGTTTCAGAAACGCAGCGCTTAGAAGCCAAGACATCTTCAAACAATTATTTTGTTGTTCACAACATATTTGAATATCTCATTCATTCAAGCTAACTGCATGTGCTTTGGCACATGTGTGCAAAAGAATAAGCACAATTATCGGCAATTTGCAAAGTAACCATTTCCACATGATCTCGGTGATTGAATCGTGAAATTGTCTTGCTCTTCAAAACATTCTTTCATTGTTTGAGCCATCACATGCCATTTCTTGCTTCTTCTTATATTTACTGTATTCATACAAATGTGCATATCCTTGTTGTGTACAACAGTATTGACTTTTCCCACTAAACATTCTGTTGGAATCGTAATCTAAAAATCTCAGTGCGATACACATTCGCCTTCAACTAGTAAAACTGACATTCTTGTATAGTACAGTAAGCGGTCAGTGTCAACAAAAAAGTACAACAAAACAGAGATTTATATGCAAGAAACATTTCCAGGGTTGACTGCCACGATGAAAAAACATCTAACATCTTTTGCAGACATACAATAGAGTTGTGATGTCCCATGAAACAGTTTCGAAAAATGTTAATACTGTTTAATAAAAATGAGCTAAATTGATTAAGAAAAACTAAATCTAAATCATACAAGAACATTACATTCCCCTTAACTTAAGTCCTGCAGATAGAATTGAAATTATTTTTCACAGTTACCTTGTGCCATAATGCAGCCACCTACAGTTGTGGTCAAAAGTTTACATACACTTGTAAAGAACATAATGTCATGGCTCTCTTGAGTTTCCAGTTATTTCTACAACTCTGATTTTTCTCTGATAGAGTGATTGGAACAGATACTTCTTTGTCACAAAAAACATTCATGAAGTTTGGTTCTTTCATGACTTTATTATGGGTTAACAGAAAAATGACAAAATCTGCTGGGTCAAAAATATACATACAGCAACATGAATTAGCAATTTTGGTGACTTAGAAAGTTGTGTCAATGAAATGAGCTTCATAGCATGGCCTCTTAACTTCTTGTGAGTGATTATGAGTGACTACAGCTGGTGACTTCTCTGAGGCCATTTAAATAGGGCTCATTGGATACAAACGCCCACAAACGCTACAATGGGAAAGTCAAAGGAGCTCAGCATGGATCTGAAAAAGCGAATCATTGACTTGAACAAGTCAGGAAAGTCACTTGGAGCCATTTCAAAGCAGCTGCAGGTCCCAAGAGCAACAGTGCAAACTATTGTTTGTAAGTATAAAGTGCATGGCACTGTTTTGTCACTGCCACGATCAGGAAGAAAACGCAAGCTATCACCTGCTGCTGAGAGAAAATTGGTCAGGAGGGTGAAGAGTCAACCGAGAACCACCAAAAAGCAGATCTGCCAAGAATTAGAAGCTGCTGGAACACAGGTGTCAGTGTCCACAGTCAAGCGTGTTTTGCATCTCCATGGACTGAGAGGCTGCCGTGCAAGAAGGAAGCCCTTGCTCCAAAAGCGGCACCTTAAGGCTCGACTGAAGTTTGCTGCTGATCACATGGACAAAGATAAGACCTTCTGGAGGAAAGTTCTGTGGTCAGACGAAACAAAAATCGAGCTGTTTGGCCACAATGCCCAGCAATATGTTTGGAGGAGAAAAGGTGAGGCCTTTAACCCCAAGAACACCATGCCTACCGTCAAGCACGGTGGTGGTAGTATTATGCTGTGGGGCTGTTTTGCTGCCAATGGAACTGGTGCTTTACAGAGAGTAAATGGGATAATGAAGAAGGAGGATTACCTTCAAATTCTTCAGGATAACCTAAAATCATCAGCCCGAAGGTTGGGTCTTGGGCGCAGTTGGGTGTTCCAACAGGACAATGACCCCAAACACACATCAAAAGTGGTAATGGAATGGCTAAATCAGGCTAGAATTAGGGTTTTAGAATGGCCTTCCCAAAGTCCTGACTTAAATCCCATTGAGAACATGTGGACAATGCTGAAGAAACAAGTCCATGTCAGAAAGCCATCAAATTTAACTGAACTGCACCAATTCTGTCAAGAGGAGTGGTCAAAGATTCAACGAGAAGCTTGCCAGAAGCTTGTGGATGGCTACCAAAAGCGCCTAATTGAAGTGAAAATGGCCAAGGGACATGTAACCAAATATTAGCACTGCTGTATGTATATTTTTGACCCAGCAGATTTGATCACTTTTTCTGTTAACCCATAATAAAGTCATGAAAGAACCAAACTTCATGAATGTTTTTTGTGACAAAGAAGTATCTGTTCCAATCACTCTATCAGAGAAAAATCAGAGTTGTAGAAATAACGGGGAAACTCAAGAGAGCCATGACATTATGTTCTTTACAAGTGTATGTAAACTTTTGACCACAACTGTACATACATATGGCCTATTGTAGATATGATCATTATTGTTGATTGTTTATACAAGGATAATGCCGAATGTTGATTGCTACGTATTCATATTCAATTCATTAAATGCAATTGTGCAAGCCACTTCACACAGGGCTGTACAGTAATTTTAGATGATTGCTGGGCATTATGTGAGCCAGGCTGTGATGGCTGATAAAAAAAACATCTGTGAGAAATCAACATATATATAATCACAGCGTTTACACCACATTGGGTATAAAAGGAACAGAAAGAAAACCATCTGTATGTGAGTATGTATTATTTGGCTTCTGACCGTGTGGCAGGGAACAGTGAGTGGTTTGTGGCTGGGTCCTGTGGATGCAGTGTGTTTGATCTGTCTGGTCAGGTGTTCCACCCAGTCCTGCAGGTCCTGTTGGTTGGTGCACACCACCTGGAGACGGTCAAACATTGTACCTGCAGGGAGGGAGACAATCAATTTAAAGGTGTTACGCGTAAAGGAATTACACCCTTGCTCACCTCATGTAGTCTTACCGTTGAGCTCAAAGGCGTTTTTATGTGCTTCACAGTCTTCTAGTTTGGTCACTGTCATGCTGGCCAGGGGCAATTTTCCCTGCAGACAGAAATCATCACATTAGAATCACAATGTAACAGAGAAATTACCTTTCATCCACTTCATCAAGGTTAAAAACTAGATCGAGAGATACATATTTTATCATTCCCTAGAGGAGATTCAGGAGAGACTGATCCGACTAAATGTTTTCTACTGACCTGGAATATGAAGCCACTCATTCTGGGGCTCGCAGACAACATGAGGAGGACGTGAGGGAAGAGCATGAGGTAACGCTCACTCTTCTCCTGACAAACAAAAATGAGATGGAAATAAGTGTTAATGCAAGAAGGCCAGTTCAGATGAAAGACGCACGACGAGATAAGACCTACCACTCATTACTACGAAACTTGTTTTACACAAAGTGCACCTTTAACATTGACAACCACAGCAAAGCCCAGGCCGTCGGTGCATTACGCATTTCACTTACAAACGTGCGTATATTAACCCACATTTGTTTCCCCCACATCTTCTCAAGAGGCTCTCAAGCTCCTTTAATCACCTCTTAAACGCTCTTTGTTTTTGTTTTCTACGCATCAGAGTAAGTTAGCTGCAACAGTAACAGGAACAAAGCAGATAGACCACACCAAGTTATACAACTATTATTTAGATTTATTGACAAATCCTATAATTTCCTTGCGTAGGCAGTAGTAGCAAAGAAAAAATGTTGATTGTAACTTGTAACGTATTACAAATGTATTGTTGTAGGGTTGCCTTCAGTGTCAACATCATTGATTATTGTGAATCTTTGACATGAACTAGTCCAGCTTTAACAATTCATGCAGTGCTGAAAAAGCTCTCATGTTAAGCAAATTACATTATTTAATTACAAGATAAATCTTTGAGTTTAGTGGAAGTACTATTGAATCACTTTTGATGAATCATTTAAAGAGAGGTGCTCTCCAGTCCACAGTCTTGGGGAGTAATTTAGAACATGTTCTCTAAATCATTTAATTTAATTTCATACATTTGGCAGATGCTTTTGTCCAAAGCTATTTACGATCAGTGCATTCAAACTGGAAAGCGCTTTTTATCGCCATTAATGTTTCTGTCCACTTAAAATAATAGATGAATTCTGATCTTCTCAGTCAGAGAACTCAAACTGAGAGCTAATTTATGACAAATAAATCATCAATGTGAGAGCTTAATGAAAAGCTGAAGGATGGTGATGATCCAGAAGTTCTTGTCAAGCAATAAGCATGATTTACTTATGATTTCTGGGTTGATCTCCTCCATTTATGTTGTTTTTTTCTACTTTGTTGACCTTACCAAAGCAGTGGTTAACTGTATATGTAGTATTATTCGTGATTATATTGATTTGTTAAGAGAATTCTTAACAAAGTATAACAGCTTCTTTGATGAAATCCAAAGACATATGTTGTTGCATTACTTTACTTCACTTGAAATGACTGATGTGTGCTTATTAGCCACAACTTTGTTAAATTCATATTACACACTCTTGTTTGATAAACATAAACTTCATGTAATTTTCCACAAAAAAGTAATATGTATGATGATAAATAAGGGTTTAACCCATATGTGCAACAGCGTAAAAAAACCCTGATGTAAATTAGTTAATTGACATAAACATACTTAAATGTATAGTGATTCACAGTTTAAAACAGCAGTGTGCATCCTATCAACATAGCAGAGTAACAGGTTCAGCAGGATTTAGTGTAGACGCTATCTTTAGATGGTGTCGGTACCTCTGAGCCAGGACTCTGGACTAAGACCTGGCTCATGTAGAGCACAGAGCCAAGGGTCTTGATGTCATCCCCCTCCCACAGCCGGATGGACTCCGTGAGAATCTGCAGCTCGAGCTCCTTACGCTTCCGCACCTCCTGGCACTGAGCCTGACACAACGGAAACAAAGAGATGCTTAAAGACCTGCTGTTAATTCATTTATTGAGTCTGGTTTCAAGTCTGGTTACATGCTACATCTGACAGGGGAGGAAGTGAGATCATCTTACAGACAGATTTTTGAAAGACGCCATGCACTTCTGAATGTCTGGCCGGTCGGGATGACTCTCCTGAAGAAAAAAAAAAAAGAAACACGTTGGTTGTTAACCACGCATCATAACACAAGTGCTCTAGACAGATGTTTAGATACACACCTCCATGTGCCGCTCAAGCTCTTTGAGTAAGTTTGGGTATTTGTCGAGTCTCATGAAGGGTTTACTGAGGCCTGTGGTCAGGGTGAGAATCCCAGGACTGACGGCACCTCGCCCCTCCATGAACTCCCCCAACACATCACTGCAAGAGGACGGAAAGACAGAGACGGAGACAAAATAAGTTATTCATTTAATCTACCACGTAACCTGTAAGACCAACAATTACTTTTCGGTCAACATTACAAACCATAACTTCACAGGGTTTGCCACAAACACACTGTTGAGAGATGGGCCTCTGTTAGATAACTCTTACTGGCTAGAAAACTCATTTACGAAAACAGTGAACGTCAGACCTCTTATTAAAGCTGACACACGTTGCTAACCGGCATTCAACTTGTTACAACGCACTCACTTGCTGCCTATGTCTTTGAAACGTGATGAAATTAACTTTGACATAAGTGAACAAAGTTATAAAGGCAGCTGGATAGGAGTCAAATGATGTTTTTCAAACATGTGGCAAAAACTACAACAGTATGTGTGAAAAAATGGAAACCTGTTCTGGCAAAGGATGAATAACCGAATCACCTTTACACCACCACAAATGACATCCTCCATAATAATCATAAATTGTCATAACGTTGTGATCAAAGGCAGTGTATTGTGTAAGGTTCTGCAGCTCTTTTTCTGTGTGTTGAGGTCAACTACATTTTAAACAGATTCTAACTGTCCTTGGGTTACTTTTGGGTTGGGACTCTTTTTGTAAAATCTATTTATGCATGTCCGGTACAGGTAGGTTTTGCACGTATATGTTTCAAGTCAGGTTAAAAATGTTGACCTCTAAAATGTTTATTTAATTATTTCTCCTTCAGCTATTTTAATTGTGTTTATAACGAAAAGCTGCCTGCAAAGTACGCACTTTTTGTCCGTAGTGACAAGCGAGGGAAGCTGCCACGACGAGTGAACAGCAGATAGCTACAACAAAGATAAACTTCAGCAATACAACCAGACCCTTTCTCCTTTTCTAATACAAGCTGCTATAACAGCTGTTTCCCTGTGTATGCAACACAAAATCTTCTTCTCCCTTGTGAAAGGTTGCATGAAAACACATTGTAAACACCGTAAAATAAAACTATATGTAGTTGATGTGCAGACGTACCTGTGCTGGGTGAGCAAACTAACTGCAGACGGGTGGTTGGAGCAGTAACCGACATAAAGAGCCTTCATCTGTGGCATGAGGTTGAGGAAGAAGCCTCCCACCCTTTGCTGGCTCTCTGGAAGCCTGAAGACAAAAAAAAAGGTCACACAAGAGCTTCTTTAAAAAAACTCTCATACACAAACAAGAAAACATAGCAGAAGTATATGGAATGTGTATGTGTGCCACAATATATGACAAATCCCCTGGTCTATGGTTTAATCCAACATCTCTGTAGTACATCCGGCCCAACACTAGATGTCCCGCTGCTTATTATGCAACAATGAGGCTGCTGCTGCTGCTGCTGCAGTGAAGCTGTAGCACAGTGTGTGTGTGTGGGGAGGGACTAACTTGGTGCACTCCTCCAGCGATTGGACGAGCATCTGCTGGAAGGTGCTGATCTCCTCAAGATTTCCCAGAATCAGAGCCACGTCTGAGCTGCTCAGTCTGCAGGAAAAAGACAAAAAAAAACATATTCAGTGACATGCAAAAGAAAGTCAGGTACCCAACTCTGATTTGTTGTTAGGGAAGTGTATAGAATCTAAATGATCCAGGGTTCCTGTTGTACAACAATCATGCTAGAATAACCTGGTTCTGGTTTCAGCAAGCTATATGTGTAAATGAGTCATACTTGTCAATGCTCTGAAGAGGGCGAAGGTAGTTTGTCAGGAGGCTCTGAAGGTCCTTGGAATATTCTGTCTCTGTTTCTAAAATGTTCTGCAACACCTACAATAGAAACAGAAAGAAAACAGCTTATATTTAGAAAGTGTCCTCATCTAAAGAACTGGAAGAGGTCTTGGAAAAACAGCTCTGTTCATTATTGCAGACAGTTTCATTGTAGTGTATTTCATGAGTGTGTCACAAATGTTTTTGTTATAAATCCATACAAACCATTATAACAATGTAAATGTTTCTTTGGTCCAATTCACTTTGCTTATTATCCAACTGTGATGACAGTTTTACAAACCACAGCTGCACTCAGCAGCAGTAACATTTCCAAGGGTAGTCACAGAGCATTTTAGACATTTAGAGGAGAGAAAGTATGTCAATGAGTTGTTCAGAGAGCTGTGTTGAAGAGGCCAGCTAGATTGTATCCTGGTGCTCCATGTAATTACATTCGGGCAAGAGAATGTATCAATACAAAAAGGGAAAAATACATAGATTTTAGCACAAACAAATAAAGAGGCACTAAACAGTACTCAAAACAGAAACAGAATCCTTTCATTTCAATATGTTTTTAAAAAAAGAAAAGAAAATAAGACTGATTTGAAATAACTGTTGAGTTGCGTCCTTACCAAGTTATAGTACGTCTTGCTGATCGCAGAGGTGTCAAAGCCTTTAGGGGGGCTCTTGAGAGTGCCAGACTTGGGGGACACTTGTTTGTCTGCAGCCAGAGACAAACTAAATCAATTAGGGCACATATGTCTTATCTAGCATTTCATCTGATGAGACATGAAAACAAACATTTTCAATGAAAACCAAGCATTAACTAATTTATGCAAGGAATATTAAAAGTCGTATAAAAGTGGAACAATTGGCAGTATTGTGGCATATGGCTATGAATAATATCATAAATGTAGCATGACGTTTAATTCCCAAATTATGTGAAGATGATATGGTATTACAATCAGTTAAAAAATCTGAACTATTATCCTGAAAAAAAGGCACACAACAATTGGTGATTTTAGAGCTTGGATTTTAGAGATGAATCGCACCGTTGGAACCTTCCAGTGTCTGTTCCAACTGATGCTACTCCTCCCAAAAAGTACAAATATAATTGGCTGCATAAAGATATTTACAGCTATTGGCAATAAATGACAAAGTCCCTGTAAGAAAAGCGTTTTGTGGTTGTCGTTTGAGCCATGCAAGTCTAAGTACACACGACCGGGACAGTGAAAGTGTGAATGGCTCATTAAATCAGTTATGGTTCCAAAAACTAAAGCACGTATCGTCATTACACTGCTTGATAGACACCGTATGCTTATGTTTACTGTATGTGTATTAGGATTTGCACTTACAATAACATCAATAAAAAAAAACATACAGAGCATACAACATCAAGAGCTCAACAACACATTGCTTCAGCAGCACTGTTTTGTCCTCCTTTCCACTTGATCTCAGCATTTAATTTATGTGCAATAAGCGCTCTAAATGTCTAAATCTCTTGGTTCACTCATCTTATCCGAATTCTTACTGCTTTTCGTACTGTTTTTCCTCACATGAACTGTTTAATGTATTCTATACCGTTTGTTCTTACACTCACCAAATATGGTCATTAAACTGTTGAAGCGAATAAATAAATGTCACAGAGGAGCAGATCTTAAGCTGCAGGCAGCAGGCCTGAGAAGCAGCAGTTGTGGAGCTGCGTTACTGTTGTAAGGCCAGATGGAATGACAATGACAACAGCAACTGTGACGTGTTATCGTGGTTGTAAAAAACATCTGTTAAAATGAATTAATCTTTCAAGCTGCTCTGTGATCATTCACAGACACGTGCAGGAGAGGAAGACTATTTAAATTGATGTAGTTTGAAGTGGAGATTGAAACAAATAGAATATAATGTGATGAATCACGACACGGCTGTATTACGGTTGAAGTGTCTTACGGACGTGGTTGAGGTACCTACCAGAGCCCTTGAGCTCGCGGACATAGTTGCTAGGAAACCACCCGGTCCTGCCATTGAATGTCCCCTCCCACCAGCCGCCCTCCTCCTGGCGAGTCACGCCGATGAGGTCACCCTTGTCGAAGGTGAGCTCATCTTCGTTGTTCTGCTGGAAGTTGAAACGCGCCCTCACCAGCAGGTGCTGTCCACTGTTTTCTGACATGTCCTGACGAACGTGGGAGAGACGTCACCAAGGAGGGTGAGCGGCAAAAAGAAAACGTGAGCAGAAACAGACAGGAGGTGAAATACTATATCAAGAGATGTGAAGCTAGGATTATTATATCATAACTGATCAAAATCAAGCTATATTTTCAAGTACATTTTACCATTTCTAACTCGATTGATTGTTGGCTTGACTGAGTTGTAACAGACAGCGAACATCCTCACAAGTGGGACGAACATCCTCACAAATAGAATAAACAACTCCTATAGACGTGGATTCGATTTTGAGGAAAGACGCTGGTTTAAAGAACCTCATTCATTTTGATTATGTGCATTTAAGGAACTTTTAGATGATTTTTCAACCTCATTTCCCTTTGATATGTATTTGTCGAAGGGCTGCTTAAGTTGCCGCATCGGTGTCTCTACAAAGGTTTTGTGAAAAGGCGTGCCTTATGAGGCAACATCAATTTTGGCTGGGTCCTCTGTTAAAATCATATCCCTCTCTTTAGCCCCAACTTTTCTGTGTTCATCTACACAGTCAGAAAGAAAAGTCTCAAGTCGTTAACTAAGGTGCCACTTCAACTAAAGTTTGCATCATTCTGTGCTAATTGTATTACACAAAATGATATTAAATTGTACAAACTACCCTGAAACACTGTGTGGACATGTACAGACTTTGCTTTTTGTTTGTCCATGGCTCCAATGTTAGTCTTGTTGCACCAGTTAGAATTAGACACCTTACACCTTTAACATTCAACACGTGTGATCCGACCACATTTCTCCTGACAGAAACAACTGAAAACACCTGCGAGGTTGTGACCTTTAACTATCTATTTGTGCGCTATAACAATTGGACAACATAACTTAAACCGTGAAATGAAATATCAAGACACAGTCTCATCAAAAACTGTACATCAAAAGCTTCACAAAGGCAGTATCCGCTGCATGGCTGTTGCTTTGTATTGCATTGTATTTGACAGGTGTTAATTGTTATAGTGCGTGACTCGGATCTATTGTATCCCTAATCTGTGCTGTTATTGAGTGTTGACCTTACCAGACTGCGAAACTGGTTCTGCAGCAGCTTGGAGGACCGGCCCAATGAAGCCTGAGAGGACAGCGACTCAAATGACTTGATGCGATGGGCTGAAGAGTGTCGGGCGCACACCGAGTCACTGCCCACGCCGATATCTGGACGGAGAGTGAGAATATAAATACACCAGACCTGGTATCTGCAGTCAGCTCCCACACACTCATGACTGCTCGCCCGTCTTTCATAAAAATAACCACACGCATCATGTAGCTCGCATACATTGCACCTTGTTTTGACTCACCTGCAGTCACTTTATTGAGAGAAACCAGACTGCTCAGCACCTTCGAGAAGTTCAGTCCAAGCAGCAGGTCACTGGCCTCAAACGGCTGTGGGTGAGAGAGGACACAGAGAGACAGAGACAGAGACAGAGAGAGCAGAAGAACATGAGCCAGAGGGCATCAGCATTTCCCTTTTAATGGCTAATTCCAGCACAGTAGGAGCGCGTCGTCACTGGGACACACTGCTAGCACTGAGCAGTCAATCGATAACTCTTCTTACCCTTGACAGAAGTAGCTCAGCTTATTTATAGCTCAGATATATATCTGCAGCAGCTACAATCACACACTGTTTACAGTGTTCTACCATACTGGCTGAGTTATGTGCATTACAAAAGACACCGACAGAAGCAGTTTCCTTCATACAGGAGCATCAAAAGATAAGGTCTGCTACATTCTGTATTTTTCTTATTGTCAACAAATCCCATGGAAATACCATAACCAACAATGAATCTATGCTACTGACAAGTCTTTCCTGTCAGCCAAAGGCTGATGTATAGGTTTACATATTGTTACCCAGAATCAAGTGAACGACAACTTGCATTAAAACTAAGTGCAATGTACAAGGAGTGTCATTACAATGAACACGGGCACTGTAGTTTATCTTAAATTAATCCCACTTACACCATCCTGGTGTCAAAAATGCTCACTGGTGCACTAAATGTGCATTAATCTGCAGCTGAAAATATTTCCCAACAAATGCGCCTGTTTCTCATAAAGGAATAAGAACAGAATTATAAACCTGATAAAAATGATCATGTCATGTCATGCATACTATGTTATATAACTACAGCATATTAGTTTACATGTTAGCAGCACTATAGCATGTTAAATAAACTAGTAAATAAAAAACAACATCAGATGTAAGCTATTAAAATAATATCCTTTGATTAGTTACAATTAACATATACTGTAGGAGCACAACGTCACAGTCGGACTGCTCCTGTCTGTACCTTTATCTCACACACACTCACTTATGGCAGTTTTTTTTTTTAATTTGCGTATCTAAGCTAAGGTATGATAACTGTCAATTTGAATACAGTGGTATATTGTTACAACCCTAAATAGTTACTGACTTCAACATAAATTTCACAGATGTTAGACGGCTGCATGTGCCTTAACAATATTTCCCGTTTGAGATGTTTGGCTTCTGTTGTTAAATGAGAAAAAGGCGCTGAAGAAAGACATGATGATATTTCTCAAAGTTAAGAGTCATTCTGGTATCGGCACAGAAACTCAAGTACTGCATCGGCTCGATTATCAAGAAAACTCTGAATGATACTAAGCTCTATGCTCAAGTAAGGTTTCCTAAAAAGAAGTGACAACACAATCCCTGCTTGCGTGCTTTCAGGAACTTTCACATTATTAAGCGCCAAGTCGGATATATTGGAGCTTTCACTAAAGTCTAACACAATTTACGAGTAAGAACCTTGCAGTGACGATAACATAACAGGGCGTGACAGGGCAGAGAAGTCAGAACGTATTGAGATACAGACCGATGCATTGATGGCTTTTGTTTCCTTAGTAGGATTTGTTGACAAAATGTAGAATGCCTGCCTTCTCCTTTAATTGCAGTAGAAGTGTAAGGTCTGTGTCACCGTCAGTGTGACCCTCACTAGCCTCTCGGTCGCTATGAATGGCAGTGATTGTATCTCTGTTTTTGACTGTAGCCGTCATCTCTCTTCCTGTGTATCAGCTTCATGTGATTGGTTACTCTCGCTTCAGTTATACTGAGGGTGAGTGGCTGTGAGATATGAGTCTCGTTCATCTTCCGCTCTGATTGCAGATATGTCCTAAGGAAATATATGAATGTGTGTTTGCAGGACTGTGTGTGTGTGTGTGTGTGTGTGTGTGTGTGTGTGTGTGTGTGTGTGTGTGTGTGTGTGTGTGCGCACAAACTACTGGAAGACTTGCTGTCCTTGAAGAGCATTCATGTGAAAGCATCCTCTTCCTCACCCGTCAATACTTCCACTGGGACCGAAACTGTAACATTCAGTATTTGTACTTAACTTTTATTCAAGTCATTCAAACAGATCCTCAATTAGAAGAAGAAAAAAGAAGTTACCAGTCTACAAAAACACGACTGAGGATGTAAATCATACATTTATCTACGACAGGCTTGGACATGTCCGCGAGGCCTCGGCATCACAATCAGGTAATGAGCGGGCGGAGACAATAGTGCAACACCCCTCTGTGACTCAGCGAGCTGCAACAACGTGCTGAACTGCTCCCATGATTGTGTCATGGCAGTGTTTACCTGCAACCCACTACTCCATGCACGCTACGGTTACCGGGATATGGTTATACATCAGACTTCTTAGTAAGAGATTACTTAAATACATAGAGTATTTAGACTGATAGTGGATTGACACAAAGCTATGGGGTTAAAGTGTTGACTTTTAACGGTAACTAAGGGTGTTCACATCCATATAGAGTTGGCAGAATTGGAACCTTTGTTCCAATTTTAGGACAATGATCCTAAACATACAGACAAGGCAGTCAAGCAGCTGAAAAGCCAAACAGTGGGATATTCTTCACCAGCCAAATAAGTCAGCAGACCCCAATTCAACTGATCATGTGTTTCAGTTCCTGATGACAAAAACCACATAGATAAGCAAGAAATAAAGATTATAGCCCTTATTACATCTGATTGGACACATTGACTAGGCCAGTTTATCGGTATTGTTTATCTGGTGCAGATGGCTGCAGTACAGCACAGACCTGCTGCTGACGTCTACGGGTCGCAGAGCCACTGACTGCAGAAGATTGCCAAATAAATGCCTATATATTTACACCAAAATAAATCAATGTTCCAGCGCACACTAGGACAGACACTACATTATTAACAGATTACATTAAAAACAAAAAAGACACGCTTCATGTCGCTTCAAACGACTCTCTTCAGATGCCTTTACTTAATTACCTTTTGGTGCCTTCAAATCATGGGATGATCAATAAAGATGGCTCATGAAATCAGTTTGACTGACGTGGATGTAAACACCTTCAAATTAAAGCTTAAAATTCAGAACTTTGGCCTCGTGGCCATTGCTTTAATTCAAATCCAAACTGCTTTAGTGAAGAGCCAACTGGAGTTCAGTCGATTGATCAGTTGATCAGTGACAGTTCTGATACATTTTTAACAGTTAATCAATACAAAATAAATATATCATGCACAAAACAGCACTATTTGTATTTGTACTACGATATCTATGCAACACAACAGCCTTAGCTGGTCTATATTTTTGATGGCAATGGATTCAGAGTCTCCCATTAGTCCAGACAGATGGATCCGTGATTATTCTCAGCGTAGACACGGGGTAAGGTTACTATTCCAGAGGGAGCAGTGGGGTCATGGGAACTCTAATGATCACTTCCTGTGGTCAAAGACATTAGGGGTTAAGGGTGAGTAACAGCAGCTGCCTGAGTGTGAGACACGGTCTTGAGTGTCTAATCTGCATGAGGTATCCAAATTAGATCTAAAGGCGATCAATCCAAGTTGAAATATCCAGACGAGACGGGCTACAGCACTGTTGATTGTTCAGCCAAACACCCAGCTGAACTCCATTAAAAAGAGGCAGGTCAGGACTGCAAAAAGCACAGCGTCTATCTGACAGGCTTCCTCATGTTAGGGGCCACTGCTCTAATCTGCAGCCGCCGCTACCTGGGGTCAGAGCCAGCAGTGCTTTGGGCTCTTGGAGAAGGTCCATCTTTGCTCCGCAGATGGTGAGCGGGAGGACTGCCATGTCCCCAAACTACTGTAATCCTGACATAAAAATGCAAAAAATAATAAAGTCACATGTATTTGAACACGCTCTTGCGCGCAAGGACCTAATGTAGTGCAACACCGTATCTCCGCCAGTGAAGGCACAAGTCAGCACGACATAAAAGACCGTTTATGATGAGAATTTGACTATTTGTTACCAATAAAAACTGCAGATTATTGCCCAACGCTGGCCGAACCTGTCCCTGCGGTGAGCTAAAACAAACAGAGGACCTTTTTTTCCAATGAAGGATGTCCTTTGCTTCCCTGACATTTTCATCTGTCTGTAAACTAAAGTGTTACTACAGGGCATGTCTCACACACTTTATAAGACAGAGCTCATGTCTCACCCAATCTCAGCCTCGGTGGGCTGCACACTCAGTAGGCAGAGGCGACGCTGAGGAACACTGAGTTGCATTGTCAAACTATGTGGTTCAATGACCCCTTCTATGGACTGGCCAACACACACACACACACACACACACACACACACACACACACACACACACACACACACACACACAGCCTTAAACAGCTCGCTGTCCTCCATTTACCACACACCAGCCATAACTACATTATACCCAAAATATTTCCATCCGCTGGAAGCTCTGCAAGGGTGAGGCACTTGATCCGGGGACATGTTTAAACTGTACACCTTTATAATAATCAGACCGTAATTACCATGTTTGAGCAAGACCCACTTACATAACCATGGCCCTATATTGTTCTTAGCTGTGGCAATTGGTTCTTAGCACACATAAAAATGTTTATACAAGGGCTGGTATGACAACAAAGCCGCGCACGAGCCCGAGGACAAAGCTCTGCATTAATTAGAAAGCGTAAACACCATACGTTCTCAACCTAAGCAGGAAAATGTGAGCAGGCTCTACAATGTAATAGTTTAATCACTTACAGCTGCTCGAGGTTGCCATAATGTTGTAATAATGTATCGCCACCGAACGGACGAGCAAATGCCTCTCAGCCGGCCGATGGGTGATTGTTCTCCGCTTGCAGTTCACTCCTCCTCCCTCTGTCAGGGGCTCCATGAGCCCATTGTTTATTGTACCAGTGGCTCTCCTCTTCCAACGTGCGCTTTCGCAAACAGCACATCTCGGCGGTACCATTATATGCGGGACGGTTTGCGGTGTAAACACAAGATAAGCACAACATCTGAGGAGGTACTCACCTCGACGCGGAACGATGTGCAGCCCTTCAGGAACTCCTTTATGTTGCTCAGGCACTCGCCGTCGTTCTTCGGTTCTTGGTAAATCTGGGAAAGACGGAAACGCCGGTTAGAGAGAAAGCGTCCCGTTCACGCCGCGCGCGTCTCTTGGTTTTATTTCACGCTGCCGAGTTCATCAGGCGTAAAGCATGGATCTTCTCTCTCGACACGCATTCTACTGTGTGTGTGTGTGTGTGTGTGTGTGTGTGTGTGTGTGTGTGTGTGTGTGTGTGTGTGTGTGTGTGTGTGTGTGTTTGCAGCGGGCCTGACACTCCGGGGGAGGCTGAACCCGCAGCGGGGGAGTGGAGGAGGCTGTGTGTGTATTGGCGTCGAGGGAAATGACGTTGGCAAACAGGGCTCCCCGCCGATGTTGCTGTGGCCTATGGGCGCACTGGTTTTGTTTAATCACGACCTACTCTGACAAACTGGTGGATGAAGAAAATGTTGAGATGAAAAAGAAGAAAATAAGCCTCAGGCGTTGGACAAAATACTAGAAACACCTTTCATTATAAGGTAACGCAATTAATATAAAGTTGAATCTACTAAAAGATTACAACCTTCATGAAAATAGGATTTACAGCAACATTAGACTGCGTTACGTTTAGCTACTGTACTTAATAAACTGGCAACGGAGTATACTGTATGAGCAATGGTGGAAAGTAACTACATTTAGTCAAGTACTGTACTTTTACTGTAAAATTTGGAGGTACTTGTGCTTCACTTGAGTATTTCTATTTACTGCTTTCAACTTCGACTCCTTTACAATGCAGATGCATATATTGTACTTTTTACTCCACTACATAACTTTAGTTACTTTACAGGTTCAGATCAGGCTTATAATACAAAACACAATCAAGAAATTAATTATAATGTAATATAGATTTCGATACAATATTGACCATTTGGAGAAATTCAAAAGCTGTTCAGCAGATAAAGTATAAAGTAGTTGAAATGAGTTCCACCTTTATTAGCGTCAATATTAAAGTGATGTACACATTACAGTAAAGCATCAGTAATTATAATGACGTTATCTTTGTTTTACATTTTTCTCATTTCAGTTTTACTTATATTTCTCAATACATCTACCTCTTGCTACTGAGAAGTGCTTGTTATCTAATTGTCCAGGGCAGAGCTTAGTCTCAGAAGTGTGCATGTAACATTCAGTGATTAATACAGACTTGAGCAATCAAAAGAATGTTTCGTTTAAAAACAAAATGAGAATACCGGTGGATTTGAGGCAATACATGTTGCCTCAGGTCCACCAGCGTCACATGGCCTTTCATCTGTCCATGAAAAAAAAAATCTGAAAGGCAAAGGAGAGATGCAAGTGAGGGAGGCAAAGAGGCCTGTTATAGCTAATTAGAAAGAACCATGACACAGTATATATAAACTGATCTAAAGCACTGGTATCTACCCCGATAGCAACTGACATCCGACCCAGCAGTGGCCCGCATACAGTGCTGCTCAGCCAAAACAGAACAAGCCACATCTGGACCAGACAGTGGCACAATATGACTAGCCAATTACCAACTAGCCCAGGGATTTTAGATCATTATTACAGAAGCTCAATATGTAAATGTTTGGGGGGAAAGTGGGAAAGCGCGGCATGAGGAAAATGTTAAGTATTATTTGTAGTAATAACTGGCAGTAGTATTTATTGAGTGCAACGGATAGATTAGTCATTGTCAGCTTATCACACATGTGTCATATTGGTGTTTACGTTGGCTGATAAGTAACAAGAAATGTACAGTAAGGGCAGATATGCCAAATATATGTTTGAGGTTAATTAATAAATAAGAAGTGTCCCCAATGCATAGTTTGTCCACCAGAGGGCAATAGTACTAATAGTTACTTTTTCCTCTATAAATGTTGCTCTCAGGACATTTGTTATTCAAATTTGTTTTACGAGCAAATTAATGGGATCCTTATATTAAAGAAATGTTTATGTAACGTGTTTAGGTAGAATATTGACCAATTGGAATTTTACACTTAAAGAGTTAATGTGAGAGTTACAGAAAGCTGTCTTCTCTGACAAGAGATTTAGATTTGTATTGTACATTTATTTTTGCCATATTCACACCATTTGGATTCATTTCTCACAACAATACTTAGTTTGATAATATGAACATGTTGCTGTGGGGTGGGACAGAGGCATTTAACCCTTAACAGTTTTCCAAGTCTTGAAATCTTAGCAGTTATGTCTCAATACATTTTATTTATTTAAACCTACCCACATGAGATGACAGAATTCCGATCAGCAATACATTGGTTGATTCTGCCACACTGACTTGGATATAATCCATCAGGACAAGGCACCTATTTCATTTGTTCTCAATAGGGATTGTTTAGCCCACATCAAATCCTCCCGTGTGTGCACAATAGTGAAACATAATTCGGCTTCGTCTCAGAATTTAAACACCCCATTGTCGGTGTCAGCGGGAGAAAACGGAGGGAGCATGTTTTCCATTTAACAGCCAAAATTGGAGGAAAACATTGCCTCCCTTAGGTAGCTGTCTAAAGTGGCTGACGCTATCCACCGACAGACACAAACACTGCGCTGTTTCTTTAAAAGGGGAGAGGGTCCATCTCCTGTCTGTGTGCCTTTGCGGTCAATGGCGGCCCACTCTTATTATTGCTGTGATCTGTGCACAGATAGCTGGTAATCACTGGCCGATCAGTGTCAACACGCAGTGACATACAAGCCACAACGCCCTGGATTAAAAAAGGGCATTTAAAACAGGGGCTCCACACGATAACGCAGATGTGTAGAGCGTATAAAACCTGCATTAAAAGGCACACTAAACGAGGCCTTCAATATTAAGACCATGGCGGTTCTAATAGCTCCTAGACATTTGATCTGTCAATTTCCCGTCTGCTGTGATGTTAGAGCAGATCAATACGCGGTGGAAACTGGGGCCTCACGCTGACATACGTGTTGTGTGCAGCCGTATAACATGAGCGCCGTTTTTCGCAGACAATAACCCGGGCTGCCGTGACCTACAAAAGAAATCTCCTCACGGACCACTGGGCAGAGAGAGAGAGAAGCCAGACAACAAACCCGCGTCGGTTTCACGGATCTGGGCAGCACACAGACGCGCCGACGGGGCGGGCGGTTGGTTATGCAGAGGAGGGGAAGGGGAGGAAGAGGGGGGGAGTATGTTGCCCTTACTTTCTCCGTGGACCCTGGGCTGAGCCGCTCCAGCAGCCGACACAACACCACCCCATCCTTCAGGGAGGTCTGCAGAAACGCTTCGGGATCCGAGATGGTCTTCTTCGGCGACTCCAGCACCCCGAGCGTAATCAACCACGTAACCGTCTGTTCCGCCGAATTCATGTCCAGTCACAACAGATCCCGTCCAACAAAGCGGCTGTGGGTTGTTTTCTTTTTTTTGGGGGGGGGGGGGGATATCTGAACAGCTCACCGCCCCGCTTACGCTGTCATCTGTGTGTTAGAACAGAAACATAATCAATCCCCCCTCCTCTCCAAAAAAAAAAAAATGATGCATGAGGTGTCGATGAGAGAGAGAGGCTGCGGGAAACCCTCTACCTCTGGTGGATGCGGATGACGGCTGGCTGGTGGATGTTCAGCAGGTCTGGTTTCCTCCCTTGAATGGTGTGTGTTTTTCCCCCCGCTAACCTGGCAAGCTGTCAAGCGCGGTTCTCTGTGATGCGTTCAGGCAGCGGACTGCATACATGCGCATCGCAGCCGCCAGCCACCCCTCATCCATTGGATGACATCACACATGAGGGACAAGCCAGCCCAAGCAGTTGTTGGTGCGCTTCAGCGTGACATGAATAGGCTTTTTCTCTGCGCGGCTTTGCATAATATCCTGCTCCTTTTGTTTTGTTTATTAAAACCACGCCGCAGTTATCTGCTGTGAGCTGTGGTGTTTTGGACAGGCCTCGATTGAAAAGGCAGGTATAGAACAAGGAGTTTTAATGTTGACACTGTATTTACATTTGCCTACATTTAAATGACATCATTTAACAAATGGTAACACAAAATAGGCAGGGCAGACGAATTTGAGCACTGAACCTTGATGGTCTAACTGTAAAGGCCTCAGTGATGCTCTAACGTCACTGTTATGAGTAAATATTTATATAATTATTTCTTAAAAACAATTATAGGGAAAATATACAAAATTATATTCTCTTCGCCGTTTATCTGATCTTGTGTTTTTTTTCTTGTGAAATACAGCATTCTTCACATGTTACGTACTAAAACTGAGGCTATAACCTGTGATGTGAGGTCACAAGTACACATTACTTCATTTTATGAGCAAAAAACTAATGGGAACTACTGCTCTTTTTTATCTTATATGATAATAAACAGGATATCTTCTTCAGATATCAGATTGATCAATAGTGAACATAATTGTTATCGGGAGCTCTTAAGACGTATCGTATCATCCACATAGCCTGTGTGCCTCTAAGTGCATGTTGAGGAGGTGTTATTAAACAAGAATACATAATCCAACCCTGTCATTGTGTTTGTACTGATGCAAAAGGAAAAATTAAAAAAAAATAGTGTTACATATCACAGTAATGCAGGAACTGGCAGTGTAGAAGAATACAACTTCCCTTCTCACTTTGGCCACAGGGTGGGGCTCTCTGCTCACTGCATACCCCACTAATCATCTACTCATCCAGGGTTGCATGGACGCCGCCAGGGTCAGAGGGCAGCTCTTGGTGGCCTACACTTTTAGACAAACTGATCAATGTCACACACCTTTACCGATTTGCCGTTGCTGCTGATCTAAATATGGTTTCTGGTTATAATTACCCAGCATTTAATCAATTTGCAAGAGGTAACAGGAGCTTTATGTTACAATATTAGGAAGGCCTGATACTGATGAGACTGAGAAATGTCCATAAAAGTCATATTTCAAAAGAACATTTGCATATAAAAGCTGCTTGTTAATTAACAAAAAAAATATCTTCAGTTATATAAGTTAAAAATCCAAAGATGTATGAAGTGTTTATTTGAGTGTAGTTTACATTTACGCTCTGAACTGTTTCTACCACTTTCTAATACGGCACTCTTTCTAAACTTTTTTTTTAAGGCATTTTGTTTATTTACCAATGCTTTATAAATCACTTACGAGCCTTTAACAAGAACACATTTTGGGTTGTCAGGTTGTCGTCAGTGATTATTCTCCTCTAGCAGGACACTCGTTATGTCTTTTTAGCTCTTAAGTTCATCACAATGACCCTCTTTAATAGAGGGCTGCTTATATTCTGGCTCAAAGCCACAGACCAAACTTTTAGATTGGTTTAAAAATGATATGTAAGGACGTTGTTAACAATTATAACTGTAGACAATTTGGCTTCTAAGATAATGAGAAACCACTGAGTATTTATTTAAGGTTGTTACAACCTGGCAATCCCAAAGTTGTTCTTATTGAAGGACTATAACTATATCTGTCTATCTATAAAGCATGAGTAAATGTTTTAAACCAATAAAAAGCCATAAATAACAGTTTATTTAAGGGTGTCGATTTAGAAAGTGGTACCAGATTGTCTGCTTGTCTGTGTGTGTGTGTGAGAGAGAGAGAGAGAGAGAGAGAGAGAGAGAGAGAGAGAGAGAGAGAGAGAGAGAGAGAGGTAGAAAGAGGGGGAGAGTGAGTTTGTTGTCAAGAAGGCTGACTCTTGAGGCCATCCGTGATCTATAAGGCAGCGTCAAGGGATGCCGTTGTGCCTTTAAGGTCTTGTCGTCATGTGTCTGTAACCAAGGGTGCTACTGTGGCTGTGGAGCTCCGGGCATTTCTGATCCCTCCATTCCCAGTTCATCCCCGACATTTCTGTTCCACAGGAGAAAAACGCTGTCGCTTCTCTCTTCTCCTTGCTTCTTCGTTTTCTGAGCAAGCATAAGAAAACAGAAAGATTCACAGACCGAATGAGAGTTGCTGTAATATCAGGATGACATGCTGTGAGTCAATCCAGTTCAAAGGAAGGTGCAGACAGACGGCCATATGCTTTATTAGATACACTTTTGCTATTTAATGCAATCCAATAAAACTGTTCTGCCCTTAAGTCTACCTTTGGGATGCCTATAGCGTTCAGTTTTATGACACTGCCGTTCATGGTGATGTTGAACAGCACTGTATTATGGTGTTTCTAATATCCCCCCCCCCCCCCCCGCCCCCATGTAAGTAAATGGGGAGGACAAACCTCTCTTACAATCATGTATAACAAAGAAAAGCATAAAATCTTCACATTTATGTAGCTGGAACCAGCAAATGTTTGGCCTTTTTTTGCTTAAAGAATGAGCTAAATTGATTTAGAGTTTATCTAGATTGTTACAATTGTTGATCGACTTATTGATCAATCAATAAAGGTCTACATTTTCTGCCACAGATCTTACACTCTGGCACTTATGCCTCTCACAGCACAGCCCTGCATTGAAAAAAAGGAAGGACCCCGTCAGTGTGCGCAGATGTTATGAAGACGTTAAGAAGTGTTCCCTCTCACATCATCAGTGGTGCATGACGACAGAAATATTCAAATTGTACAGAGACATCCGACGACAATAACCTTTGTGTCTGTTTCTGTGTCAGCTAGAGCATGTTCCTAAAACCACATTTACTGTTTTCTTTAATCACTAATTCACTAACTGCTTATAAGGAACTTGTGATTGGCAAAAACTTATTTATGTTTTTTAAATCCTGTTTGTTGATGCTGTGTTACATAATAATCAATTAAATGTATTGCCTGTGTGTCATGTTTAATGTGTGTGACTAACTAATTAACTAAAAAACGAACTAATTAACTTAATCAATGAGAAAGCCTGACCCATTGACAATGACAACAGGGCATAATATGTCAGAGTTTTCTCTGAGTGCTAAACACTTCCTCGAGTCAATGCACAAGAAACAGAGTAAATGAAACTTCCCTTAAAAACACGGAAACAAACATGTGTGCGCCCACACGAGCACACATCGATCGACTGAACTAACAATAATTAATGAATGCAGGTCACAAACTCTCTCATTTATTGCAGTGTGTGAGCGTACAGCACAGTCCTCTGATGTCTTTTGATGGATGAACCCAAAAAGTGTCGTAAACATAAACGCAAAGTCTTCATTTTGTCTCCTTAACTGGTGTTCGTCTCTTCAATACTGCAGATTAAATGAGTTTCTACATCTGGACTACCAGCTATCCAGCGGGACTGCCCCTGTGTTCAGTCTTTGACAGGTGCCATAAACAAACAGGGGACACTGTGGTTTCAGGGGTGTACAGACCAAATTCCAGATCTGATCAAATTACAAATACCCACCCCTCCCCTCTGTTTCTCTAAAGAACATGTTTCTGTTTTAGAGAATATGTGGCTGTACGGAATGCAATGTCCCCTGTGTTCCCTCAAATCAATGCAGTCAATGCTCTAATACAGGGGTCTTCAATGTTTTTCAGGCCAAGGACCCCCAAACTGATAGAGAGATGGAGCAGGGATCCCCTACTATATACAGTATATTGTATAAAATTGTGTTTTTATATTAAACTGGGCCTAGTACATACCTTGTTCTTGTGCATTCAATACTAAGCTATTCAAATAATACACAGGTTCATATATTCATGTTTTTATTTTAAAAGGCACAGTGAGTAGAGTGGCCGTGCCGCTGCCATTTAGAAACATACCTTGCATGATAATCATGCTTACAAGCTATTCAAATTGACGTTTTTATTTTAAACATAAATGTGGAAATGCTTGCATACAATACTGAACTATTAAAATAATGGACAGATTCATGTTTAAAAAAAAAAAAAAAAGAAGAAAGAAATTGTCTAATCAACCAAAAATTTCGTGGACCCCCAGCAGTACCTCCACGGACCCCCTAGGGGTCGCGGACCCCCTGTTGAAGACCTCTGTTCTAGTACGTGAAGCACTTTTTATCCGTCTTCTCTCAGCCTCCTCTTCCCCCAGAGCCATCTAAACCTGGGAGACAGCTCATATTTTATCTTGACAAGGCAAAATCCATGCAACCCAGAGCCACTTCACAGGCCAAGATGTATTACGCAGATTAATGGATGGACTAGACAAGCGTACGAGGCCAAGATGCAGGAAGGGGATATGATAGGATTTCGTCATTGGCCCACAATATGCTCTCAGTCAATGAACTATTATACAGTTTACAGTTGGAGTATTTATGGTATTACATAAAGAATCACACACCTTCATCTCTTTACTTAAGAAGAGAGCAATACAAACAGTGAAACCTACAAACAAAACAGTCACCCAAGAACATGCTGTTAGCAGGCGTGACCTAAGTACGTCATATTAATACATTTTTTTGGTAAACAAAACAAAATCAACTCAAGATTCACTGACAGCATATCATGCAGTCCCTCTGAGCAGGTTGAGTTTACTCAGTTGCCTTGGGCTGTTTGTTGATCTCTCGGCATGACGACTTAAAAGTTAATTCATGACCTTAAAAACAACAGTTGAATAAACAAAATCAACCCACAGTCCACTTACTCTGTTTGTTCTGGAAAACAAAATCTAAATGAGGATTTTGAAAAACTGTTCATTCATGAACTTGCAAGATATTTGTAACAATGCATACAAGGTGTTTGACTGAGCTCAAGTCTACCATTAAAGGTGCAAGATCCCACATTTGGATCATTTCGATTGCCTCTCAACGGCTCTCAACATGTCGGCATTATAAAAAAAAAAACTGCTGACAGAGCTAAATGTGTTTACCTGAAAGGGAACTGGAGGGTCGGTGCTAATCTTCCGCAACAACGCTGTCTGTCAGCCTTCTCAGCTGTAAGTGAGCCAGCCAGTGGGGCACGCTCACGTTCAACGGCTAAGTCAACAAAGCGAGGAGAAGCTCAAATAACAACAGAGAGGGAGAGCGACTTCATTCTGTCCTCAGGTAGCCATTACTCAACTATATCTTTAAATAGTTGTTTGCTGCTATAATAATGTTCAGAATATTAAGTACAGCTCCTTTAACATAAAAAACACTGTATGTTTACTTTTTGAAGTTTATATAACATAAAGTTGACAAAGTAATCAGATATAAATTATATCTGATATAGTAGGTTTAACGATATTGATACAATACCATAAAGTATGGTTGCCCACTTTCTATTCTATGCCTCCTTGGTGTATGACGCCTGAAAATAATGTAAAAAAAAAAAAATCAAAAATTAATTTGGAAACCTTGGTTTAACGTTACAGTAGTGTGTCACATGGTAAGTTTAAGACTATCCCCACAAAAAAATGTTAAAAATGATTTTGCAATGCCTTGCTCCTTTCCACACATAATTTCAGCAAAAAAGTGCCAAACACGCTAACGACGCTAACGACGACACACAAAGTTAGCGACTATGCTAGCGGGTTAGCATAGTGGAGCAATTGAGCTAGCAGCTAAAAAGCTGTTTTTTCCAAACCAAAGCTAAGAAGAAAGTGAACACTGAAAGTCTTCATGTATGTTAATGTTGCTCAGCGTCTCTTAGATGTGCAGGCAATTATTTGCTAACACCTTAGCATTAGCTATATCAGCTTGACAAATGTAGTGTTTACAGTTTGTTGGAACACCCCCAAGTAGCAAAAAAAAAAGATACTTTAATGCAGATTTAAGGGCCCCATAATTCATAGCGTCACCCCTGTACAAACTTCCTGACATTAAATCATTGAGTGTCCCGTGACCGTCAGCGGTGTGTATTTAGCAACTCTCACATCCTAATTACATCCACCGTGCCGCTCCGAGCTGCGAGTCGTGATGTCCCTGCGTGAGCTGCCTGTGTGTCATCTCTGACGTTACCGGCCCGCCCACATCGCGCTCCGTCTCCCCCGGTGACACACACACACACACACACGCGCGCGCGCGCGGACACTCTCCGGCAGTGAGGAGCCGGTGTGCGAACGTCACGGAGGGGGCACCGCGTCCGCAGCTCTTTTAAACGCGAGTCTTCACTGGCATGGATACCGGAGGAGAGCGCTGAACATCAAGGAACCATGCCTACTGTCCTCGCCGGCAAAGGGAAACTTTCCGTTGTCTGTTTTCTACTCAGATGCGCATATTCTCAGGTGAGAAGGGAGCGCGGAGTGTGGATTATAGCCTACTTATTAAGGGAGTAGTTATCGAGGGAGCCCTTGAATATTGTTCTTGCACAGGATTGTTTAAAGTCACCAAATTGTACATAGAATACCTGCAGGTTATTCGTTAAGAATACCGATTACTGAAATAAAATAAGAGGATGATTCTTGCAGAGTGGTGCATTTTGCGCTCCTATCTTCATAACGATTCAGTTTACAGATAAAAAGTGTTTCAGATTTCACTTAAAGGGACTCGACACAGATGGAAGTCATGAATTGAAGCTGTAAATAGCTGTAAATAACTTCAGTAATTGCTGATACTTTGAGAATGTAACAGGTGCTATACTCTTGGCTTGCATGATGCTTGTTATGATGGCTTGTGGTTTGTAGGCCCAGGGGGAGTTCACTCATCAGGGTATTGCACCAGAGCTGTAGCCTGCGGTGCTAGTGGGTATATGGACATGTGAAACATATTGCACTTGATAATATCCAAACTAATGGACATGTAAACTGAGGAAGCAGGCCTGGCTTTCACTTGTGCAACGCCACAGGGAGGTGAAATACTGGCTGTCTGTGTTTATGTTTTTAATTTAGTGCTCACGGCCCCATAACTGTGCCTTGTGGCTGTAAAAAATTGGACAGTTTTCACACACACTGTTTTCCATCCGCAGGCTTAAGAGTCCAGCCACTGAGACATTGACCTTAGTGAGTCATGCATGCAAAAAAAAGACAGTTTCGTACACTCACACATGCATGCTGCACTACACACACATTTCTTTCTGCTGTGCATACTTATGCTGCACAGATGGCAGAGAGTGGGGCATGAGAGAAAGAAGCAAACCACCCAAATGAAATGGGATATAATGTGTTAAGGAAGTGCTCAAGATAATAAATCTCCATAACCAAGAAGAAAGACAGTGAAAGTGTTCAGCAGATGAGGTCCACAAATACATACACTCAGAATGATGAAAAAGTCCATAAACCAAACAAATAGAATGAGTGTGATTATGAATGAGGAACTAGAGGAAACAATATGTTTTGGTACAAATTAAAGATCTGTTTCCACACCAAGCTCACAGTCAGAATAAACGCAAATAAAATGTAAAGCACCTACACAGTAATGTAGAGTATTTGTCCTTTATCTTAAAGCTTGAGCAGCATGGTTCGCTACTGTCGTGCCAACGAGGTGAATCTGAATTCTGAGTTGAATTGTGCAAAGGGAAGAAACGTGGGGGAGGGAGAGCGGGGTTGCCTAACGCGGAGGGAAACAGAAAGTTGCTTGCGAACAGAATCAGCATCCGTCTGATCATCTGCAGCTGTGATTTCTAAGATATGAGTCATCAACAGCCTCGTCTCAACTTTCACAATTACTGTGTGTGTGTGTGTGTGTGTGTGTGTGTGTGTGTGTGTGTGTGTGTGTGTGTGTGTGTGTGTCTGTGTGAGGTTTACAGTAAAGTTTAACACCAAGTTGTGAATCTTACAGCAAAAAGGCGGGAAGCAGAGTGCGGAAGCTTTTTGTGTGTGTGTGTGTGTGTGTGTGTGTGTGTGTTTGTGAGAGAGACTGAAAAGTTCACATCTCGAGCAACGACCTGTGAAAGAAATGAATGAGTCTAAGAGCTGTGTGTCTATGTGCACAGCTACATTTGCTGTTGAACTTGCGTAAGTGTGGATTTTAGATGAGACACTTTGCACCTTACTGTAATTCAGATGCTACAATACGGTTTGTGTGCTTTCTCCATGCGCTTGTGTAGTTGATACTGGACTTGTGTCTGTTGTTCTGAAGTTTCGTAAAACTCTGATCACCTGTCAGTCTGAACTTTCTGTGACTTTCTCCTCATTGATCCATCACCTCCTTACTTTCGTTTGCCCAGGTAACAAGAAGCCAACACAACAGCTGTGCCAAAGATATTCTGGAGGTAAATAATTACTTTTTGTATTCATTGTTAAAAGTAATAGGTGTAACAGCATCAGTAATCGACTGTGAACATGTGCAATTATTCAGATTCGTCCCTCATTAAATGTTTTGAGTCATAATGTGGGTGATATTTTCTGGAATTTGCATGTGATTACATCTTATTCCAAGTTCGATCCATTTAAAACTGGTATTGGAAGAAAATGTGAGAAAATAGTGAAAAAATGTTGATCTTCAGTTTAAAAAATACTAAAACACAAAAAAGCTGCAAATAGTAAAAGGGAGATGCTGAAATCAATAAACGTATCTTGTTTACAATGCTATAAAACAGAGGAATGCAGTAAATCCTCACATTGGAGAGCAAGAACAGGACATAAACCAATGATTTTATTATCTATGAACAGTTGCAGATACTATTTTTGTTGATCTATGAATACATTATTCAAGGTTTTGAGGTATCGAGGTGGCCCTGAGGTTTCTACCTATTTCTCCTGTTATGTTGGAGGTTTTACAAGGCAGAGGATGTGTCCTATGTTTCCTGTCGCCAGTGTAGGACAGATAGGGGGAGCAGAGGAGGAGATTAGAGATACGGAACATGTGGTGGAGAAGGAAGATAGCAACGCACATAATGCTCCACCTGGGAGACCTTGTTGTTGTTGAAGGAGGAAAGGGGCTGAGGGCTGGCGCTGTGTCCTTGGTGACTGGTGGAGAGATAACCAAGTGAAAGGATGAGCAGGGAGAGGAAACACTTTCCCTCCAGGGCTTACTGTGGAGGATGACAGGAGTGAGGAGGAGGAGGAAGGAGAGCAGAGTCACCTGCCAGGTTCATAAAAGATGTGTCATCTAATAAGCTTCTTTGGATTTGATAGAATGTAACTGGGAACATTCCTTCTAGTAGACTCGAGGTAAAGAAATTATTTGCTATTTCGTGAAATTTGCTTTCTTGCCGAGAGTTTGGTGAGCTACAGCCAGCTGCTGGTTAGCTTAGCATAAAAAACTTAGCATAAAAACTTGAAACAGGGGGAACAGCTAGCTTAGCTCTCTCTGGAGGTAACACAATCATGCCAACTATAGCCTAAAATACCACTAAAGTCACTAATTAACATGTTATATTCAGTGTTTTGAAAAAGCGTACAAACACTAAAGTGTAAAAATGGCCACGGGGGTCGTGTGCCAGACTTTTTCTTGGCTTTAGCTTAGCTAAGCTGTGCTAAGTGGCCACTGGCTAACTGTAGCTTCATATTCAGCATGCAGACACGAGAGTGGTTGTGTACTGTACTCTCCAAAACTATTCCTTTAGACCGCCACAGCTCACAACCACACTCAGACCACAGACACACACACACACACACACACACACACACACACACACACAAATCCCATGACATCCGAGCTGATAAAACGTGACCTTTTCAAGATCTTGCTCACTGTTTCCGCCACTGTCGCCTCTCACCCAGTGATCGTCACACACATTACATATACATTACACACTGAACCCCCATGCTCCCACATCATGGCACAGCAAGATCGCGCTAACATTTTACAAAATCAGGCCATTTTGTCAGCATCCATGAGGTCTGGTTCGTCTGAGTGTGACTGCGGGCAATCTAATCAACAGAGATTATAATCAGAGCAAGAGCAAAGACGGTGCACTGTGGATGCAGAGCTCTCTCCATGTGGCTGGTTTCCTCTTGAGTACCGTGCAGAGGGAACAAATAAGAAACGGGATCAATTTTCATAATAGGCCAGGTGTATAATCATATGTAATCATCACTCAAGTCTTCACTCAGGGGGAGCGGTGGCACATGCTTGTCGCTGAACTGTGAGCATTCGCCACATGTATTTAAAATATAACATACTGAGTAATTTCATTCTTTCTTTTTTACTTGTTATTTTTATGTCAAATTAATATGCATCCATTGTGTTCAAGAGTTAAATACAGTTACTGCTATCACTTTTAATAATGAATTAATGCATTGTTTATTTTATTAATGATTCAATAGTCTCTTAGTCTGTGAAATGTCAAAAATAATCAATTAAAAAAACAAATATCACAGGTTAACTGAGCATGAACTGATGTCTTAGAAGTTAATATTTCCCTAAATGTATTCAATTAACTTTGATGTGAAATTAAGAAAATAAATAAAATCTTCACATTCAAGAGATTGAAACCAGCAGACCCGTATTTTTCTTTTATACGTGAGGAAAATGAATACTCACTGGTATTTTCAGCACTATCGGTACCCTGTAGTACATAACCCCCCCTTTTCAGTCCAGATTGGACCACTTTTTGGCCATTATAACTGCCGACATGTTTGTCGAAGCAGCGAACAACAAAGGACCTGGAGACTGAAAAGTGACTGTGCAGATGCTGTATCAGTGTCTCCTGCAGCTGCCCAGGGGTTGATGGATTCAGATTATTCCACCTCTATTGTGCATTCTTCAGTCGGCTATTGTACCCTACAACTGTACAGTGATTTTACCTGTTGCACTGGGTACTGATGATTACCTGACATGACCTACGTTCATTTTCTCAGATCCACGTTTCATGCAACAAGTGTTTTGATGAGCTGTCTTGTGTTCTGGCTCGCTGGTTTCGCACTTTTGAGATCACTGCCTTTGAAAAGCTAAGAAGCTCGTCAGACTAACGGTACTCAGGCCGGTGCTCTTGGAATGCTAAATCATGTCTTTTAAAAAAAGTTTAGATTAGATTTTTAGCCCATATAATTGGTTCACAAACAAATGGGACCAGGATCTTTAATTTGCTCACTTAGTGAACACAGAAACATTCACTTTACAAAAGAGAAAAGAGCTGTGAAACATAAAAAGAAAAATAGATAAATAAATAGCAGATTCTTGAAATACCTGAAAGTAGATACAGCTGGAGATCAATAAAAAAGAAACTAAATGATAGCACAGAAATCTTGACACAGCTGCAAAGTGCACACTCCCACACACTACACACTGAGAATAACCCTTATTTATATCTTGTCACACTCCCTCTGGTGGGGAGGAACCGTGCTGATAACGAGAGACTCAGCTGTAAAATTGGGCTCTCTGAACTGTATGTGTGTAAATCTAAATGTTAGCGATAAGTTGCTCCTAAATGAAAGAAAATTAAGAAAGTTTGAGTGACAGTTTTAGGATGTTTGGAGTTTCTGCATTGTGAAGAACATTAATCACAGTGGCGTCTCCAAATTCACCTTTGATACCCCTCCCCCCCCTCTCTCTCCCAGGACATGACCCAGCAAGCCTTCGGGGGTGACCAGGCCCAACGGATCCTCTACAACTCTAAAGTATGTGTGTGTATAGTTAATGTGTTTGCTCTTTATCTTTGTTGAGTAAAGGGGAACTTCACAGATTTTGCATAATAAAGTCCGTTTACAGGTCTTAGAGAGTACTACTGCATATGTAAAAATTGTATGAAGCCTTTTGTGGCTCCACAGGGGAATCTGATGAATTGCCTCAAATGATGTCACTTGAGGCAATTTATCAGACTTGGTTTGGCCTCAAGACTTCATGTATGAAAATCAAAAAATTTTTGGAGGTGTGGAGTTTGAAAGAAGTGAACTTACCAGACCCCTGGAGACCGCTCCTCATCTCTGCTTGGAGCTAGCAGCTCAAGGCGACATTAGCCGCTACCAGAATAACACACCTGCATCTCAGAAGCAAACTGTCAATCAAGTTTCATTGTGGGTAATGTAGGCGCCAGGTTTTGAAGAACAATGCGGTATCCTTTTTTTTTAAACTGTCCGCTGTGAGTCGAATAACATTACACTGTAGTGCAAAGCTAAATCTGAGTACTCTTTTAGACATGTAAATAGAGAATTCTGCTCACAATCTTTTGTTCTCCTTCTTTCCAAGGAAGCAAAACTACAGACTGCACAACAAAGGCACAGTATGTGTTCACTGACTGTTTGCTTGTCTGATATGTGCAATACTTTACAATTGGTTGATATATGATTTGTTGCCTGGTTTTAAATATGTTTTCTCTCGCTTCCTCTGTGAGGTCGGGGGGATGTTCAGCTGCGAATGACCCGTCACCCTCGCGTGGCACCTCACAAATCGTAAGTGGGTAATGAGGAAACATGATCCACCGAAGGTCATCAAACACAGACAATATAATATATCACACACATGATTTATGTCTTCTTCTCAACAGCTGTTGTAAAATCAGGTAGAAATCACGAACATCCTCGTTTGTACAGCTACAGAGAAAGGCATTAACGACAGTGAAGGGAAATGGACATATAGAGTCAGTCAACACAGCGTTTCAGGTTACATAACAAAGGTCAGGTCAAAGGCCAGTGAACATTCCTGAAAGCTCTCAGTTGAGACTGATGTGCTCCTGGTTGTTTTCCTTTTACATCCTCTTTTTACTGTGAAACACATGTTCAAGCCAACTGAAACTTCTCCCGTGTGCCAAGTGTGTAGGAAACTACGGCGGCTGACGTGAAAATGCAAATGGCCCAATCCAGTGTTTGGTTTGTCTGTTTAGTGCTACTGTAGAAACATAAATGGCTCATTCTAAGGTATCAAAAACACAACGATTCTTATTTTTAGGTAATTATACACTAAAGAAAACACACTTTTTTTTAATCAATATTATTATCTGCCAATAGATCCCTCTGAATGCTACACACTGGCCCTTAAGCAAAATGCTATTGAAATAAAGGGCAAAAATGAAACCTGGCCATTTTAACAAAACTAAGTTTAACTGAAGAAAAAGAACACCTGACAAAAGAAAGCTGCAGCGTCACAGCCAAGCTGCCAACTCCTCTCTCCCACTGCTCCAGTAAATGGAATTTCACTTTCTCAGCCTCACCTAACTGGAACCTTCCACCTTCCCAGGTCAGCACAGGGTGAGCCAAACAGAGCAGCCATCCAGATCATGAAAAACACAATGTAAATACCATTAATACAAGGTTTCTGAGTTGCTGCTGCCATCACAATTAATCTATTGAGCACTCGTCACATACCAATGAGCACTCCAAATATACTGCAGAACTATACCTTAACAATCTCAGTTGCCAGCAAACAAACTTAACAAGCTTGTGTCATTTCTACAACTTAATTGATAATCAAATAAACTGAAACATTTGAATGAAATTAATAATGAAGCAGTCACAAAATACTGTTAATGTTGGGGAACAGAGCAAAGTGAAAAGGGAGAAAGGCAACCTTTGACAAACACATTTGTTATTTCGGTGTGTTTAATATTGATGAAAATGAACATCTTCAGGAAGACTTAAAAGTGTTGAAAACTATGGATGCACCGATCTGATACGATGGATTTGTATCAGCACCAGAACTGTCCTTTAATTAACTCTGTCTGGCCATGATGTGACCAATCCACCCTAAAAACTGTTTCTTCCACAAAATCATTATACAATTCACAGCATTCCCAGGTATTGTGTTATTGTACATGAAAATGATCTCCATGTGTCCCACACAGTGATTTATGTAGATTTTAAATGTGTGGAAAAGAGAGCACTGCTCGATAATCGGTATTGGCTGAGTTGAGGTTGGCTCAGAATTGGTACTGGGGGAGAAACGGTTGGATCAGTGAGTCTCTATTGAAAACACTGGCGATTAAATGTACAACATTGCGTCACTGTTCTGAGTGTGTTTCTCTTTGCTTACAGCATGCTTGCTGATGACCTGAAGCTGAGCAGTGATGATGATGACACTCAAAGGGTAGGTGACTCTCAAAGTGCTTTGAAGATACTATTTCTACATTAACATTTCTTTGTTGATAATGGTTAATAATGATAACATTAGTATTCTTTTTTTAGTAAGATACAAAAAGTTCATTTTATAAATGTGGATCATACACAAAGACTGAGTTGGCTGTTCATGTTTGAACCACTTCAATCAGTTAATGGGAGAAAGCCTTACAATCTGGATAAACCATTTCTTTTCAGTGTAGAGTTTATTTTGATAAATATGTTTTTGGAAGTATATAGAAGCACTTAATATGTAACTGATGTAATGTTGTTTTTGTATATGCATTACTGGAAGATGCATGTTTTGTTAGACAGCAGTGTCATCTAATCCCATGTGGGATGGGCCAAATGTTTGTCATGACAGAAATAATGACTGTAACTAATTAAGTAACTAAGTAGTTTGCCCTAAGCTGTTTTTCAGGTAATGTTTAATAGTGTGCACACACACCCAAACGCAGTTTAGCCCAACTGCCACTTACTTAAGAGCTGTTTCTGTACTTGCTACTAAGGATGATACGACTTGAAGACAGCAGTGGTAACACGCTGCTGCTTTGTATGATAAGTTTCTCTTTTTGTTTGTTGTTGTTGTGTGTTGTCCCTGAAGGCAACTCATGAGTCAGCTTCCTGGGATGGACACAGGTACTTCATTACAAATATCATGTGTACATATTGTGGATTTGAGCTTTGGGTGTTTGTCTGTAAACTTAAGTTAAATTATGTGATTAACAACTGTATCTGTCTACCTCTGTGTGTGTGTGTGTGTGTGTGTGTGTGTGTGTGTGTGCTCCACTGTGTGCGTACGCTTGACCCCTCTCTGATGTTTGTGTGTGTGTTGACTGACAGCCTGTCAGCACAGCGAGCGCACACACATGGCAGGCGAGTGAGACATTCCAGCTCTGACTCTTCGGGCTCAAACTCCGCCGTCGGGTCGTGCAGCAGCAGTCTGTACTCCCGGAGCCCCAGCCAGAGCCCAGACGCTCACCCTGATTCCGCGTCGCCACGGTGCAACAGCAAGGAGGTACCAATGCTGAGTATCCGGCCTCCTCTTCTTCCGCTCTCAATCTTCTCTGACCCATGCCTCGCCTGTGTGTCTCTTCCTCTGGTTGTGTGCCCTCGGGGGGAATTCTCTACAGGGAGTGGTGGCCTCGAGGCAGTTGACGGCAGGTATGGAGAGGGACAGAGGAATGAGGAATGACTGTGAGTTGGAGAGGAGGTGGAGGAGGAGGAGGGTGAGGGGCAGAGCTAGCTTTGGGAATTAGTGCCTGGGTGTCATGTCAACAGGCCCAGTCTTAAAGAGGAAAAGCCCTCGGGAGGTGGAAGTCATCAAGACTCGATCTCATGTTGACATCTACAACTGGAGTTACCTTTGCTTTTAAAACAACAGTGCACACAAAGGATGTGGACTACTTGTGTATCGTTTTCTTAGATAAGTATTAAATGGGTGACTTAGTGCTGGTTGGTATGATGGACTTTTGGAGGTGTGGGGCATTGTGGGGGTTGAGACGTGTGCTACGTGGGGAATGAAAGGGAAACCTGCTCCTCTTTTATGAATGGAAGGCCCTGTACAACATAGTGGTCTGCATTACTAAACATGCACTACATTGGGCCCCTATAGAGAAGGGAGGGAGTGGAGTGTTTGGGGGTGGGGGCAGGAGGGCAGGGGGGTGCACACCATGTGTTTTTCATTTACGTGGACTGTTTAAATGTCTCCCAAGGAAGAGATGGGGGTTGGAGTTATGGAAGCAGCGAATCCAGAGTTCCAGGTAGTGAGAGAAAGAGGGAGGGCCAGAAAAGAAGGAGGGAGAGCAGTCGAGACGGTACAAGAGATGCAGTGTCTTCTCTGGAAAGAGGGCGAGGGATGTGGGGAGGGGGGTCACTGTTTGACTTGAGGAGTAGAGGTTTAATTTAGTTCCTGGTCAGCGACGAGAGAGAAACGGGCGAGAGAGAGAGAGAGAGAGAGAGAAAGAAGTTTTCTCTCCAGCCGTGAGTATTCTCTTTGTTTTTTTTTTGTTTTTTTTAAAGTAGAAACTCCTGCGTTTTCTTGTGGTTGTCTCATTTTTGGTTGTCAAGCCAGTTGTTAAGCAAACATTAGGTGATTCATTGGCATAATTGGATGGGGGTTGAGCTACTGTAAGCACATATGTGGACTGTGAGACCATGTAGAAAGTAGGCTATTGAAAGGAGGGTAAAATGTCAGCTGGAATTTTTAGTGAACCCACACTTTTTCAGACATGAGTCATAATCCAGGGTTGCGTTTTTTTGGAGCTTGAATTGTTTTAACAGCAGCTGGGTCAGTGATTTGTTATGGACTTTATAAAAGGTTCTTTTATAGTGGGAGTGGGAGAATATCGCGGAATTTGTTTGTCATTCCTCACATGGTTGAAGGTCTCTGCTTGCACCTTGTTATCTCTGAACTATATACCTAAAGACATGTGTACAGTGATGGAATGTAACACAGGGCATATACTCATATAATTTTTACATACTTGTACTTTACTTGAGCATTTCCTTTTTCTGCTACTTCACTATGTATGTTTATATTTAAGAGCTTAAGTTACTCTTCTTATTGAGATGTATCAACTTTCAAATGATCACCTTTTAAATTATGATACATACTGTATGTTCCCTGCATACATATAATGTTCTTCTTATCAAGTCACTTTCAAATATTTTTCTTTAAAATATGAAAATAGTCTCCTAATAGACTACTAGGAACCAAATGTAGTCAGAATTGTGTTTATAAAATCTGGGCTTTTGAACTGTTTTGAACTGAAACTCAACTCTGCACCTGTCTACAATAGATTGAGGGTGTGCATTAAGCCTCACTATTAGCAAAGATTTATTTTATCTTCATCTAGTTTATGATTAATATTTGTTTCTCTCTTCTTCTGTGCTTTCTTAAGACTGATCACCCCTCTGCGGCCCAGTGGCAGTTGGATAAATGGCTGAAGAAGTCTCGGAGAAAATCTTCCAGCAGTGACCAAGTGCCCTCCGAGAGCATTCCAGGACGTCCTCCCTCTCCCCACACCCAAAGAGCCCCATCTCCAGCCAGGTCCTGGGACAGCAATCAGGAATACAGCCCTAGCCAAAGCCCCATTCCCAGCCCACAGTTCAGCTTCAGCCACAACACCAGCCACCTACCTAGCCCTGGTTATAGCTACTGCCCTAGCCCCAGCCCATTCCCCAGCACATGCCCAAGTCCCAGCCCAAGCCCAGGGCACAGCCTGATTCCCAGTCCGGTTCCAAGTGTTTGCCCCAGTCCGTGTGGGAGCCCGAGAGCCAGCCGTAGCCCTAGCCCTATACCGAGAGACCCTCCAAGAAGCCCAAGTCCGGGCCTACGTACTCCTTCCAGGGTTCGACACTGCCCTGAGGTTCAGAGAACACAACCTAGCCTAGCGACCAATCCCCACAGGACAAAAAATAGGTCATGGATTACCCCATTGCCTAACACCAACACCAAGAGCAGGCCTACAAACAGCACTCATCTTCAGCCAACTCACCAGCACAGGCCCAAGACTCGACCCACACAGGACCAAGACCAAAGCAAAACTAAGACTTCTGCTGTTTTGAGTCACTGCCATAAATCTAGACCCAAGTCTAACTTTCATCCCAGTTCTAAACAGCTCACTGAGGCTCCCAAACACACGTCACATTTTGAGCAAATCCAGAGTAGCAGATCCAACCACAACTCCAACCACAAACCCAGGCCTTTGTTTCAATCTAGCTCACAACATAGCCCCAAAACATCAAAGCACTTAGTTCCCACTAGCCGTGAAACCAGCTCTGGTCATAGTTCTCAATCCCAATCCACCCCTAAAGCTGCAACTAATCACAATACTGGGTTGAGCTCCAGATCAAACCCCAGCCTTAAACCTAGGGCCAAGTCTTCGGAGGCTGCAGCCCCAACTCCTGTGCATGTTAATCATACTATAACAACACAGAAGAAACCCCAGTCCAAGGAACAGGAGGTAGACTTCAGAGGAGATCATCTGACCCAAGCTGAGGGGACACAACACAAGATAAAAGAGGACAGACATCAGAAAAAACAACAAGGGAAACAGGAGAGAAAGGAAGACAGGAGGCTGGCGGAGGAGCAGCTACTGAGACGTCCCTGGATCCATAGTTCGGCGGAAGAAGACGAAGAGGAGGAGGAGGGAGTGGTAGAGAGACAGAGGAGGAGAGAGGAGACAGCAAGAGGGGAAAACAGGAGAGGGAGGGACCAGCAACTTAGACGTGAATGGCAAACAGTCCAGGTCAAACAGAGAGCGCTTGTCAACACTGAGCGACACCGCCTTGAAGACGACTCCCACCATCAGGGGAGGACAAAAAAGGGAGGGAGAAGTGAGGAGGAGAGAGAGTTGCAGCAAGACCCATCACCTCCTCCGTCGCGTTCCCCAACTCCTCACAGACTACACTCCTCGCCCTCCATCTCCTCCTCTCCAAATTCAGATTCTGAATCTGAATATCAGGCTCCGATCACCAAAGTTCCAGCAGACTCCACCTCTTACAAGAGACTGCCCAAGAGAGGGCAGCAAAGTCTGAGCAGGCTCGACGCCAACAGGCCGAAGGTTGTGCACCCCAGAGGACCCACCTCGGGTCACCCAAGTGAGGGGAAGCAAAAACTCTATACCCTGGTCCCATTCGGGCGAGGTGAACAAACTACAGCGCCTTCGCAGCGAGGGCTTAGAAATCTGGTGGTGCAGATAGACCTCTGTCTTCTCAAAAGGGTCCCGGACAGCACTACTAGTTCCGCCGTTAAAAAACCCTCCTCCTCTTCCTCCCCTTCATCTACCAAGGACAAGCAAAGAGAGGCTATGAAACACCTGTATGTCCCAGAGACCGCAACGAAAGACAGCAAAAGGAAACGCAAGGTAGACAACACGTACACTTGCCTTGATGCGTAGATCTGTGCACGCTTTCACGCATTAATAATATGTAAGCATCAATGCGGGCTTGTTTTTCAAAGCATGTGTGTTTGTGTGTGACCAGTTGGAGAATGGTGTGTCACACAGAGAAAGCAAGAGGAGCATCCCTCATGCAAAGGACCTCTCGGGCCACACAGAGTCTTTATCTCACACAGCTGAGCGCAACTTTGTGACAGAGACCGTGCACAACGGGTAAAATAACACCAACACTCACATACTACTTTGTCTCACAAACGCATGTGTAATCACACTGTTTGCACAAATACAATAAGCGTGTTGTACGTATGTGGGTGTGTGTACTTGCAGGTACTTGGAGGAGTACTTGGACAGCAAGAGGCCGTTGTCTCCCCTGTCTCCACTGTCCGACAGCCCTCAGTCCACCAAGCCTCCCCCCAAAGCAAAGACATCAGAGCAGCATCACGCCCATGCCCACAAGAACAGGGACAAGAATAGAGATTCTGCTCTAAAGGTGTGACAGAGAAGTAGTTGTTTAGATCATCCCAACTCCATTCCTCGCAGCCTTTCAGTTTATTTCACCTCTTTTTCTTCACCTGTCCACCACACAGCCCAAGACGGAGGTGGAATGTGTGAAAGTGTCGAGACAGCCCCAACCACCATCCGAGTCCTGGGCTCCTGCAGGACACAGGGGGGCCATGCCAAACAATGACACGTGAGCCACACTGTTTATTGTTTGTCTGATACAGACTCACCAGACACCTGTGTGTTGTGGTATACTGGTGATAAAAACTTTTTATTTTTCTGTGTTTCTGTGCATCTTAGTCCGCACCACGCTGAGTACTACTTACATGAAGCTAAAAGGATGAAGCACCGTGCAGACGCAATGGTGAGTGATTGATCTCGGTCTGAATATAAATTGCAGACAGCGAAGCAAGACTGGAATGTTGTACAATGATTGTGGACCCCAGGAAGAATAGCTGCTGCTTTGGCTACAGCCATTAGTGGTCCTAATAAATGAAATGAAATGAAAAATTGAAGCAATACGCCAACATTTTGGGAAATACAACCATTTGCTTTCTGACTTGGAGTAAAAATGTGAAGTTGGGCAACATTTGAATTTCAATGTGTTCAGTAAGCACACAAACAACTTTATGTACACAGCACATTTGTTTTCAGGGAAGATACAAAGCACCTCACAGAGAAACACAAAGATACCGTATGTATAAACTATATACAGTCTATGTAAATGCTATGCCTTGGGCAACCAGGAGACCTGTGTCAAATGACTTATCATTTTTAATAGGTTCATATTTGATAAGCAAGTCAGAGAGGTATTTGACAAGGCCATTTACGGCTTTAAAATGGAGAATTTTGGCCCACAGTCTTTTTAGGTAGACCAGCAATGAGGACGCTGCATTAGTCTAACAAACAACAGATACAATCATGAATACGTTTTTTTGCATCTTCTTGAGACAAGAATGTAATGTTGGTGCAGGACTGTGTAACATAGAATAAATGATAACACCTAGAATTCTTGAGCTATGTGGTGTATTTACAGGGAGAGAGGCTGAATAAGAACATATCCCCTGTCCAAGAAAGTCATAAAGAGATTGATCCAGGACGTGTTTAGCCTAGCTTAGCACAAAGACTGGAAGCAGAGGGAAACGACTAAAGATTAAAAATATATAACATTCAAGGTGTTCCAAAATAGCAAGCCAGCCACTGATACATCCAAGAATCACCTGGGTTTTGTTAGGAATTACAAAAAAAATGATTTATGATCTAAGAAACTGTGGAAGTTACTGAGTGGTTTGGTCACATAGTGTTTCCAAAACAAAAACCTAAGGGGGAAAAATCAAAACATGCAATGTCTTTAGCTGTTATCCAATAGTGAGTTGCATCTTTAAAGATATTTTGTGACCTCACAGATCGACTCCTAGCTAAAAATTTAAAATATTTGCCCAGGGAGAGACCAATATTAAGTCTAACATTTCTACTGTGCCATCCACTAATTGGTCTGGCACGACTGAAGCTGGCATATGAAGGTGAAGAGCGGAGTAGTTATATAAGACACCTTTGATGGAGCTTAGTTAGTTGTTTCCCTGACACAGAGTTTTTGTGCTACACACCTCCTGGATCAATCTTTTCTCCTGCAAAGAGCGAAAGACATTCTCAGCTAATTCCTGCTTGTTTTAGACACTTAAGGCTATGAAGATATTCCTTTTGATATGTTCTCCCATCCTTACCTGTGTTGGATGTCTTATATCTAGGTGGATAAGCTGGGGAAGGCTGTGAATTACATCGACGCCGCCCTCTCCTTTATGGAATGTGGGAAAGCAATGGAGGAAGGGCCACTAGAGGCAAAGTCTCCTTATACCATGTACTCAGAGACAGTGGAGCTAATTAGGTGAATTGCTCATGCATGCAAAAACAGATGCAAGTCATTTACATTTGAGAAACAAACATACACTCTCAGACATATATGTACACATACGTAAACTGCAGCTCCATTGGTAACAGTCCTGTGTCTTAAGGTACGCAATGAGGCTGAAGAGCCACTCTGGCCCTGGGGCGAGACAGGAAGACAAACAGCTGGCGGTTCTGTGGTGCGTATGTCCTTTCCTCTGTTTACACCACATCTATCATCACAGTGAAGGACGGCGCATTCTGACGATGATTTGTGACTCCGTCTGAGTCTCTTTGTCTTGCGCTTGTGTTGTCCACAGTTTCCGATGCCTTGCCCTCCTTTACTGGCAAATGTTTCGTTTAAAGAAGGACCACGCGTTTAAGTATTCCAAAGTTCTGCTGGACTACTTTAAGGTATATCTAATAAACAGGTCTGATGTTCCAGGTACATAAAGGCATTTACACAGAGAGATTTCTGCACAGTTTTTGGTCGAATGTAAACATCTGGGTTTGGATGACTGGTTTTTGGTGTCATTACAGAGTTCTCCCAAAGTGCCTTCTACGCCACCCGGTTGGAGTGACTCTGGGAAGTAGGTGGATAATAACTATATTACATGATCTCTGTTTGATTTATTTGCTTTTCATTCCAGCCACCAAATACTCATTGATCACTACCACGCGGTTGTGCATGTATTTTCACCACCAGGAGCACAGGAGGACCCCCTTCTTCACTCTCACCCGATGCCAAACATCTGGGACAGGGTTCACACGGGGGCACCGCCTTCCCCTCGCTCATAAGCATTCCCCAACGAATCCACCAGATGGCAGCAAATCACCTGAACATTACCAACAGTGTCCTGTACAGCTACGAGTACTGGGAGGTGGCAGACAACCTCACAAAGGAGAATAAAGGTATAGCAGCTCCTCTGAGCGACACAGATTTACATGAAAATAAGCCGCGTATGTAACATGGACGTTTCTGAACACCCATGATAGTGGGAGGTTTTGAGAGTCTTTTATTTTTTTTCATTACAGAGTTCTTCAACTACTTGAATACTTTGTCTGGGCCATTGACTCTTCACAGTAGCATCGCTCATGCGGTCCAGTACACCCGACAGGCTCTTCAGTGGATACGCATTAGTGCCAAACTTAATTAACAAGGAGAGGATTTACTACAATCGGTCTCACTTTGAAGAGACAGAACTCTGGATCTCTATGCAGCTGACAGGACGGCACCGATACCTTCTGAGCTGGTTGGAGTTGGTTGAAATCCCATGGAGCCTGACGGTCCTCACAGGATGTCGGGGTGCTTACTGTGTGCGAAGCCTTCTGAAGGAGCAGTCTTTTAACTTGTCACTGGTGAACTACCGGCAGCTTCTTCCTCATCGTTGGATTAAGCTGAAGAGTCGTGTGTGCTATGGATTCAAAGTCTGTAACCATTTGCCAAATGTCCCACGGTGACAGAAACAGCATTCTCGTACAATACAGTTGTTTGTGCAATTGCATAATGTGAAGCCTTTTTCATACTTTGGAATAAATCATTACCCAGCAGACTGTTTCTCTCGGGCCAAAACAGGAGAAGATGCAAAAAAGAAAGAGACCGGTCAATCATATTCCCTTTTCTACGAAGTAGAAAAGGTGTTTGCATCTTTTCTAATGAAGGTTTTAATTTTTTTATTTTTTATTTTTTTTAAATCTCTTATGTTTTTACTGTGCAATATTTGATGGATTATCTGTTGTTTTTTTTTAAAAAAAGAACAAAAACGAAATAAATAAAATGTTGGTGAGTCTAGTTGCTGACATTCAAGGCTCCTTTTATAAAAAAGTTTATTTTTCTCCCTGTTTTGAATGTGGGATTTTGTAATTTTGTGAATAATGAAGATAAAGAGATCAACAACTTCTTGGTAAATGTATTGCCTTGGGTCTGGTTCAGAAGTTTGCATTTTAAGTTCCCAGCTTGTTTGATCACCAGCGATTAGTCTGACTATGTTATTTAGGACTGTAAGCTATAACGTGCACTGTTTTAGGTTTTTATCTAAAGCTATCTTCCAAAGAGTACAGGTAGGCCATGTACAGTTACCAGGGCCTTCCACTAGGGTATGAAGTATCCAGAGAAAGTAGACAGCAAGGGTAGTCCAGGGGCATGAATCATAGACTCTATATAGATAGGAATACATCCAAGGGATATATTAACTATACGGAATACACAAATAATTACAGTCAGATCTATCTAGATGGATGGGGCAGTGATATTACAAGTCTATTAATTTACACATTCACACAGTCTGTGATTATTTATTTATTTTTGCCAGCTGTTCTTCCTGCATTTTGCAGCTGCAACTGTGTAACTTTTAGCCCGGATTATGTGTTTAACTGCTTCGTATTTGTTTACTATTATAGTTTGCTCGTCGTTCGAAGGTTCAAGCTTATTTCTCTGTCTTTCTTTCAGTCACTGACTCACACAAGCACACACAACAGGTATGGGTGAATCAGACTTGTTTGGTCCAGCTAGGCAGAGATCTCCCTGTCTCTCTACACACAACCACCAATCACTCCCTGACTCTCCATCACTGCAACTACACTTCCTGCTGCACCGACACAGAAGTCGCGCATGTAACTTCAGCATCCGATGTCTGGTGCCATAGCAACAGAGAACAACCAATAAGGGAGCTCTTCAGGACACAACAAGCCTTGGGTCAGAGCATCCTGGTGCTTTTGATTCTAGGAAATGGGATTTGTTGCAAACTAGCTTAATGTTCTTTCCCTTGATTATGACCCGCTTCATTCCACTAATCACTTGAAGTGGACTGTTATGTACATTTAAGTAGGTCACTTACATTTGACGTCAGTCAATCAATGCTCTTGTTAAGAGTATTTAAATCCTGCCATTGTTGCCTTACATGATCAATTAAAGCAAATAGATCACGTGTCTCTTTATCCAAATCAAATGAGGCACTGATTTAAAACTAAATCCGTGAGATAAAAACACACTTTGCTCTATAGGCGACCCGCTTTGTTCCGGTTGACCTTATTTCACTCCATCCATATAGAGCTGCTGACACGATGCTTTTCTAGTTGTTATTGCCTCAACGTGAGCTCGCGCGGAGCGGACCACCGTGTTCACGGGCTGCCGTGACGCTGCTTCGACTCGTTCAATCTGCACGTGCCGCTGCGTCACGGCCCGTTTGTGCTTGTGTGCGGGCCGTCTGAGGACAACCGTGCTCGGAGCCAGACAGTACAAACACCGTGGAAAAAAACCCAGACTAGGTTGGGTTTTTTTATCGACTGTCTGCCGCAGGAAAAGCAGGCGGCGTGGGCACTTTGTGAACACAAACCCTCCTGATTTAAGCCACGGAGACACATTTTAAAAGGTGAACTATCTGTCAGAAGGCGACAACCGCTTCTATATCAAACTGCATTACACCAACGGCTCTTGTGATCATCTCGAGCCCAAAGAGTATATATGTATGTGGGAAATATCAGAGCGGGCGGTTTAAAAACTGTACAAAGCTAAGGGCTATTTTCTACTGTCAATTCAGGTGACATGCTCTCGGGTACCCGCACAGTGGCAGCATTGCAATGCAACTACGGAAAGCTACAAAAACACCGGAAGTTGAGCGTATTTCGTTTTTGAAAATAAAATACAGTTTGTTGTTTTTTTGTTGACATTTTTGTGGCTGAATAATTTGTCAAGAATACTTTCAATATTCACAACGAATTAAAGTTTACTACCTATTTTTCGTTACTGGTTATCGGTATCAGAGCCGTATGCCGGTTCAATAAGTTCAGTCCTCACTGACTGAGTAGTTAACTAACGTTAGATAAGTAATGTCGTATGAACTTACATGAACGTATACATTTACTGTGGCTTATTGCCTGCAGGGCAAGTCAAGTATATCTGTGTGTGTCGTGACAAAATAACACGTTAATGTTTCGTTAATAGGCTTCACATCAGAACTCCCAACATTCCACTCATTGTCAAATGTTTTATTTTGAAAAGACATCTCCGGAATGACTTTACTTCACCTTCTCGCACTGACTCCCACTGAGGAAAGGGAAAGCAAAGAGCTCAGGCGGCAGGAATGGAGAGCAAAAGGACCGGGAGGGAGAGCAAAAACGTTGGAGAGACATGGCGTGGCAGCAAGACAAAATAGGGGCATCTCAGTCCACCGACAGGAGTTCTCTGAGGAACAAAGCCAAGGTTGAGAAGTCGAGCTAACGCTTGCTGTCTGGAGGATTTTCATTTCGCTTTGCTTTTTTTGGTCTCACCTCGTAATCAGTGCGCACTCAACGCTCGTGTTGGCCACTGTCTGCAGAGAAGTCTGTGGCGAACAACCCAGTCTGACAGGAGAACAAGGTAAAAGGGACTTCTATCAGCGAACTACCACTCAGTGCTGTTTGTTTGTTTACACCCGCGATCAACGCCTGAAGTTACTCAGTCTGGTAACGTTACCTTCTCCATTGTTTGGCTGCGTTAGCAATTCTACCAGCACCGTAGGCGAGTGCAGTCAAACACACTTATACGCGTGTATTTTTTTTCGCTTGATTGGATTGACATGATCGTGGCGCAGCGACATGTACGATCAACTAGCACATCGTGGCTAGGCTAACTTACTGTTAGCTGCTTACATGGAAAAAATGTGCCAAAGTGCCACATGGGGCTCTGTTGTAACCTACCTGTCAAACACAGAGGAGCTGCCCGGGCATGCCCTTGGACACGAAGTCTCCTCCTAGGCTGCTTTTAAAAATAACTTAAACTAAATAAAATAAACACTAAACTGAGTACAGGCTGGTCCCTGAACACAGCTTTGCCTTGTATGACACGATGTTATTGACGAGTAACTCCTCTTGTGCTGCTTTCAGGTAGCTCAGTATGAGTCGAGATGGGTGGGCAAAGAAGAGAGCCAATGCCAGTGATGACAATGGTTGGGCTGAAAGGGTGAGTGTTGTCACCAAGTCATGTCATCATCATCATCATCATCATCATCAACATCAACCTAAGGAAGAATTAACATCATCAGCATGAGGATATTCCCACTCACAGATGGTTATATGACTGTCGGAGAAGTGTAAATTGGCAGCTGAATGTGGAGTTGTAAATGCTGCCTTAAGAATAAAAAATAACAAAATGCATTGGGATAAAAGGCACATGGTTTGTGCATAGTGAGCGTCACAATATCACTGTGAAATTGGAATTGAACAGCCCTGTTCTTCACCCGCTGCAATTTCATTACAACAGCTAAGAGCCTGAAGCACATCACAAGTCACTGTCTAATTAGGTAAAGGCTACACTGCCAGGCAGCGCTTTAACACAACTGTGAGAGCTGCATATAGCCAGATAAATACAACATAGATACAGTACATACATTCATACATACATGCATGCATACATACATACCATATTAACTGTAGTATCACCATAGAGGCCAGGCAGTAAGTGCTTTAGACAATCTCTAATATCTGTGACTGTAGAGAAACATTAGCGCCTAAAGTATTTTTTAATCTGCACAAAGCAACATATAAGTGCCCTTATTTGAATATTATATACATTGCTAGGGTGTGTTCACAGGCACATAGGAAAATGCACACAGTACTTATGTATAAAGTCCATTATTTATAAATATAATTAAAATAGTAGTTACCTACCTGTACCCTGATGTAGTTGAAGGCCTATTCCTATCTGCATATCAAGACTTTATATATATATTGTATACAGACGTTTCGTGGCCAACCATACGTTTTTTTTGGGGGGGGGGGGGGGGGGGGGGGGGGGGTTGTTATGTAAACCACAAAAATTAACTTCATCATGCCATTTCAGGTTCTCTGTGATTCTGCAGGCACAGTTGTTGTGAACGATCTCCTAACTGTGTTCTGTCACCGCTCTCCTTGCTTGTAGGGAGGCTACATGGCTGCCAAAGTTTCTAAGCTGGACGAGCAGTTTAATCTTGATGCCCCCAGAGAGAAACAGAAGGACGGTTCATACTCACACATTTTTAGTGGAGTCTCCATCTATGTCAATGGATACACAGGTAACCCTATGCAACGGTACCTCCGTATTTTTTACACATCACTAGTTTGTCTCTCTTCTCAAGAACAAGAACAGAAGAGTAATGCAGATGTTCTCCAAGAATGTCCCAGAGGAGTAGCTTACTTTGTGATTGGACCTGTTTCTTTCCCCTCACCTGAAATAATAATTTAATTTTCAATATATTAGATAAACTCTAGCTACAGAGCGCACATGAGTTTTAATGTTTTTAAGGATATGTTAATGTACATTGTCATAAAGATCACCTCATAATTTGGGTAATACCAAAAAATGTAAATGTTTTTCTTTCACTTCCTTTCAGGTCACGGTTCATGTGATAATTGGCACTATTTCTTGCTCCTGTATATGTTTCCATGGTTGTGGTGTTTTGTGCAGATCTATATGTAGGACTATTGTCTTGTGTGGATTCCCAGTTAACAGACATTATGATTTATTTTAGTCATTTTGGTTTACTGTTTAATTGTTTACCTCTTTGTGATTAGAGCCAAGTGCAGATGAGCTGCGCAGACTGATGATGCTGCATGGCGGCCGCTTCCACGTGTACTACTCTCGCTCCAACATCACCCACATCATCGCCAATAACTTGCCCAACAGCAAAATTAAGGAGCTCAAAGGGGAAAAGGTCATCAGGCCACAGTGGATCACTGACAGGTGTGTTTAGCAGGAGCTGAGCATGCCTCGCTCATTTATTCCTATATTGTAAAAAATATTAGCGGGAACTCTCTGTTTACTTTGTAATTTGTTTGAAACAGTATCAAGGCTGGGCATCTCCTGCCTTACCAACAGTACCAGCTGTACACTAAACAGAAAGGCCCACTGTTCCCTGGCGTGACTCTGCGCCAGACGTCAGAGATTGCCGGACCCAGCCATGGGCTGCTTCAGCCGAGCGTCCATCAAAAGCTTCATCTGCCCCAGCGCGGCATTCAGCACTCTGTGCCGAACCACGAGGAGTCCTCATCCAGCCGCCAGAATAACTCCATCCCCAACGCCAGCCGCAGTCAACTTTATCAAGGCAACATCCAACCTCAGTCCATCCAGCAAAGCTCTGCTGTCCGCTTCGTTAACCCCCAACCAAGTCACTTACCATCAACTTTCCTCAATGCAGACCCCAGACACAGGAGCCTGCTGTCTAACCCAAGCCCCACAAAGCCCCCTCAGTCTACTCTGCAAACACCTCATACTGATCTCCAGCAGCAGAGAGCTAGTCAACCGCAACCTCAGAGCAACTCTTCTTGCAACGCTGCCCGGAGCGGCTACAAGGAAGTGGATTTAAAAATGTGAGTATACAAACTTTAAAATTTTTTATTTTTTTAAGAGATTCTAGAGTTTTGTGCACGTAATTGGATCTTGTATACATACATTCATATTAAATATGACATTTCTTTTTCATCTTTTTATCTCACAGAAACGGATTACTTCAGACCTCATTGGAATTGATCAGCCATTCAAAAGTGAATGAAATGCAAGAGTGTGGCAAAGGTGATCCTTTCCCGCAGGTGGTGAAGGAAGCACATCTGACAAATGGACACACTCACCTTGTTAATGGTGCCTTAAAGCCAGAGGACCGGCCCCCTGTTACTGACGACCCTTCTGTTGAGAAGGAGCTGCCTCAATGCAGAGTCAGGAGTCCAGATGATAAACCTCAGAGTCCTTCAGGACAGTTTCAGACCAAACCGGACCCTTATGAGTTCCCTCACAGTCCTCCGAAGCAATCAGACCCGTCTCCTGTCTTTCTGAAGCAACCCAATTCCCACGGAGCCAACGAGCAGAGACCTAAACCTCCACCACCTACCTACCAGGAGGCCACTGGTACAGAAAGCCACCTACTCCCAAAACAGCTCCAACCACCGCATCAAGTCGGTTCACATCCCGATAAGACTCCCCCTTCCCCCGCGTCTCGCTCTCTTTCACACAGTCCCGTTCGACTGAACGGGAGTCACCACAATGCCTTTTCATCCGACCCCGCTTCTTTAAACGCACCCAACGTAGCGGCCAACCCGAGCGTCCCGCTGAAAAGGCGTCATCGCCGTCTAAGCCTTCAGCGCAGTTGCTGGCTCAGACGGGCGGTTTGATCTCCGAGTTCTACTCTCACTCACGTTTACATCAGATCTCCACATGGAGGTCCTGCTTCTCCGAGTACGTCAATGAACTGCACGGCAAGCGGAAAGCAGTGGGGGGGGGCTCCTTTCCTGGGAAAGACAGACTGAGGAAATCTGTGGCCTCGCACTCTACAGACAGTCGAGGTAAGAAAGGGAAGGGCCACTGTTGCTTTCCCCTGTAAAATCCAGGCTGTGTTTATTTATTTTATTAACGAAGGTTGTAATTGGTTGTCATGGCAGAACTCACACTTTAACCAGTTTAAATTCAGACATTAGCTGCATGTCCCACTCCTCTCTCATTTTCTGTGTCCCTGCTTATTAAGAGATAGCCACAGTATTTGTGTCGCATTGGTTGCCTCTTCCCGTTAAACTGGATTTGTGGGGATGCTGGTGGCGTCGCTCGATGTTGCGTTCACGTCTTTTTGTGATGTGGAGAAAACTTCCCTCTGACAACCTGGTATGCATTTATTTGTGCATGCAGGTACGTCGGCACCTGCAAGTGTCAAGTCTTGTATTCTTCACGTGGACATGGACTGTTTCTTTGTGTCCGTGGGGATCCGACGCAGACCAGAGCTCAAAGGTAAAGCTCCTTTTTTTCAGTTTTTTAAATTTCGTCCTGCCCGTGAAACATGTTCATATGTACCTGATATATATATATATATATATATATATATAAAAAAAACACACACACACACAGTATATATAGAATAGTCTCATACATCCGGTTCATGGTCATCTTGCAGGGAAGCCTGTGGCTGTGACCAGTAACCGTGGACAGGAGAGAGTCCCCCTGAGGCCCGGGGCCCAACCTCAGGTGGAGCTGCAGTACTACCAGAGGAAATACACTCATCCTAAACCTGGTGAGGTCTTCATACATAACCTCTTTGTCGTGGAACATGCTGACCTTTATTTCACGGGCACTGGCTCAGTGTGTCTCCTATATGTCCCTGTACTTGTCTTACTTTATTCTCACATGCCTGACTAAGTGTACGCTTGTTCTGCCTCTCAGATACAGCAGATGAGGATCTACACAGATCTCCTTCACAAGAGAGTCCTGACTCCCATGCTAACGGAGTGGAGCAGGATGTCGCTGTTCTCTCAATGGCAGAGATTGCATCCTGCAGTTATGAAGCCAGGTGAGGTATAAACACACTCATGGGGATTCTGTATTAAACGGCACAAATATCTGTATTTTGTGCTCACCGGAATCGGTTGTCTCTCACAGGCAGGCGGGTGTGAAGAACGGGATGTTTTTTGGCAAAGCTAAACAGCTGTGTCCCTCGCTGCAGTCCGTCCCATATGATTTTGAGGCCTATAAAGAGGTGGCCCTCACCATGTATGAGACTCTGGCAGGGTAAGAACAACTTCCCGGTCGACGTTTCACTCACTTCCCTGTCGTTTACGTGGCGAAATGACCTCAAGCACGCCGTCTCATTTATTTTGTTCTTTGCAGTTACACCCATGACATCGAAGCTCTGAGCTGTGATGAAGTGTTGATAGACGGTTCTGCTCTGCTCGCTGAGTTGAGCGTCAACTCAGAAGATCTGGCCAGTGCGATCAGAGCAGACATCAAGGAGAAGACGGGATGCTGTGCTTCAGTGGGCATGGGTGAGTTTATGTTTGTCTTATGTCAAATCCATCAAGACAGCGTTCCTATTTTAAAAACAACCCCCAACTGACCGCTCATCTGTTCAGGGTCCAACATTCTGTTGGCTCGTCTTGCCACCCGTAAGGCCAAGCCAGATGGGCAACACCTCCTAAAGTCTGAAGAAGTGGATGATTTCATCAGGGAGCTGCCAGTGACCAGCTTACCAGGTAGCTACAGCACCACCTGCTGTTCATGTCCTCCGCTCTAAAGTCTCTCAGCTTTCTTGTGGTAAATATTTGATGACTTGTCAATTCCCTTTTCGAGGTGTTGGGCCTGTTATGGGCAGAAAACTTGCTGCAATGGGTGTGAGGTCATGCGGGGACCTCCAGCAGGTGTCTCTGTCTCAGCTGCAAAAGAAGTTTGGACCCCGGACCGGACAAACCCTGTTCCGCTTCTGCAGAGGCCTGGACGACCGGCCCGTCCGCTACGAGAAGCAAAGGAAGTCCGTCTCAGCTGAGATGAACTACAACATTCGCTTCACTGGGGTTCGGCCTACTTCCTTCCTCCCGTTCCACCTGCTCTTTCTTATCTTCTTTGCGTTTTCCGCCCGTCTCTCGCTAACCCTTTTATTCCCCCCCCCCCCCCCCCCCCCCCCCCCCCCCCACACACACACACACACACACACACACACACACACACACACACACACACACACACACACACACACACACATATGTTGACTAGGTTGATGAGGCAGAGTCTTTCCTGACTAACTTGTCCATGGAGGTGCAGAAGCGTTTACAAGAAGCAGGGCTGCGGGGGTCGCAGAGTTACCCTTAAGGTCATGGTTCGTAAGGTCGGAGCGCCACTGGAATCTGCCAAATACGGCGGTCATGGCATATGTGACAACCTAGCCAGGTAAGAAAGGGGTCTTCATCTGTAGGTGTTTCAGATGGTTGATAATGTCGTCCCTCCATTGCCTGTCCGTGTCACTGTCTCTCTTTTAGACTCATTTTTATCCATCTCTGTTTTTCTGTCAGGACTGTGATGCTCGCTCAGTCCACTGACAGCGGTCAGCTGATTGCCGCTGCCGTCATCAAGCTGTTCCATGCCATGAAGTTGCAGGTTCAGGACATGAGAGGAGTCGGCATCCAGGTTCAGCTCCTGGACGGACATCACTCCGTACCTCAGAGCTCCGCGGGCACCGGGGCTCGCTCCATCAAAGAGATGTTGCTAGACCGGGGATTAAGTGCGAGATCCAGCAACAGAGGTGAGTGTAAAGTCTTTGTGTTTCAGTTCATGACTTTGTCGTCGGCTGCTGACAATAACACACATCGGGACGTTGTTTCCTCAACCACAGGCCCATCGTCTGTCTCCTCTCCACGTCCTCTGTCCTCTCCCGAGCCGGTCCCAGGTACAAGCAGAGACCAGCGGGCACGCAGACAAACTCCAAAACATTCTCGAGCACGTCTCAACTTCAGTATTGAGGTCCCCTCCCCTTCACAGGTAAGGACTTGAAGAAGATTGATTTTAAACAACAGCTGAACGGCTGAACGTTTTCAACATCTTGTGTGTCTTCATGGTTCCTAAGGTGGATCGTTCTGTGTTGGAGGCGTTGCCTGCAGAGCTGAGAGAACAAGTGGAGCGGTCGTGGACCGATCGCGATGGGAGGCCAAGTAACCACGAGTCACCCGGTCCGCAGCCCTCTGCTCCTCTTCCACAGCCTCCCTCTCTGAAGTCTCGTCCTCCCGCCCCTCCTCGTCCTCCCGCCCCCGGCCCTGCACTGTACGCTCCACCCGTTGGCACGTTGCTTCTACAGATCCCAAACCAGCCAGACAGTCCGGGAATTGTACTGGAGCTACCAAACTTCTCACAGGTAGGGAAGCAACCTTTTCAGATTCTGCTTTTCGTCAATGAAATTGTGTCAGAAGTTGTCACAAAAATGTGAGCACCTATTACAGCGTACGTTAAAAATATCAATACTTTTTTATTGGAAGGGAAAAAATGCTGTTCTTTAATTGTGCATTTTTGTACCCATTTATCTAAAGCTGTTTTCATTGATTGTGACTAGGCGTTCATTTTCACTTAGTCTCTCGGCTTTCTGACCGCAGGTTGATCCAGACGTCTTTGCTGCCCTCCCCAAAGAGCTCCAGGCCGAGCTGAAGTCTGCCTACAACCGCGTAACAAATGTCCAGCCTCAGGAAAATATACGTAAGCCCCCCAGTGACTTTGTTGGGAATGAGTTTTGCTTTTTTTTTTTTTTTTTTTTTTTTCTACTATTGTCAGCATGCATATTTTTCCTCTTGGTTTCCCAGCAGTGGAGCAGAAGAATCCACTGTTGCAGCTAAAGCAGTCAGGACTCGGAGTCGGCATTGGTCGAGTGAAGCGGCGCTACAAGAGAAAGAATGCGGTGAGCCCTGTTAAAAAAGGTCCTTCACCTCTGAAGAGGCGTCACGCGACGAACAGCCCCGGCAAAACGCTACCACCTCCTATAAAATCCAGAGAACCAATGAACATATTAAAGGTGAGCCAGTGAACACTTTCACGCGTGAAGATGGTGGAGAATGTGATAGAGAATTTATGGCAGTTTGTAATCTGTTCGGCTCACACCCGATTTCCCTTGCCAGGCTGAAAATGGTCCGTCCACATCAACCTCAAAACCAGACATCCCAGAGTCTCTGTCCAAATTCATCCCTCGCCCTGCTCCAGTGTTGGCCGGAGCCTATGACTTGACCGACATCAAAACACTTCTGCGGGAGTGGGTCACCACCATAACAGGTACACGGTGAAGAACCGCTCCGTCATAGCGCCTACTCACGCAGTTAGTTATGTTGTTATGCATATTTAATCACTTCTTACTTTTTGTTAGACCCGATGGAGGAGGACATCCTGCAGGTGGTGAAGTACTGCACTGATCTAATTGAGGATAAGGATCTGGAGAAGTTGGATTTAATTATAAAATATATGAAAAGGTACTGAACAGTTCACCTGCTCCATTCCTCTATGTCCCCCTCTTTTTGCTTTCATTCATTTCTTATGTCGCCTTTTGATCTTCTCTCTGCAGGCTCATGCAGCAGTCGGTGGAGTCTGTTTGGAGTATGGCGTTCGACTTCATCCTAGACAACGTGCAGGTGGTCGTGCAGCAGGCTTACGGTAGCACCCTGAAGGTAGCATGAAGGAGGAGGAGGAGGGAGTACCACTCTCGTTTTGCCACTTTCGCAAGGTCATCTGCGACAAACAGCCCCGGCAAAGTGTGACGCCTAAATGATGACTCTCCTCCTTCTGAACTTCAGGTCCTCAGAGGCCTCCTGAGAATGAGACGCACATTGATGACTTTACACACAATATGAGAAAGTGTTACATGAGCCATGACAGTATTTGAGTGTGTACAGTTCATTATTTTCCTGTACTTGCTCTTTTAAGGGACAAGTGACACAAACTGAAAGGCCGAAATTGTACTTAGGATCTACTCACCAAAACTCAGAACAGTGATAATCGTAGCTTTTTTGCAAATTCATAATTTTTCATTTGGAGTTCTTTTTCTAAATACACGTGACATTTTATACAAGGATTTTTGCAGGCAGTGCCGAACTTTTTCTTAAACAAGACATGCCTTTACAGGATTTAAAATTTCCGTTCTGATGAGCATTTCCATCTGAAATAGCAGATGTGTTCCTACGGTTTAAATAATGTTACACAGGCACATTTGAAGTTTTTTTTTCCATTTATGAAGTTGAATCAGTCTAGGTTTCAAATAATGACTGATAAACACAATCATGTTTAAACGTAAAGCACCTTTTGTGTTAGACATCAGACCAGAAAATTGTAGGAATAAAATGTATTATTTTTCATCAACATTTCTTTGGACCTGTGAACTATCTAACCATCTAAAACATGGTCTGCTGCATACAGTAGTATCTTTTTTTTCTTTTTGTCAAAGTGCCAAACCTTGTTATTATAGTATGTAAATAATGTTTTTAAAGACGCTTGTTAAAAGTTTTAAAAGAAAAGATGTAAGTGGAGGGGGTACCTCTTGTATTGTTTACATGTAGTGAATTCTTAGTAACTTGTCTTTAAATTGTAAAATCTTCTCACTCTTTAAATTGTTTGTAAGTGTTCCAACACGGAAATCTGAAGCTGGCCAAAGCTCTCCCTGTGAGGTTAACTGTTGATTCTTAGTAGCACTCTGACTTGGGAGGATGTCGACAGGGGTTATGGCAATCAATAAGTAGCCTATGTAGTTCTTTTTTTTCATTAGCAAGATAATGTAACATTTCATACAGCCTTTGTATCTGGAGTAAATCTTTTCTAGTGTGTTTCCAGCCTAGTTACCCGTTTTACAAATCTGAATATTGAAATAATTCTGGATTTGCAGAGGAATCGGTGACCTTATTTTATAACTCAACGTATGTACTTGTGCACTTCATACATTGGAGACATTTTTATGTCTTGTTGCTCCATCATTGTACTTCTGTGACGTTAACTCTTATTGGTGATAAGTAGTACTCAGCAGATGCGGCTGGCTGGCTGGCTTGTGATCTTACCATCCAAGACATTGTGTGTGTGTGTGTGTGTGTGTGTGTGTGTGTGTGTGTGTGTGTGTGTGTGTGTGTGTGTGTGTGTGTGTGTGTGTGTGTGTGTGGTGGAAACATTTGTTTAAAGCAGTGTCCCCTATATGCAAACCAAATCAATCATTTTGGTCATCAGTCATTGTTTTTAACTTGTCGAAATGAATGTAATTCAGAATGTGCAAGTCTCCACTCACTTCCAAGATGTTTGCTTCTTTTCACCCGTCATATCTCTCCAGACGTTAAAATTGGCCAGTCTTGTCTTCTATAAACTGGCTTGTGCCTGAAGACCTGAAGCTGTGAACTTGTTTGTAAGTTTTCTAAATCTTGGTAATAAACTGTAAACTATGTATTATTTTATTTGTCTTTGTCATTGTTTAAAGTTACAACCTGTATAGTAGAAGGGCTTCAAATCAATATTGCGCTGGTTCTAAAAATAATCTTTGAAGGGGGGAAATTGCTTTTTACCTACAGGAAGTTAACAAACTGGAAATAGTGATGAATGTCTTGTCTTCAAGTCTGTTCATCATCTACACTGTCCCTGATCTGACGGTGAGGAGCTAAATACTGTAGTATACAAAACTTCAATATTCAAAACTTCTTTCTCATTCTGATTGTGTTTGCAGTATGCTTGCAGGCATGGAATCTTGCAAACATATTCTAGTAAGTATTGCATGTTTGTCCCAATGAACAAACTGGTGTCAAGTATCCGTCATTTTCTTTTTTTCATGGTTTGCAAAATTTTATTTTATATTAAAAAAATATTTCAATATATAGGCCATAGTTGTGTTTGAGCTGTAAATTAAAAAGACGAACCGTAAAGCCATAAAGGATAGTTTTATTTTAAATATAGCTTTTTGCAGATAATAGTATGCCCGGATGTAGTTTGACGTCAAAACGGGCCTGCTGTGACGTTTCATACGCAGCGACTATTTGCATTTCGCGCATGAACTGAAGTGTCGACGCGCTCCATCAGGTAAGTAACCCTTAATTTAAGATCGCGTGGCTGGAATTAGCCATATTTCATTTTAACACATCATTTAACGTTAAGTTCATCATCTCACACATTAACGTTAGTCAAGTTTGTATCTTTGTCCGTGCAAATGTTAACATCTATGAAACTCGCATGGCTAACGTCAGCTAGCTTAGCAGGCTAACGTAGTGTTGTCTAGCTAACGTTAGATTGTTCCTTGTTTGCTGGCGGGAATTAACACTTAAGCTCGCTACATTCCTCGATCCACTGGTGTGTAATATTCAAATGCACAGGACGGTTAAAGGTGAGTGTCGGAACAGATAATTAGACAACCAAAACCGCAGCTAGTCTAATGCTAGCTAACAACCGGTTAAAAGAAGGTGTGGCCTGACGTTACCAAGGCTTTTTGTCTACTGCGCAGCTCAGTCTGACAGCTTTCCGCGTAGTGTTAACGGGTTTGTCGATGACTTGACAGGAACGTTAGTACACACTTGGTAATTCACACAAGTGATGTTCATAGTAACTAATGTTGGTACAGTTGCCAACCATGCATTGCTAGTGTATTAAGCCAACACCTAGTTAGATCTAACGCAGTCCAATGCAACAGCCCTGTAATACACACTACCCACGTGACATCTATCATTGTGACACAATACAATTCAAAATCATCGCAAACTACAGCCTCTAAAACTACCATAATATTGAATCAAAACCTTCTCTAAAAAGTAAACCAAAGCTGGACATTATAACCTTCACAAAGGGAGGATTTAATGCTGGACTGCTGCTGATTGCATTTGTTTCAGCCAAGCGTACTGAGACTGTACCTGAGTGTACAGTCTACATGAATAATTGTGCATTTTCATAGTGACATTTTTTTTTTCTGTCCTTTTACTCTCTCAGAATCCAGAGAAAAAATTCCCTTTGAGCAGGCAGCCATGGCCAACCAATCAATGGACATCATAACAAAGGTTCTGGAGCAGTCGGCCAAGCTGGTGGAGGAGAAGGTGGACGCACAGCTGAGCAAACTGAATGAAATGGATGAAGATGATTTGGAAAGACTGAAGGAGAGGCGGTTAGAGGCACTCAAAAAAGCCCAGAAACAGAAGCAGGTATGTGGGTTTTCTTTGAACTGTTTTTAGAAATGCTTTAGAAATCATTTGAGTTAGAATAACAGCAGAGAAATATTTTTTTATTAAAACTTTTTTTGTAATGGAATGTTTAGTAAAAGTAATTTAATTATTATTAAAAAGCCTGGGGTGATTTACAGACTTACTCTTGCGTTGGAGTTTGTCTATACATCAGGAGTACAAGTGGATCTTTCATGGGAAAATGGTTTTGACACACATCCCAGATCAGCCAACAAAAGGGACGGCATGTTTTTTATATTGTGCTCGAATATAAAAGCCAGCTTCATTGTTCTGCTACTTACTCTAGTTCTCTTCTTTTTAAGGAGTGGCTGTCTAAAGGCCATGGAGAGTACAGAGAAATCTCAAGTGAGAAAGACTTTTTCGGCGAGGTCAAAGACAGCAAGAATGTTGTCTGCCACTTCTACAGAAATTCCACCTTCAGGTAAGTCCATTGTATTTATGTATCATAGTGAGGCAGCGACAGATGAGGCAGATTTGTGATATTGGACTATATAATCAGAATTTACCTGATTCGACTGCAACAGTACTGAAAATCAAATAATCCTTTTAGTCAATTAACAATGTCAACCATTCACTAGTTTCTGCTTTTCAAACAGGAAGTGTGACCCTGTTAAGTTACATTTTTGGGGTTTTAACTCTTTGCCAAACAAAACATGCGATTTCAAGAGGCCACCTTTTGCTGTGGTGACATCTGTAATGTAAATCTTTAGTTGCAGATCCCAATTTAGTCACTTTTAAGCATTTTACATCCAGGAGTCGGCGCCGTACCTCACCAGCACTCGGCTTTTAGTTGATTGAAACTAGAGTACCTTGTCATTTGATTGCTGAACTTGTCATTCTGTCCTCCGTGCTCGACATATAGATGCAAGATCCTCGACAAACACTTGGCCATCTTGGCAAAGAAGCATCTTGAGACCAAATTCATCAAGCTGAACGTGGACAAGGCCCCGTTTCTGACAGAGAGGCTGCGGATCAAGATTATTCCGACGCTGGCCTTGCTTTTAGACGGAAAAACAAAGGACTATGTTGTTGGATTTTCTGACCTGGGAGAAACAGACGACTTTTCCACAGAGATGCTTGAATGGAGACTCGGCTGTGCAGAGGTTATTAACTACAGGTGAGGCGTGCAGTAGACTCCCACCGTCACCTTTCAGGCATCATAGCTAAATCACATCAATGAGCTGATGAAAACATTATGCCACCTGATTTTAACATCTTTTCTTTCCTGTTCTAGTGGTAACCTGATGGAGCCTCCTACAATGGCATCGAGGTCGGGCACAAAGTTCACAAAGGTGGAGAAGAAAACCATCAGAGGGCGAGCTTACGACTCCGATTCTGGAGATGACTGAAGCACCTATCTTTGTCTGGTTTTCTCTCTGGGCTACCTCCTTTTAAAAAAAACAAAAAACAGCCCACTAAGATTTTTCTTCCCCCTTTTCTCTTAGTGACTTAGCCATTAATTAAACATTTCAATTTACAGTATCTCAAATCAATTTGTTTTATAAATAGGGATGCATCCCGATACCCGGTTCTAAACGGGAACCGATAAGACGGTAGTAAATACCCAGATTATCGATAATAGTTGAGTATCGAGCGTTGCAAACCTCTGTTTCTGTGCCTGTCTTTGCACGAGGGGCGGAGTCGTGCTTTACTCTGACACACACACACATACACTGACTCAGTACAATGTGAGACACGCATCATGGCAGAGAGAAGAAAAAGATCAAAGGTGCGGCTACATTTTACTCCAGAATTCTCGTTCTCACAAATGCAATAAAACCCTCACGAGTAAGGGAGGAATCACCAGCAATCTATCAAAAGATTTGGCCAACAAGCAGAACATCAATCTGCTGAAATGCAGTGTTCTACTGTTTGTCGAGCAGCCGTCCATCCTCGTCCACTACAGGTAACGTTAGCGAAGATGACACAGGAGAGGGTGAACGAGTGCCACATGGCTGTTACCAGTTTATTATTAAAGGCCTGCACCGCTTCTCAGAGGAGTCAAAGTGATTTATGTAACCACTAATAAGTCTGTGTATATTGAGTTGTTTGATACATGGTTAATAAGAGGAGCAGCTGTGTGGTGTTCTTAGTTATTTTGAAGCTGCTAGTCCCACTACGACTCCAGCCAACACACCGTACTTTACTGTGCCGAGATGACCGAGGCTCTCAACTCCAAATATACTCCTCCCTTTAGGAACGTTCTCACATTTACATTTGTTGTTGGCATTGAAATATAACAAAACAAAGAGAACTGATAAGCAGTATCGATACCATCCCTATTTATGAAAGTATTTTTGGTTTCAGCCTTATTGAATGAATTGTCTGCCATGTTGCCATGCACGTCAAGAACAAGAAAACTTCACTGAACCAATCTTCAATCAACTAGCTCTCAGCTTTGTTGATTTTGTCTCTTTGACCAAAACCTTGAAGCTTTGTGTTGAATGATCATTTATGTAGTTCTGTACTTTTGTTTTTCCTTTTCATCATGTAAGTCTGGTATTAAAACAGAAACCATGAGGCATGATAGCAGAGATCATCTTTTAGCATCAAACTTCATTTTTACTTGTAGCAACAGTTTGACTTGACTTAATAAAAAATACAAAAGGAATTTTTAAATTTGTTCTTGAAATTTTGTATTAGATAAAAAAATTGGATGTAGCAGCATCTTGAGTTTTAGTTGGTAACCTGGATGAAAACAGTGGATCATGCTTTCCCATAATGCAACAGAATACTGGTACTTTGTTAGACCCCTACTTGAAAAACACTTAAGATCGGGCCGGTACCCTTTTAAAGTGGGTTACGGTGTCTTCAATTATTCTAAGCAGAGCTCAGATCAGATCATAGATGGCTGGGGATAAATATGAATTACCTGTTTAATCTAAAACAGCCCACACACACAAACTTAAACTGCACCAAATCTATACTAGACAAAACATTTTCTTCTACAATGTATTACACAAAGCAAATTGAGGAGCTTCCAACAGCTAGAAATAGATCTATTTGTGGGTGGTGGTGCAACATTTCACAAAACAAAAAAGTCAGATGTATTGATTGCACCATTTCAACTGAGTAAAAACAGTAAAGTTTGATTTCTTATATACATATTGCAAAAAAATAGTAAACATTGGGGCTTCATAGCAAGAAATTTCAGGTCAAAATCATGTGACTTATAAGTTATTGAATGGACATGTATTGAGTAAATCCAGAACCCATTCATAACAAACAACTTTATTTCGCATTGTATTGGAACCACAACAGGGAGCTATGGATTATTAATGATATTTATGAACAACTTAACTATGAATATGGAGCTAAGATTCCACAGCCTTGGGGTCTGCAGGTTGGAGGAGGCGATGAACAATCAGCTCTCCTTTGCTGTTAATGTAGGTGTCACCCATGTCCTGTTCAGCAGGGAGTCCATAGGGCGTCCTCAGCGGCTGGATCCTGAATTAACCAGGAAAGACGATAATTAGACGAACGGTCTCTTTAAATGTCCAGACAAGTGGCTTTAATAGGTATTTATCACATGTTGTAAAAAAACAATCTACATCTGTTGCGTCATCAGATGCTTTAGTGATTAGCAGAGACTTGAGCTTTATAGCTTTAGGCCGACATGTTACAGTCATCTTACCTTACGAGGTGCTTGACGAACTTCAGTTGGCTATTGACTGCAGGTGTATTTTTGTGAATTACAGGTATATGTGCCTAAATACATGACAAAGGGAGCAGAGAAGAAGAATCTGAGCGTTACAAGTTACAAATTTTATTTTGCCTCTAAAACAAGTTTTAATGAATGTTCTTTGTGCCTCTACAGTGATACAATCACAGCTAACATTCTTCGAGATCATATGAATGAAAAGTGGTTTCTTCAGTCTACAAGGTAACGTTAACACACACACTGTACAACGCTTAATGAGGTGCTAATTCATGCTTATGTTGTAGGTATAAGAAGAACCGAACATGACCTATTTTACACGTAGGTGGTCCTCAAAAATACATCTCAGTATCGTACTTTTCTCTTAGGTCTTGTGTTCTCCAAAACATTTTTTTCTTTTAAAAGAATAGGACTAAACAGAAGCCGTACCTTTCCAAGCCCGAGGTGTTTCACCATCTCTTTCTCCCAATACGGTCTTCGCATCACACTTTTCACTCGTGTCACTATATGCAGTTTATGAGGTTGGTCTGGATCTCCCCCATATCTCTCATGTTCTTTTGATCTCTCTGCAAACAGCTGTGAAGAAAAAAACACACACACACACACACACACACACACACACACACACACACACACACACACACACACACACACACACACACACACACACACAGAGCCTTTGAACATTGACAGCTGAGAAAGTGAAGCGTTTAATCATTTAGAAGCACAGAACAAATTAGTGATTTAATACATTTGGTGCCACTTCTTGGCATACAGGGAACCCGGGGCTTCTGACTTTATATTCTTACCTCTTTTGAGATTCTCGCTTTGGTAAATTTGCTGCGTGCCGGCACGAACCACGAGCAAGGTGACAAAAGTGACGCTTCTGTCAGAATCTGTAAACGCACACAAACAGTGACGAGACAAAACGATAAGCAACGAGATGTAGTATAGCATGGGCTGAAAGGCAGATTTGTTTCCTGACATAGGAGCACACCAATACAGTCTCTCATGGGGTTGGAGTGATCTGACGCGAGACAACAAACATTTGATAGACCCCGTGAGTTAAGGTAGTCTCTCCTGAATTTAATCTTTTATGTTCTGTATGCATTTCAGTACGTTTATCTCTGAGCAATAAACAAAGTGTCAAAAAATTTAATTTAATGAGATTAAGCCATAATGTTATTACTGTGATTCCTATCACTTAAATATATTGGCAGTTCATTATTATAATATTAGTTAATTTTGAGGATCATTTTAGCAACACTATGAAACAAAATAAATAAGTACTTTAATGTGTCAGGTACAACTAATTAATTTTTCAAAGCATTCTTTTTCCAACAGGTCTGACCATATATTACTATTATTATTTGGCCATATATTACCTGCATCTTCAGTTTAATGATCTTTGGGAATGGCACAATTTATAATTGAATAACTATTGTGCAGTTATTGGAAAATGCATTTAACAAAAGATATATCCCAACTCAAGACTTTTAAATACAAAATACCTTCACCGTATCGACATTGAGGGGTACAGATTAAAAGGTAGAGAACACGTTACATCAGTCTGTGAGTGCTGCACAGTTTAAAACATCAAACATACCGAGTGGTGTTCTTACCTTGACTGGTAGAGAGCTCAAACCGCGACAGATACCTGACATGTTGTATTATTCGGTAGGTTCACCAAAAGCAGGCACCAGATACAAAAAACTAGTCATGCACGCCAAGGTTAACGTCAACGTGCAGCCCTGCTACTGCCAAATAAGCGCGTGGATCAAATGTTATGAATAAAAACACAACCGCAAATACTTTAACATCATATTCACAAAATGTACACGAATAACATTAATTCAAGAGCTGAAAAACAACCGCAAATAGACAAACGTTAGAATCACGGCAGCGTCGTCCCCTCCGTGTCTCTACACCGGAAGCGTTTGGGAGTTGCATCGAAACGGCGCCGATATGGAAAATATTCCCCTAATAAGTGTTCCCTGTGCTATTTTTTAACAATGTTTGAGATACTGTCAAGGGTAGAATGTGCTATTTATATAATATAAAATGTGATTAAAATATATTTGCTTTATTTGTATGCTTTCTGTCAAAACTGCACCCATCGTGGACCATTATTCCATACAGGGTATTCCATACCACCAATGAGTTTCTGCGGGAACTATTTTTGTGGCGCACCTGTGTAGCTGTCAAGTAGGAAGCTGGTAGGAACTTCTTTCAGCGTCTCTCCTGACAGTAGAGAAGCATGACCACCCTGTCGGTTTTCTAGAAGCTCTCGAGAAGACGGAGGATAATCAGAATTATGACACAAAATCACGTGGCGGGGATGGAGACGTCCGCCATCTCCGTTCTGAAGCGGGCGGTGGAGCTGGACCACAGCGGCCGCTTTCAGGAGTCTCTGGTCTGCTACCAGGAAGGCATCCAGCTGCTTATGGACGTGTTGAAAGGTAACGTTACGTTATACAAGTACACAGCACGATGAAGACACGAGCCACAGTGTGTTCTTGTTCCCGTCTCTTGCCAGCAGCTGTGAAAGATGACTCAAAGAGAGGCCACTACAGGGTGAAGATAAAGGGCTACATGGACCGAGCAGAGCAGATCAAAGTGCACGTGAACCAGATGAAAGAAGGTAAACAATACAACCACTAAGGGCTGAATAACAAAGTGGGCAACTGGCATTAACCGGCCTAACAGACATTTATTTAGGAATATATGACAATCAAAGGGGATTTTTGTTGTTGCAGGTTGCTGTCTGTGCCTCTTCTAACTTCTATTTCTTCCCTCTCCTGTCAGATGGGAAGTACCACGAGCAGATTAGAATTGCAGAGGATGCTACTGGTTACAGCTACGAGGCTCTGTTCAAGCCGTACATGAGCAATTTGCTCACAGAAGTCTGGGTACAAGACCCGTACATACGGCACACGCACCAAGTGAGAAAGATCTTAGTTTCATTTATTTTATTTTTTAAATCTTTGTTCAAGGGCTGCAACTACCGATTATTTTATTATCAATCAGTCCCTCAATTATCTTTTTAGTTACAGTACTTGGTTAGTACAATGCTGGATCGTGGCCCCATGAGCTCCAGTGTCACTCTGTGGAAATTGGTAGTATGATTAATTGTAACTTTGTTTGGGTAAATGAGAATATGCACTACTAGTACACATTATTGACTCACATGAGGGTCTTAAGGTGGGTTGTGCTTTATTACAGTATCTTGAGATGTTAATAGGGTCAAATATATTAATTTATCCTAAATGTTGCATATTCCTAATTTAGTTTGTTTAATCAGGTTACAAAAGTAATATCCTCAAATTGTTAACATGTGTTTGGTATTTGTTGCAGATAAACAACTGTAATGATTAATTGATTGAATTGTGATTTAACTATCAGTCAGTTGAATAAGAATTAATCAAAAACTTGAATAAGGTGTGAATAATCTCTCATTTTATCATGTTAATGAGAAATCATTGGTTGTGCTAATTCAAATTAACTTAAGTAAAGTTATAGTAGACCTGGAGTGAACTCAGAAAGTTGGTTATCCTGCATCCCACAACACACAGAACAGTTGAATTAAAATATATATACTTGAAGTTTAATGCCTTAATGTTGAATTAAGAAAAGAGAACATTTTACAAAACACAAAGCACTTTGCATCTTTGTATTCATGTCTAAAGTGTAATCTCAACATAAAACTGTAACATACTGCCTCCCCATTCTCTCCACTACAGTTGTACAACTTCCTGCGGTTCAGTGAGATGCTGCTGAAAGCGTCCTGCAAGGTGACAAAGATCCATCTCCTCACTTCACAGGATGAAGTAGGTTGTTTAACTAATGAGCTCTCACTATGTGGCGATTGCATGGCAGCCATAGCGGTCTCTTCTTCTCTGTTTGGTGCCGTTTGTTTCACTGCCGTTTCGTCCCATCCTGTAGGCGGCCGGCGGCCAGCAGAGCGGCGCTCTGGCCGAGGTGAAAGAGAGTCTGAGTGCTCAGGGAGTGACTCTGGATCTGCAGTACTCCTCCACTATACATGACAGGGAGATCAGGTACGGCTGACATATGAATGAGAGACCTAGAGCAATTGTTTTCAAATGGTGGTATCTTTTCTTGAAAGAAATTCTCTTGTTGTATTTCTTTTCTTTAGGTTTGACAATGGTTGGATCATAAAGATAGGAAGAGGGCTGGATTACTTCAAGAGACCTAAGGTGAGAATCAATAGTCATCCTTTTCTATTGCTGCCATTGTCCGGACTGCGGTGCTGAATGTCTGTCTCACGTTTGTCTTCCAGGGCCGATTCTCTATTGGATATTGTGACTATGACCTCAGGCAGTGCCACGAGACCAATGTAGACATTTTTCACACCAAACACACAAAAACACTATGAGATTCATAAAGCTTTTTTTTTTTCCGTCGTAATTTACTTACCTGTCTCAAAATGCACAGATACATCTGCTGTGTTTTGGGATTTGCCTTAACTTACACATGCATGTGATTGGTCTTATAACAACTGTGTAACTGAGCACATTTGATCAGGTTTTACAATATGCTTTTTGTTACACTGGTGAACAAACTTTTGCAAAAGAGTCTTTTTTTATTTAGTTTTTTTAGTTTTATGCCTTTTTTAACTTTTCTATTGCTGTATGCTTTTAAGATGTCATACCGCCATCTGGTGGAAAAATATATTAAAACATAAAAAAATATGTTTGAAGTGCTTTTTATTATACCATAAAATGTCTCTGTGTTTTATGATTTGACCATGAAATGAGCTTGTCCAGTTACTTTATATTTAGTATCTCATATTTATAGTATGCTATTCAAAAACATTTAATACATTTAATACAACTATATTTAACTCAATAAAGTCTGTCTTGGTATGTAAAGATATCAAATACACTGCAGCAGATTATTCAGTTGTAATATTTTGTTTAGATTTGATTATATAATTATGAGAACGTCAACCTTATGCAAAGTTGGGTTTTTTTAGCCAAACTACTATTTCCAGTTTAAAAAAGAATCTCAAGTTGATGCCTATTTATTCGAGTGCTCCGGAGCTTTTAACCATATCACATGGTCTTCATCAGAAGATTGAGTTGGCTGTGTAGATGCATTGTTCTGAGCATTAATGTTCTTCCCCATGTTGGCTTAAAAACCGTTTCCAAGGTCAAGAATGAACTTTATTGTTGTTTACTGCAGCAGATTGCAGATTTAAGCATTTAAATTACATCATATTAACTATTAATTAAATTGCTTGAAATCCAGAGATTTACAAAACAGTAATGCAGCATTATCAAGTAGGCCTAATACCATGAAGAAGACTGTAGTGTCGAAATGTTGGTAAATCATTAAATCATTTTTTGCATTGTGGCTACTGTAATGTAATGGTTCTATTTTATTGACATGCAGAGTGGAGTGATCAGGTGTGTGTGATGTCAGAGGAGGGGCGTGTACAGTCCGCTGTCCGCACCTGGAGTTGTATGAATCCAGTCAGTCACAGTCTCTGTTACGCTAATGTTGAGCTAATAAAGTTAGCCAAAGATACAACGGTCTCTTAAACTTATTTTACACATAACACTACAACTACCAGTGTGCGACTATTTTCCTTTAAACTTGTGTTTTCACCGTGGTCAGCATATCTTTAACACTGGTTTGCGTTCTCCCTCTCTCTCATCCTGTAGGCCTCATGTAAAAACAATATTTTTGATTCTCCCTCAAACCACAGTCTGCTGCTGTTGTTGTCTCTAGTTAAAACTGCCATGAGACAGTTAGCAGTTGACAGTGGTTTGAAAAGTATAGTTTTTATTATGACATGTAACATCTATGGCCTGGCATCCTGGCATCTATGTTAATGGTTGATATTAAAATCCAAATTATTAAAACATTTTATAACATTATCAAGCTTTGTATACTTGTATGAGAAAAGTAATTTGATGTATGCCACTTGTTTGGGGTTTCAGATATTGGTCAGCACTCCAATTTTATTCAGTTCAATGACAAATATTTCCCTCAAATTTCATGGGAAACTGCTTGTTTGCATGAATGGAAACCTGCATGAGTTCAAACAGCAGCGTGATCGGATTATCTAACGGCCTTAATCTCTATATGCACAGGCTCTGAGGGTAAGAAATTATAATCCATCAGGGAACCACATGAACCAGAGATGACCATGACTGTAACAAACGTCACTACGTTTGTTTTAAGAGCAGAGGACAAAAGGCTGCAGTGCAAGAAGCAGTTGGTACTGTCAATGTGAAGTATGTGCAGCTTTATAGGACAGCACATCAACTGATATTAAATTAAATAAATGGGCATATTGTCCCTTATGTGTAGATTGCAAACAATAAATCCACGAATAAAACCACATCCCAGACTCTTATGTCACTGTGGTCTGTTAACATGCGGTTGGTTGCATGTAATCCAGATGTCACCGGCTGGGTTTATATTCTGGTGGAAGAGATAAGGATTTGTGTGATGAGGAGCCTCATCAGAGAAGCTGCTCAGCCACACACAAAGGTTTGCTTTGCTCTTCCTGCTTCCTTCCCTCATACTGATTGTAGCCCAGTGGCCTAGATAGTGCTCCCATCTCTGAAGGCTATCCTGTGTGAATGTGCAGAAAGTGGGATTCGCTGTTGCATTTCATTGATTTTAAAAACTTGTGTGGGAGATTTTGGCTTTAAAAACAAAACCAAGAATGTAGACAGTTCACAGTGTAGATGTAGTGGAAACATGCAACAAAGGTCCATTTTATGCATGCAAATGAACCTGACCAGTGACCAGTGACCATGTGTGGACATTAAATTAATAAAAAACACATCTCTGTATAACTACAAAAAATGCTATATAAGATTATTTTAGCTCCAATGTCTGGTACATTTGGATTAACGCTGGATCTCACCGGGGCTGGGAAATGGCTAATTCCTGGTTGTTAATTATTCATTTTTTTAAAAATGTGTAACTTTATTTAGAGACACACACACACACACACACACATACATAGGCTCCCCTTTTACGATTGACCGGGGGTGTAAGCAACCCGATGTAATGCGTAAACAGTCCCATGAGCCGTAGTTCCTGCTTGCCTGTCCTCTTTCCAACTGGAGCTTTATTTTTTTTCCCTCTACTCTCATTTCTGGGCCTAAAATCAGGTTAGCGTTTTATAAGCAGCTTAGCGCAGAGGGCCCCAGTGTGCCACTAATGTAATAGAGTATCTCTCTCTCTCTCTCTCTCTCTCTCTCTCTCTCTCACACCCCTCTCTCCCCCTCTCTCTCTCTCTCTCATTCTGTTCTGTCCTTTTTTCTCTTTGTGCATTTGCTTACCCTGTCATGGAGTGTCCTCTCTCTCTTTGTCCCTGGATGTTTTTTATTTTTCTTCCACTTCCCTTGTTCCCTTCTCTCTGCGTCTCCCTCCGTCTTCAGATGTGGACGACGGAAGCCTGAGGTTTAAACATTTGGACAGTGACACAGCCGTGACCGGACAACTCTGCCCTGAGAGGAGGACGAAGAAGAGGACGGGAAGCAAAGGTGCTGCTATTAGACATTGGGTAAATTCACTATATTTTGCACAAAAATGTGTTTAAATGTGTGTGTGTGTGTGTGTGTGTGTGTGTGTGTGTGTGTGTGTGTGTGTGTGTGTGTGTGTGTGTGTGTGTGTGTTTTACCATTGAGATGGAGAGGTACTTTCGCTGTGAATGCAGTACCTGGCATGGGAAGTTTGTGATTAAGCTGTTGTTGTGGATTATGGTGCTGTGGAATCTCACATGGATCTCTCTGCAATGTTAATAATCCATCGGATTATCATTTGTTGCTGTTGGGGCTACAGCTTGACCCACTGCATGACAAAACTGATCTGACAAAAAACAAGTGATTCATGAATACTCAAGTTTCATTCTGGTGGAAAATCCACAGACAAGTAGAAATAGTCTCTCGCAGGGCAAGGAGTTCAAATGTTAGTGTTGCGTAAGTCTCAAGCAACCTTTTTGGAGTGTCCTAGGTTATTCATGCACTTATATTCTTTTAAATAGGGCGTGCTTATATTCTGAGAGCAGGCTGGGTGATAGGAGAGGTGCAGTGTGGACTTTGCATGTTTATCCATAACCAGCCACATCTTATCTTATCAGGCACACATGCTGCATAGGACCACGCTCTCTCTAACAGTTCCTCAGCAACACAGCAGAGAACTATAGGATTCACAGAACGTGGTCGATCTCAAATAACACATTTGAGTCGTAGGGCAGGGTAAAAAATAAAGTCTGTAAAACAAAGGAAGCAAGCACCTTGCACTGAATCTTGCACCCAGTGACACATCAACCCAACCTGGGCGTTTGCCAGACAAAGTGTTGCATAAGCAAAGCTGTCTGAGAGCGAGTGTTTAGTTTTTGCTTTGCAAAATATTATCTGGACTGCTTTGTTACAGCGTGATATATACTTCTACTAAAGTAATTTCCTATCAGAAATACTAACATCTCCTCTGCTACCTACATAGTGTGTTCTTTCTTGATGACATTGCATTTCCTCTCATAAAAGCCGCTGTGATTATATATTGTTGACACAGAGTTTCCTCAGCGTGCCCTGCCTAGCTTCAGTTTGAGTTTGCACCGTCCCTGATAACACCAATAAACCTTTGAACCTCAAGTCCTGAGTCACATCTTCAGGCTATCACACAAGTGCGTTAAGTGCATATGCGTGCCTGCCAGAGAACAGGGAACAAACCACCGGAGTATTCACTCTTGACGCCCTCCAGCATGTGACAACAGCCACTAAAAAGTGTATGCTTGAGGTTTTGGTTGTCACAGTTGCTTCTCATTATCCGTGTCTTTCTTTACACGCTGTCCCCCTTGTCTGTTCCGCACTTCTTTCAGCGATCAGACCGATGGAGTCTTTCTCTGGAGATACAGAAGGAAGCACCGAGGACATTCCAGGTGAGATTATCTGTCATGCAGTTTTAGCGATATAGTCAACAGAAAGCAGGTCTTTGACAAAAATGAGCAGTCAAAATAAAGGACACTAGCTCAAACCAAGAACCATTTATTGTCAATGACGTGCATCTGATGTAACAATTAAAGATTGTTAAGAGAGTTCTGCATGTGTGTGAGCTGCTGTGACCTGGATCTGTCTCCATCTCAATCTCTGTCAGGACGTAAAAAGTCCAAACTCAAGTTTCTGAAAAATCGTCTCTTCGGGAGGAGTAAGAGAGGAGGTGGAGAGGGAGATGCCAAACTCAGCCAGTCAGTCAGTGACATTACTGCAGAAAAGGGACCCGGATCCGAGGAAGATTTGGCGTGAGTGTTCACATGGTCTTGTAAATGATTGATTTACAGCTTCATTTCTGGGTTTTTTATGATTTCTAGTCCATGCCTTCACCCCATTTTCTGTTCCTCCACTCCTACTACCACAGTTGCTCCCAGGGTATGATGGGATCGCGGGCATTGTCCGCTGACAGCATCTTTCTGGCTGATCAGGTCCTGACAGACACGGAGCCAGCTAGGGATTTATCCCAGGAGAATGTCCATAGCAAAATCAAAGCTCTGCAGGTATAGCCTTTTATTCTAGGCATATTGTTGGGAACTGGCTCTTTAGTTCTCTTGAAGTCACCTGTGCCTCTGGTATCACAGATTAAGCTTCAGCAGCAGAAGATGCATTTGGGGCCGCCGCCTCTGGTTCTGCCAGTCAGACGTGCAGAGGATCTGGGAAGCCACTCTGAGGATGACGGTCTTCCCCAAAGCCTCCCCGAGATCCCAGGAGCCCTCAGCAAGGTGATTTATTATCCCAAGTGACACATGCTCAGTTATCTGCTTATGTGATCAATGCAGCTTCAGTTTAGGACTATTTGAGGGTGCGTTATGATTTTGAGAGCTCCTGCTGAGTGGATTTACCTATCAGACTCTCCTCTTTGCTTTTCACCAACCATTTTGACTCAACTCCATCCAAATGTCACACCGTCACCAGGAGCCGTAGACATTTTTTGTTCAGCAGGGACCGGAAGTGAAGAGGAGGAACACCTAGCATACTCTCTGTGTGTAGCCGCATTCAAGAAAACATCTTGCCTGCCTGCTTAGAAGTAAATGCAATACATATGTGAATGTGTGCATGTTTGTTTCTTTTAGTGGATGTTTGAACTTCTAAGTCTGTAGTTATGCAAACCCAACACCATGCAGGGAGGGCATTCCTCTAAATTGTAGACTTTTTGCCAATCCTAAAGTCTTATGGGTTCAAGTCTGAGTCAAGAATTAGGATTTGGTTTAGTTTCAAGTGATCATTAAAGGATATTAAAGGCTGGCGATATACATTTGTTTTATAGTCAAATCCCAAGAAAATGCCAAAACCAACAATGCTTCAGTCCACTTTTCAATACTGTCTGACTTCCCCTCACTGTCTGAGGCACTCAGCCCCAACCAAGCTCATTAATTAAGGTGCAAATCTTAAAAAAATAGGTCACCAACACAATAGTTCAATTTTTTTTTTTTAAAGGCACAGTAATTTTTAAACAGCTGTAAACTGTGTTTGAGCAAACACTGTTAAACAGTAAATAGTGCATTTGTCAGGGACACAGATCATAGTGAGTATTCCTGGGAGCAGGACAGCGTATGTGGGATTGACTCTAAATAAACTAAAGTACCCATGTTCACCATAAAGACAGTGTAACACAGTGTAACAGAGTGTTTCAATGCTTTGTTCTTAACCGCTTTTGGTCTTTTAAAAGGGATTTGTTTACAATAAGAAAAAATATAGAATATAGCCAGCCTTAAAGGGGACACATGAAAAACTTTTCAGTGCTTGTGTACCTACATTTTGGGATCTGGAGTGCCCACCAACCCACAAACTGTAAAAATAAAACAACCCAGTCAGTTTTTTTGTTGGCTGCCTGGATCATAAAACATGTAATTCAACAAGTCATTCAGATTTTTCCTTATGTCACATGCAAGCCCATTAGAATATATCGTCCCTGATATGAGTATCTCCACCCACAGTTTAAGAACTACCTTTGTAAAGGTGCACCATATCAGCCAATCAGAGCAGACTGGGCTTTCCAGGAGAGGGCTTAAAGAGACAGGCGCTAAAATGTAGCATTTCAGACAGTCACCGTCATGTATATTCAGACAGTATGAGAAAAATAATGCTTTTTACATTAAAGCATTTAAAAACATGTTCTAGTAGAAAATACAAGTATGAACCTGGAAATGAGCATCATATGTCACCAAAGTCACAGATGAGATACTCAGCTTGGTGTTAGGAAATAAATATAAATAAATATTCTAATAAAACAAAAAATATTTTTGTGACCGCCTTTTTATGTGTCTTCCTGTTGACCCTGTATTTGCAGTGTTACATAATGATTCTCCTTTTTTTTCAGACCACATCCCAGCCGTCCTCTCGTCCACTCTCGCCCATCCTCAAACCTGCGCCCATCAAATTTGTGCCCCTGACTCCGTCCCTCCTTTTGCCTCTTTCTGTCCCCTCCAATTCCTCTTCCTCTGTTGTTGAACCACCATTGGACTTCAGCTCTCCAGCCCAGTTCACCCCCTGCCTGGATACCTCTGCTGCACGCCACCGGCTGTCTGTCAAGCCCAGAAACCAGAGGGCCAGCACCAAGAAGACACTCATTGCAGTGAATAATCATTTTTTCACCTTATTGTGTATATTGTTTGTGAAGACACACACTTTTTGCACTGTTTTCTTTGCACTGCCCTTACGTTGTTTCTATCTCTTTTTTTCACAGAATGACTCGAATGAACTAAAGCCTGACATACTAAACAACATCAACCGCCCTGAATCTGTGAGAGAAGAAAAGCAGCAGCTTAGTACTCGAGAGGAGCTGACATTGGAAACACAACAAGGAGGGGCTGCCATTCCTATTACATTTCAGCATCTTCCTTCAAAATCCCCAGAGGTGGCACCAATTACATCAGAGGTGGCGTACAAATCATCCAGCCAAGCTGTTTCACAACAGGACCAAGCTCTTCTTGGGAGAGTGCCCTTTGCACCCTCCCAGGTACTTAGAGTTAAGCCCCACAGACCGGCAGATGTGAGGCCAAGTGAACGGCCACACTCATCCTTTATACAGTCAGAACATAAAGACAACAGAGACAGGGATCTTGAGATACAAGCAATGTCTCTTGACAAGAGAAATACTCTGAACAAGGCCGGAATGACTGACGCCTCTTGCGACCAGCTCTCCACTAACCTCAGGTCTTCCTCTGTTCAGCAGCAGGTTCAAAGTGAGACAGAAAGCACAAAAGTATTAAGGAGACCCACCCCTGGATCTGGGTCCTTCCATCTCTCAATCACCACTACCAAAAACCGGGATGGAGAAAGACCCCGATCAGGCAGTTTTGTTGGAGTGCTGGAACACATTGAGGCCAGACACAAGACAGTCTGGGGAACGGAGGATAAACGCTCTTCAAGCACAAGGGAAAAGGAAGAACTAAGAGGGGGCCCGTTTGCTGAAGGAAGACTTAGACAAGAGAGAGGTCCACATAAAAGCTCAGTACCATGGGACAGGAGGGACAGTCTCAAACAAGTGGAATCAGTGACTCCATCTCAAAATGTGACCGCAGATACGGGCGCCGCAAAGGTGGAGGAGTTGGAGAACAACCAGGAGGTGGTGGAGGAGGCAGTGGAAGCACAGGAGGTCGAAGAGGACGAGGGAAAGACAGCGTTTGGTGTTAAACTGCGCTCCACATCTCTGTCAATGAAATTTCGGTCAGATTCCTCTTCGACCCATAGCTCTAAGCTGCCAGTGTGTGAGGAGCAATGTGACAAACTAAAAAGACAGGAAATAGGAGACCCTCAATCAAAAGGTGAGTCTGAGAAAATAAATGGTATTTTCAGCAAGTAGAAGATGTTTTATCTCAAGTTAATTTATATTTGTATTATATTAAATATATTTTTCCTACTCCATACTGTGCTGCCATCCCGTTTCAGTTCCCTATAGGGTTAAACATTGAACACATGCACACTGCAATTTGCACATAGTAAATAATCAGTCTAGAGTGATAAGATTTGTACTCATCACAGGGGACCTTTGTCCTTTGAAATACCACTCAGCCTAACTTTAACAGCCCTGCTAAGTGTGTCTAACTAAACTGTGTCACTCCTTAGATCCAACCCCATCTGGCTTCTCCCTTCCAGTCAAGCCTAACCCGCTACCTACCGACAACCCTCACACCACGGCAACAGAAGTCAAAACAATCTCCTCAAGCCTCAAAGAAGTTGAACCTTCCGTTCAGGAGCCCCAGCCTGCCCCCCAAACAGCCTCATCTGAGGTGTCCTGGATGAGCTTGGCAATGTTAAAGACCAGAAGCCTCCAGCAGCTTTTTACTAGTAGATTTCCCAGAGATCTCACAGGTGCGCAGACAGCGGCTCGACCACAAGCACAAGTGCAGGCGGAGGCACCGACAGGAGCACAAGCACAGACTGTAAAACTGCAACAGAGCACAACACCAATAGAGGCTGCAAATCAACCATCGACTGATGCAGGCAAAGCAGAAACAGTGCAAAGTAGAAGTCAAGCGCAGGCTGTCAAACCGCTGCTCATGGCGGCGCAGCAGAAGACGCCTCCTCTTCAGTCAAGCACCTCCAGAGAACCACAAACATTAAAACAAACCGGTGAACCTCAGTCTGCGTCACATCCGGCTGTACAAACCAATCCATGGACGACCCAGTCTCCCTCGCATTCTTCTACACAAACAGAGACTTCATCTCAGTCCCTTGCACAGTTTTACCTTTCCTCGGGCCAGCAGCAACCCCCCTGGAGCAGTCGAGGCGTTCACACCGCCAACAAGCTCAAATCAACAAACTCGATTTCCACCACATCATCTGCTTCATCTCCTCCTCCCGTTTCTGCCTTGGGAAGAGGGAAAAGAGAAGCCACCCTGCAGGAAAAAGAGGGTGCGCCACTGTCAGCGAGGCGGGCAGTTTGGGCAGGTTCAGTAGGAGTCGGCGAGATGACTTCTTTTTTGGAGAAACGGGCAGAGTGGACCACTCCACCTGGAACCAAGGGGGTTTGTGGTACTTCTTTGTAACTGGCTTTCATACTGCCTTTGACTGTAAATCAATTCAAGGATAAGGCTGGTGATATTCTATATTTTTCTTATTGTCAACAAATTCCATGAAAAGTTAAAAAAACAAGTGCGATGAAGAGCAAAAGAGGTGGAACCCATTGGCCGAAATGCAACCTGGGAACCCACCGGCTATCGACTGACGAGGATTTAACTTTTTACTGGCTTAATATTAGCTTGTAAACTGTCTACTTGTCATACAATCTGGTCGTACACAATGTCACTCGACTCCAACTCCAGTCTCTCATCTCAAGTTGCTAATCAAAGAGTAAACATTGAGCAGCACACGGAAAAAGAAGTCTTAGCCTGGATATCCGGTGGCTACACCAGAACCCTAGAAATATAATCACTCGTCCACAGAGGCTTATCTGTCGTCAGAATTATAGCCGATCGGTCCTGGGACTTCTTGTGAAGTAATACATGTATGCCAGCCAATACAATGTTGTGGCTCCTTGATGTGTTTTTGGACACCAATGGAAGTCTATGGTGCAAAGGAATAAGTTGTATCAGGCTTTGGCTATGTAGACAATTAGTACCAATTCCATGTTGGTTTTGGTCTTTTCATGAGATTTGGTGACAATTAATGAAATATAAAATTGCACTAGATTCATTCTTTAACTAATATTGTTTTAGACTGACAAGTTATCCAGGACAGATGATCTAACTCACTGATTTTCTCAGATGGAATTGAAGAATGCTCAAGCAGAGGAGCAGATATCAGGTGAATCCCCTGCCTCAGTGAAAACCAAGCCCCTAAGTAAAGACACAAAACCAGAGGGACGACAAGGGGTAAAACTTGCAGGTGTGCCGGCATAAATTATGTAAAACTGTGAACTACTTAATATAATATTCAGTATCTCCATGTGCAGCAACATGACAATGTCGTTGTGATTTTTCTTTCAGAGTCAAGTCCCACCAAAGTTCCAGAAAGACCCTGGGAGGACAAATGGTTGCGGAAAAATGTGGCGCCATCTTCATCGCCCTCATCATCACCTACAATGCCATCAGCGTTGCAGTCCAAGACTGACAGCGGCCAGCCGTCCTGGATGGAACTGGCCAAAAGAAAGTCAATGGCTTGGAGCGATAAGTCTATGGACTGAGAGGAAAGCAGACAGACACATGTTGCTGTAGATACAACAGTATGACCAGTTGTGTTGTTGAGTCTGTCACAAAGATGCAGAGGAAGCTCTGTTGAGGCTGTTGTGTTTGTGCAATGAATTTCATTCAGTTGTTAAGTGTTAATGTTATATTGAGAGACAGAGAGTATATATTTAAATTGTCCAAGTTCATTATCATCCCTTTCCACCACAAGCACTTCAAGAGAAATGGTATTTCTGAGTAATGTTTTACGTGATTCAGCATGTCACTGCTGTTAATAGTTCTGATAAATAATTATAAATATTAAAATTCATAATGTTAAGTTCTTGTGTTTATTGTCAAGTGCGTTTTTGTAAGACGGCGAGGGAGAAAATATTGAATGACTAAATTAAAATATTCAGTTACTTTTTAACTAGTTGTGTTGAGGCAAAAAAGAGGGAATGTGGAACAATCCCAAAATATAATTGTAGTATTTCTTCAAGACCTTATGTGGAGTTTGTGTGTCAAGATGTAAGTAAGTGCATAAACATTCTGTTGTCCCAGCTTTTCCCTGTGCATAAACATTGCACTAATATACCAGTCTATAATGGGACATCCACTTACCCACTAACATAGCCTATAACCCCTCCTGGTAGCCTTATCTTGATCCTGCATCGTCACTGTGAAAAGGGATCATCGCTGGCTCTCTTGCCTGAAGCTATAAGGTTTTTAAATGGTAAGTTACACTTCATTCTGTTAACATGTTGTTTGTTTTGAAAGCTGAGCATGCATTGAACACATGCTACCAATACTTAGTTGTCTGGTTGCATAGTCATTTAGAATACTGCCTCAACACCATTGGTGGATATAAACGTTAGCACATTAGTAACGGTCATAACTAAAGTACTACCTCTTAATGATTTAGCTGCTCAAGTTGGAAATCATTTACTACTTATTATACTGTTGGGTAGCAAAAATGTGTGACAGGTTAGGCACTAAGGGTGTGAACAGTTAAATGTAATATGTTTTCAGACGCCTAAATAAGTAACTGTTAACGTTACATCAAAGCAAATTAGGTAACATGTCTGTTACTGTCGCTTTAATTATGTTGTAACATCTATATTTCAACCACGGAGGGTGCGGACCCTCACGTTAGGAGAAACGGATCATAGGTTTAGTTTGTAAAACATTTAGCAAATATGTGAAATAAATGTAGTGGGGTTAAGACTGCAACATTCTTCTCTAAAATCCAATAGAGACGGAGTATAAAATACGTTAGTAGCCTTTTTTGCTAAGTACAAGTACCTCAAAGTTGGATTTGAGTATGTACTTTTACTTTCCACCACTATTTAAACAATACGGCTTTAAATATCAGTAAGTTTTTCAATAATTCTGAAAATTAATGATTATAAAATTACTTTCCCTGACTTGTCAGTAGATGTCGCTGTAAAGCTGCTCTCTGCTGCAAAATCTCCTCGTGTTACGAAAGCCAACGCGCGTGAGGTTGTAAACAAACGAGTGGACGAGGGCGGCCATTGAGCTCAATGATATGAGGGCCCGCCACTTCTCCCTGGCAGTGTTGGCCAGCGTCCTGTGTTTGTGCCAAAGCTACACCCTGAGGAGCTCGGTGTCCTGGGTCGTCTCCTCCAACGACGTGGTGGAGGACGCGGACCTGTCGGAGGAGGTCGCCCCGGCGTTGCTGGTGGACAGCGCGGGGCTGTGGAAGCAGGCTTATCCGTCCTCGAACGTCCTCGGAGACGCTGCGGACAGCCCCGGAGAGCTAGCGAAGCCGGAGAGCGACAATGTGGCGCAGCTGTCCTCTCGCTTGTTTTCATATCGGCTGGAGAAGGTGAAGAAGTCCGGCAGCGGCGGCCCTCCCCCGCACCAGGAGACCGCCAGGACCGCCAGATACATCGCTCACTACAGTGACTGGGGACATCTGTCCACCATTTCAACTCAAGACAAGGTGAGACACAGTGGTCCTGACAGGGTTTCTCTGGACGGGGACTTGTCAATTACTCTATGAACACAATCAATGCATTTAGGACTATTAGCTTATAAGCAACACGTTTAAACTATTGTTTTAAACTCAAGTGAGAGCACGAGAGCCAAGGCCAGCTATAGCAACTATTTTAGAAACACTGAGGTCCAACTGTTACATTTGGTACAATTTTGGAGTTTACTTGAGTATTTCCACTTCATGCAACGTTGTACTTCTACTCCACTACATTTATATATGGTTAGATTTGATTTTTTACAAAACACAACTTTCAAAGTGTATAATCTGTGACGCATTATTGTAGATTTGAAGCCCTGCAAACCCGCTCAGGTGTTCTCATTATGTGGCTGATTGGGTTAGAGTTGTACAAAGCCGTACTGGTATTTACGCAAAGGTTACTTTGTACTAATGAGAATGATACAGTTTAAACTTGCACCACAACAAAACTAACAAGAAAGCCCCTTGGGACACACGTCCCAACAACGTGTGTGCACCGCACAAATTAATATCTTCCATGTAAGATAAAAAAGCAATCATGTTTCGGGACCCTGGGGCCTCCATAACTTAACTCTCTGAAAGGGACCATTCTGCAAAATGAGAACTTTAACTTTAGTGCGTTTTGCTGGTAACGCTTTTGCTCTGAATTTTGAATGGAGGAATTTTAGTCGTAGCAGTACCTTGTACTTGTATTCTAACTCTTAAGTAAAGGATCCAAGTACTTCTTCCACCACTACTCAGGTCAAACAAGTTCACCTTAGAGTGCACATAGTTTATCTAAAATGTTACTGATTTGGATTATGCATGTTTTATTTATTAATATCAACAGATCAAGGGTCTCCCCTTTGGCAACATCTTCTCAGTCAGTGATGGACCGCTGGACAACAGCACTGGAGTCATCTACTTCTATGTGACTCCAATGGACTACACCGTATCGGACCTGAGAAGTAACCCCTACGCTTCACTCACATTCTCAGAGGCTGAGGGAGAATTCTGCAGGTAAGACCCAGCTTTTATTGTATACTCCCCTGAACTCATGGCCAGATTCATTTGTTAAAGAAAAATCAATACAGGAACCCCATTAACCCCCAGCTCTTTCCAGAATATAGGCAATATGTAACGGTTGTCCCTGCTTAAATACTACCTGGTCCCAAAGTTTGGTGTGTGGTAATTTGTTCAAACAAAAATAATATGTGGAATATGTAACAAAACGTAACTAATGAAGGTCTTGAAACTAACTAACTTCAAAGAGGGGGCCCTCTTCAACACAGATAATAAAACAGGACCCACCCTGAAGGACTTTAATCATGTCAGTTCACAGCTTTAAAACTGCTTATTTTCAAACAATGTATCAATATAATTATTTTGAACCAGTTGACGTGGCTTTTGGGGCCCTTTGTTGCCGGCTTTGCCTGGTTGGTGATCCAAACTTCACTGAATTACATAACTTCAAGTTACCGAGAGGCTCAGAAAAGTTAGAACCCTTAGAGAGTGTGTGTGTGTGTGTGTGTGTGTGTGTGTGTGTGTGTGTGTGTGTGTGTGTGTGTGTGTGTGTGTGTGTGTAACATGGCCGTCTGTGTTTTAAGGCAAATGGTGTATGACCCGGAAGATCCTAGATGTGCTCGACTCACACTAACGGGCAAGATGGTGGAGGTGGCCTCAGAGGAGCTCGGGTTTGCAAAGGAGGCAATGTTCTCAAGGTAACTCGGCTGACGGAAGATTTAGTGGTGTCCTTCAACCCTGATGATAAGGTAACAACAGAATGTTCGACATGGTCATGTGTTGCTCTTGTTTTTGTAGACATCCTGTGATGGCAAAGTGGCCAGTGGGGCACAAGTGGTTCTTCATGAAGCTGGAGTTGGTCCAAGTCTGGCTGCAGGACTGGATCGGAGGCATATCACTCATCCCGCTGGAGGACTACTTTACAGCCACACCTTTCTGAGAACACCCCTCCCTGTGCATCACGCCAGCCTACACAGATCACTTCAGCTGTATACACTATAAACTCTAATGAGGGGCAATCATTCCCAAAGCAGCCATTTGCAAATACTGTTGCTATTTTCATTTTTTAAGTGAATATTCTTCACTGTTGCCCTGTAACATTCCACAATATCAGTTCATCAGTTTGGTGTGTGAATGTATTCAGTCATAGAACATTCTACGTCATTTAATATATTCTTTATAAACATTGATTATTAATTTATGGGTTGACCTTAAAATATGTGTGCTGTTTGAAAAATAAATGAATGTCAGCGCACATAATTATCGTGCCTACTTTTTTAAAGTTAACATAAATTTGTTGTGTTGAGTTAGCATTTAAACCCTCAAAGAGAATTTGTAATGTCAACACTTCTGAGCTCTGGGTTTTCATTTTGAGACTGAAATATGACGGATGGTTTGGAGTCCAAAGTTAAGCGTGGTTATTTATTTATTTTTTAATCTAGTGCCTGGAAATAACTGGGGCTACTATGACTTTGCATCAGCTATTATTAGCTAGATTGAACCCAAGGTCTGTTTAGTAGCTGTAGTGGAGATTTGAATCAATAAATATACCTTGAAGTGAGATTGCTTGTGATTGTTGTTTCAAAGATCACAAATGATCTCTGTTCCTTGATAAGCAATATGCTTTGATATCAATGAAGCATGACAGCCTACTAATGATGTTGTCTGACTCATAACTTGAAAATGTGTTGCAGCGCTTCCGTGCATAGCCACAATCTAATATAAAAGATGTAAAATAATGAGTTTGATAAAGTTTTCGTTTTTCTAACTCCCTGGGTGGGACATCGGGTTTGCCAAGAAGGCAATGTTTTCAGGTACCTCAGCTAATGAATGATGTTCGTATACCAACAATAAGAACTTACAGGAATACATATTTAGATTTTAGTCGTCTCATGTGAAATCCAAATGATTCTTTGTATTTTAAAGGCTTATTAAATGTTAGGGCCGTGCACTTATTATTTAATCAGCGATTGCCACTGATGGTTTTGAACATGCCTATTGGATGAAACAGACGATGCCTATTACCTAATATTAATGCGGCTTGAGGGCCGGGCCACTAGATGACGCGCTTTGTTAATGAAGAAGTCGTTGCTCAGGTTCAGTTTCTTTTGAAGTATTTCAACCTGTAATATCTGTCAGATTGTGCAGATTCAACTACATCATTTTAAATACTGACTTGTTCATAGTCCGGTACAGTAAAGACAGCTGAACTCACTTCTCCAATGATTCAATTTATGTGAAAGTCTTTAAGTTAACGAGTCTATATCCCTCTCGCTCTCAATCTCGCACCAGTTGCCAAATATCGCGCGAGTACGCAGCTCATTCCGTTTAATGTGCTGCTGTGTGTGAATGGATTGAGGCGGTACGGCCCACTACCGTTAAAGTTACCTATACACGACAAAGTGGTCTCCCTTTGACAGAGACTGTTACGTACTCCGTGTCGGTTAACGGGCTTCAGGTTGCTCCGTTGACGCGAGGCTCAGAGTGAGCAACACGACGGACACGCTGTTTTTTCCTTTAGTAAATTCATCTGTTGCCAGTTGCCTTGTAGCGGAATCAACGTGATTCGAGGCGTTTCCTTGTCGGACACCGTCAGAGAGCGAGCAGCCTATCCCGGAGGATCCACCGCTGCACACTGGAAATGCTTCTTCTACTTGAAACTAAAGACGGGCTGTAAAAACAAATTACAATGGCTTGTGTCGGCAGCTGGCTAGTTTTATCATAACCGACCATGTCACGGAGAGCAGTTGACTCGTGACCGATCTCCGTAGGACTGTACGGGAGGAGCCAGTTTCAACGACCGAGGAGAGACGCACCGAGACTGAGTGTGTATCACCTCCTAAAGCAGAGGTCCGTGCTCAGTCCGGTTAACTATAGCGGTTTTTTTTGTAGCGTTTCACACCCCCGATATGCCGGCGCCTACGCCCGTTTCAACACCCTGAAGGCAGAGCGAGCGAGAAGGAGGGAAGGAAGGAGGCAACGGCCGCTCCGGGGTCCCCGAAAACTCAGCCGAGGAGAGGCTTCGCTGAAATGAGATGAGGCTCAGAAATGGAACTGTGGCCACTGCGATTATTTTCTTCACGTCCTTCCTCAGCCTGTCCTGGTACACAGCGTGGCAGAATGGCAAAGGTAGGTTGAACACGCGGCTGCCGCACACATTTTAAGGCGTAATTGTCTTTTAAGAAGAAGCGACAGCTGTGGGGCCTCGTTGACAAACAAGCAGACGTCAAGCTGACGTGGGTCCAGCAGCATGTCGGTCCTAGGACAGCAAGTGTTGCCTCATCCGGTTTCTATTCCCGTAACACCCAAAGTGACAATCCCTCAATTGCAAAACGCACATTGCACATTGGGTACCTATATGATTAACCTCTTTAATGTCCTATCGTCAGCCTCTGGTTCACGTGCATGTATACGTATTTATTCTCTCTGTTGTATTCACACTTTGACAGCATGGCCGATGATGTAGTCGGGCCCCATCTCTCTCTCGGCTCATTGCTCATCCTCCACACTCTTCTGTTTCCATCCTACCTCAATCACTTAGGGATAGTCGAGTGTGTCCCAGTCACTTTAAAGCAACACTTCATGATAAACACACCATTCAATTCCATCTCACCTCCTGCAGAGACGTTCAATGTCTGTGATCTGAATGTGCACCATGTGTTTACATGTCCTGTCAAACATCAAGGCTCTATTACACAAGTGTATTAGCAGTTTAAGAGGGCAGAGTACTCCCTTGCCAGGGTTAACCCAATCCATGTGGGAAGCTTGTGGGCCTTTTAGTTATTTGTTATCAGCAGAGTGTAAATAATTGCAGCCTTTAGATAAATTCCAAGCCAAGGCTTCATGTTGTGATCGCTGTGGAGCTTATCAGCTTGATGAAATATTTTCCTTTTAAATGGAGTCCAGTGAGTCCCACTGGAGCACGCCGGGACTGGTCCTTGGCTTGATGAAAGTACATGTACGAAGCAAAGGTCAAGAGACGAGGCCCTCTGTTCTGTGTGCTTCACCTGTTGATAGTCTGGTACCTGTCGTCAGAACGGGAATATTGAAAGCATTGGCTAGTAGTTTTCTGCAAGTACACCCTTTTTTGTGTGCATTTGACCTTCAATTCTAGTGGATTGTCCTTATATCCTAAACAACTCAAATTATCAAAGGATGGTGAATAGGCCATTTTTACCTCAGACATTTAGACTTGTCGTAGTGGGACAGTCGGTGTGTATATTACATTAACGATTGCTCCGTTGTGTTAATGTCTCCCAGTAAGCCACGGCAGTGTGACAAAGAGCCAGCAGCATTCACAGTACCATTAACCTTCAATGTTATTATTTGCACCTGTGCTTTTTCTACTGTGACGTGTTGAAATGTCTTCAGTGAGCAAAGTAACACTAGAACTACTATTCAAAAGCAAATGTGTAGGTCTGTATGGTGGCAGAGAGAGCTCAACACACCGCCACTTAAGTTAACTCAAAGCAAACACAAGTAAGGGAAGAAAATTGGGGACGTCCCACTAACTAGTGGATCCAACTCGGTATTAACAGATACCTACACTCTAAACAATTTCACCGTAAAATAACGGTAACTTACTGGCAGCAGGGACGCCAGTAATTTACAGCTTTTTATGGTGCACTGCCATTTTACTTTTACGGTATTTTACCGTGTACTGGATTACGGTATGTGATAGTAGGATAACTGGGTTTTACGTTCTATGCCATAATGTTACCATTTATTTACAAAGGGTAATACAACCCAATACTTTTGCATTTAATTTCCAACAAATAAAAGAATAACAATAGACATTAAATACATAATTGTTGCAGTTTAATACATGTTCTCAAGACAAACAATAAAGGGACATTTATATTACATTACAAAACTCACAATGTACTGCATGTTTAGAAGAAAACAAATAAAATCATAAAATCTTTAATGACCGGCTTGCCTGAACTCATGAGGATAACCTCAGACCAGAAGCGTCGAGATTGAAAAGTGGCCGATGGTGTGCTACTGTTGTTCAGTAGGTACCTATCGCTACCAAATCATTACAGTGAAAACATTACATCAGGGCCCAGAAAAAGTGAATCCCTACAGAAAACCTCATTTGCTTGCATGCTGTCTATGTGTGTTGGTTTAAACACATGTTCCTATTTGACAGCATAAAGAAACATGCTGCAAATACAAGACATCAAGCCATACACAACCACAACATAACTAACACAATAGAAGCTGTCTTGGGATGCCCAAACTAGCCATTTGGCCACTGGGCAAACTTACTTGGCAAAAGTACTTGGCATAAAGACAATATCTCCAAACTATTAGAAAAATCAACACTGCTTTTCAAACGCCATCAGTGTCGACATAGTCATACATATTTTTGTGTACTGTAGTGCAGTGATTTTCAACCGCTGGTGTGCTGCGGGAAAATGTCCAATTTCACTTAATCAGTCAAAATAATATTATTTAGTTGCTGCTAATAATTTGCGATTGTTGAGCATCTGAGCCTGCAATATAGTGGCTGGCTAAGTAATTAATACTCTTCCATGCCAGTGGGTGGCGCAATAATGACCTTGTTAATTTAAAACAGTAGAATTAAATGATGCGTGGGAGAGGTTGAGGTGACAAGACAAACAGCGATGGAGAAATATTTGAAAAGGAAAAATGCAGACTGTGAACTGGGCCTTGGATAACATTCTAACCCAGATGAAAAACCTCGTAAGGATCAACACATTGAGAGACTTGTCATTAAATTGTCAGCATATATCAGACATGTCCAACTCAAATATTCCGACCCTAGGTACAATTATATCCGGCCCGCAAGAATCATTTTGTCTATCATAACTGGCCACCACAGTTCTCCGGGACGAAAAGAGGTGCTGTGAGCTGGCCTTTTTGTGCGACATAACGAAGCATCTCACTGCGCTAAACCTCCAGCTTCAGGGACGGGGACGTGTGATCACAGACCTGTATGATGCACTGAGAGCTTCCCAAGCCAAGCTGCGCCTGTGAGAGACTCGGATGCAGCAAGGAAACTTGGGTCCGTGTTGCAAAAACTGCGTCTCCACTGCTGTGTTCCCAACTAAACTGGGGCGCACTTGGCACACAGAGTTCACTCGGCGATTTGCCAGAAATTTAGATTTGAACTGCTCAGCAATCCGTTTGCAGTTGACGTGGAAAGAGCACCTGTGCACATCCAAATGGAGCTGATGGACCTCCAGTGTAATGACACTCTCAAGACAAAGTGTGACTCTGTGGGCGCTGCACAGTTTCCAAGCTTCATCCCCGAAACGATGCCTCAACTCCGCCTACATGCTGCTCAAATGCTCTGCATGTTTGGAAGCACATACCTGTGTGAGCAGCTTTTCTCTGTGATGAAGATGAACAAAAACCCACACAGGAGTCTCACTGATGCACAGCTTCACTCCATCTTGAGGGTTTCCACAGCACAGAACTTAACCCTAATGAACATTAATGAACTGGTAGCCAAGAGAAGATGCCAGACATCTGGCTCTGGTACGTATGCATAATAGAATGTAGCCTACCTAAACATGTATTCTTCATGCACTTTGTCCAATATCCCTTCTATCCTGTTTGGCCCTCAACGTAGTCCCAATTTTTTCTCTGTGATTGAGTTTGACCCCCCTGGCATATATGGTGTATTATGCTAAAAGGTGTCATTTTGTAACTTTTTTGGTTGTTGGTGTGCCGCGGGATCTTTTAATGTAAAAGGCTCAGAAAAGGTTGAAAAACACTGCTTGTGTAGTGTGTGTACATGCAGCCAGTTTCTTTATCTCGCGTATGTTTTGAGGAGAATGTGCTCCTTAATTTGATTGTGTTTTGCTTATGTGCAGCATTTCCTTTCTAAATGCAGCCTCCAACGTTTTCCTCGTTTTGTTTAGCGGTGCGTTAAGGAATGTAGAATTGAAAACTGCAAACCTATTTGCTCAATCAAGGTTCATTTCAGTTTGGGCTACAAAATGTGTCAAATGTTTATTTTGTGGGAGTGAGCAGTGATGAAAATCTCCTTTTTGGGGGCTTTTAGGGAAAGCTGGAGTATTGATTTCCTCCGTGAACTCTGGGCTGCAGTTTATGTGAAGGCCACTGACACTAACGGCTCTCATTCTCTGCTGATAAGTTGCATTCTTTTTGCTTTTTATTTTATTTTTGTGACACTGATCAAATGTAACACTAAGCACTCTAGCTAGACAATAAAGACTTCTTTCAAAGGTCACAAATAGAATGCGATTTACTTCAGAAAAGATTTTGACCCTTTACATATTTCGGTATATTTACCCAAGGGTATGTAGAACTTGAATTGGTGTGTAGGCTTTACCTGCATCAACATCACAAGCTTTATTCATGTTCTTTACCTTGTATTGCACTGGCTGTGTTTGTGCTGTGTCTTGTCTTAACATGAGATGTTTGAAAACGGCTTTTCTTTCTTTTCTTCTTCACCATACGAGGCTCTTTTATGTGCCGTATCTTTTCCCCCTGTGGTTGTAGATGCCTCCTCCTCTTGATGCTGCCCGGCGTGGGTGTTTAGAGTGTTTTTGGCCTCGGGCATTCAGTCGTTCTGAAAACGAGAATTTCTGAAAAACCTGCATCAGTTGTACACATAAGACCTATTTGCATTCAGGCTCTTGACCGTGTTTGTGTGATTCACTTCCTGCCGTCGATAAGACGGTTGCTTTGGGTGCTATGGCGGTGGAGAGATAAATCTTGAGCAATGTTTTTTTTGTTTTTTTTTCAAATTTTTTGTTTGCCTATCCCTTTGCTTCCGACAGCCTGTCTTGTTCCTGGTCACTCGACTGCTGTGAGCGCTGTGCCAGTCAGCTGTCCAAACACTCCATGTTGAATGGCTCTCCAGAATGTGTACTTCTCTGTCAGAGTCCGCCTCATCCCCCAGTGAGAGACCACTCTCTGGTATCCGCCCGGCTATATCTTAAACAAACAACAATATCGGTGTTGACACAGGATAGATATGAATAATGATAACGTGTCTGATAATGAAATCCACGGGCGACACAGCGAACATGCATTTATAGCCACCTTGTGAGGAAAATGGCATTATGCTACCATCACCGCATTATGTCACCACCACAAGTTGCTTTTAAACACGATTTCCCCCGTTTAAATGTATTCTCCGGCTTTCCCTTCCTTACCCAGGAAGTCTCATCGAATCAAGATCTCTTCCACAAGAGAGACTTGACGACAAAATTATATTTATATGGCCTCACAAGATGAGTGAGTCACACAAAGCAGCCATTGCACTTATTCTAACGGTCACAAATATTTTTGAAATACCAATAAGTAGGACTTTGAGCCAGAGGAGTGAGTATCTCTGGTTTGTTTTTCAGCCTATTACAGTAGTAAGTTATTTTCCCCTAGATCAGAGTTGGTATGAGAAACATTTAAAGCACGTCTGAACTGTGATCTGTTGTTACGGTTGTTCACGTTCTGCTGAACGATGTTAAATGGAATAAAAACAACATCTGTCGATGCCTTCTGGATGTAAGCGACGATCATCTGACCTTTTTCATGTAACTCGCAGCGGTGAGTGCGATGCATGTCTTGAGTAATGAATCTCATGCCACTGTGGTGAATGGTATCCAATGGTTTAAGGGTAGCATGAGCATACAGCGTACATCCATAAAGTAGTGCAAATAGTAGAGTGAATCGTATCATGTTTTTCCTGTTATTAAAGGAAAAGTAAGCTCTGTTCCCAATTTTCAGTTTAAGTTATAGAAAGGATGTGCTGCAGATGTTTTTACCGGTCATGTGCTTGTTTGTATTTTAATGCTTATTCATGTTTTGTCTTTGGTTTCCAGCCGTGATTTAAGACGGCTTAAAGGTTCTTATTGTCTCAGCAGATTTTCAGTTACAGTTACGGAGCACAAAACTCTTCCCTTTTTTGCAAATGTGACTTCCTATTTTCCCCCGGCTTCCCTGAGCCCATGCGTCCGCCATCACATCATTCCAAACACAATGGGCCAAAAATAGCACAAGTGATTGCAGTTAAAGTGGGCGAGTGAGCTCACAGATAAAGCAAGGTGCTAGGTCAGATACATGGTTGATTAGTTAGAATATGGCTCGCACAGTGTTTTCTGTATGCGTGAGTGCGTGCTGTGAGTGCGTGCGCTGTGGGTGAGGGCAGTCTGCCAGACAACTCCTAAGTGGCCTGGAAGGAAGAAGAGAGTAGAAAGGCCAGATCCTAGAAGAGAGAGGATGAGAAGATGCCCTAGGTGGGACATATGTTAGAGAGAAAGGATGAGAGTGCTGACACGGCAGTAAGGCCGTGGGATGTTATTTTTTTTTCTGTATTTTGTACCCTACACACACTCTCTCTCACACACACACACACACACACACACACACACACACACACACACACACACACACACACACTTACACCTCCCTTTATTCCAGACAGCTCGTATACTCTGTCCAGAGAGGAACAGGCGTCTTCTGCCGTTAGCGAGTTAACAATCATCGTTGTTTCCTTCCTTGTATTCCACACCGCTATTCATTCATTCATTCATTCATTCATTCATTCATTCATTCATGCATGTTCCTTCTCTTTTTCTGGACAGCATTCCCAGACTACACACAATTTCTCCCCAATGTCAGGGAGGAGAGGAGGCGTTAGCTTGCCGTATACAAGAACCGGTTTGCACACGTTAGTTTGTTTGTGTGGATGAGGTCATGCAGACCTTCACGCTTTGTGGCCGCTCCGCTGAAGGTGACGGGCCTTTTTCATTTACCAAACACGAGGAGTTTACGAGTTAGGAGCCAGATATATTTCACAGGGATCCATAAATACTGGGTGTCTCCATGCACTCTGATAACTCAGTGATATGGGGAGATGAAGACATTTTCATCACATGAATGCTCGTGGCCACTGTGATGTAACCGTTAGTCGTGCCAGGCTTATTTGTTTAAAAGTGTACCCACAGAAACCAGAGCTAAGACTGTCCACTGACAGTAAATATCAGCTGCATTGAAATCTATTGGTTCTTGGTAAATTATGAAAAATAGTAAGGGCTCCAAATAGCCTTTTATTTTCATTATCTATTTTTCAGCTATTGTCCTAATTAACTTTATTAATTGATTTGTTTAAAATGACAGAATATAGTGTAACTGGGCCATTATAATATACTCAGAGTCCTATCATATTGACAAGGAAAAGCATCAAATTGTAGGAGAAATGGCTGAATGCATTAGATAATTATCTAAATACTTGTGTGTTATTTTCTCTTGAATCAGTAAATAGACTCATTATTTCAGCTTCAAACATTTTGTTGTAGTAGTGGACTCTCTGTACTCCCACTGCATACCATTATACAATTGATTGGTGAACAACATCCCTGAAAGTGGAGTTTCCACTGATGGCCCCCTCACAGGCGCCAAGTGGAGCCAGAAAGTGGAAGTAAGCGGCGCGGGGCCTCAGCTCTCTGCTCGCTGCTGTCAGTCAGCATAAGAGACGCAGCAGGAGCTTATTGTGACCACAGTAAAGGAAGACGAGTGGGTGGAGGTCAGAAGAAACAATGAGCCCAATGTGGGCAACTTTCCAACCCAGATTCTCAATATTGTTTCCTCAGAGGGCAAATATCGGTCCAGCTTCTTCTGAGACTGCTTAATTTTCTGACCCCCGTAACCCTTTAGTTTGACTTTAAAGGTGGAAGGGTTGTACAAAGAAGTGGGACAGATTGAGACAAAGGTGTGCGTTTTCTCTTTCTGCAAACTACACAGAACCGTTCAGGGAGTATCACTCGCCTCCTCGTGGATCGACTTGCACTTCTCCTTTTGGAAAATACCACCAGCAATCTATACCGCTACTCTGTGTGTTGGTGTGCTTTTTCTTTCTTACTCTGTGTGAAGTTAAATGTTGCATGACTTGTACCTAGTGGGACTGATAAACCCAAAACGTTTATCTTGTTTCAACTGTTGTCACATTGGTCAGATATTTTCTGACCCTTGGATGAGAGTAAAATGCTTCTTATGATCGGGGTCAAAGAGAAATCACTCCTGTGGTGAGCTTATGTCTGTTTGACCCCATCAGTCACACTGGATTAATGGTGGGGCATCTGTGAACTATTAGATCAAAACCCAACATGGCAGAACTATTCCTATTAATCTCAAATTAGTGTTTTGCACCATCTGCCCTACTTAAGAGATAAGCGCCTGGTTAAAGGCCTTGTTCTGCACAGAGCAGCTGCAGCGTAGAACCACGTGGCTAGCAGGTGCACCACTCTGGGGTGTTCATACATGCATAATGCATAATGCATGTGGACATGTTTTGTATACACGTGCGTCTTATATTCCTAGAGTTTGTCTGGCAGGTGGAATCTGTAGCCGCAAGTCCAATAAGAAAAGGCTCAATGACGTGGCGTCTTTGAGCCTTAAACAAAGTTTAAGGACTTTTACATTTTGTTACGGTTGCTGATTTTACACAGACAAATTAGGGGGAACATTTATTTATCTAAATGGGTCTTCTGGCACCGAGGTCAAGACACTTGGCAGGAAGAATCCACAGTTTAATGGAACAGTGCAGCAGTTTGGGAGAGAGCTTATTCGCTTTCTTGCAGAGAGTTGGAAGACAAGATTGATACCGCACTCAAACAGCTAGCCTAGCTCTGTGCAAATGTAACAAAAGTCCACCAAACCAATATCTTCAGCTCGTCACTAACGCATTGTATCTTGTTTTGATCCATACATAAACTAAAAGTGTGAAAATGTTGAATCGCTATTTTACTGGGAGTTATGTGCCGGGCTATTTCTTGGTCTGGACTAGCTGTTAGTCTGTCTGTTTATGCTTTAAAAGATCTGAAAACGCAAAAATGAATATTTCCAGAAACAATGCATCAGTTACCAAGTATAGTCCTGCTCGTATCGGTTCATAACAATCCCAAAGAAACCACTTTCAAGGAGACTCGCGTAGTTCCAGTGCAAACCGTTGACGGCTAGATCTGTAACTAATAATTATTGGAAAATTCTTAAAATGTCTTTTTTTTTTCAGTGAACAGTGAGCACCACAAACTAAATTTAAATTGTCAAGCCTGTTGTGTTGAGATGGCAACGGAAATTTCAAAGAGGTATTTAAAGCCAATTGAGGCAAATTTGTGATATTAAGCTTCATAGATAAGATTGACTTGATATCTCCATACCTCAGCAGATTCAACCAAAGCAATGGCTAGAGTTAGTTTAGTTGTTTTAATTTTTTGGGGTAACTGACCCTCTTAAACATGTTCTATGTAAAACCACCATTTTTCATTCCATATTTGCTACAAAAAATACAAAATCTAGAGGTATCTAAAAAAAGGTTAGATACCTCTTTTGACACAAATGGTGATTCATTCTGTTTGAAATAAAAGCTCTACAGATGATCCAACAACTGCTTTTCAGAGGAAGTTGTGTTTAAACAAACTACACTACTACTAGAAATGAAATGTTTTGAATACAACAGACCAGGGTTCAGCAAATTAAGTAGACAAACTGTAAAGTACGTTTTTTTCAGCTCTGCTCATTGGCCGGCGTACACTGTATGTATTTCCTGGTTATACTCGTTGACATTATTTGGGCAGCTGTGTACGTCGAAGTGAAACTTTGCTTTACCAGCCGACATCTGCAAACGATGTGCCGCAACTCACTCATGCACAAGTCCTTCCTCAGCACTCACGGACCCGCAGTCAGCAGCACGCATCAGCATAGGGAGCGCCAGGTCCGGGACAAGATCACTAAGAGGGCTTTTGATGAGCTAATGGATTGACTGATAAAACTCTTAACACCCTGGTGAGTTCTAGGTTGGATTTCTATGAAGCATTCCTCAGCACGCTGACGTCATCCTCGTTCTCTCCTGTGACGTTCAGAAGACGCCGGTAGATTGAACTCTGTAGCCAAGCTCACGCTGTCTGTCCGCTCTCTCTCTCCCTGACATCCAACTTCAGATACTGAAGCGCTACTACTGAGGTCATGAGTAAGCACAACAGGTCCAACAACAAGGATGTTGTGACTGTGAATCAATAGGTGCATTTAAACATTGTTTACAAAGGAGGGCTACATTTTGAATGTATGGATCCCATATATTTATGATGCAGCCTAGTTTGTTAATGAACATGCATACATGTGTTGTTCTTAACATCTATGTTTCTCGTTCCTGAGAAAAACAAACATTCTTCAGATGTGTTTTATGTTGAGTTAAAACTTCAACTTAAAGCCGATACAGTCATTACATGCAAGCTCTTTGTCAGGTTCGCTATCAAGTTGCAGTGCACATGTGGATAACGCTTACAAGAGTGTTTGTCAAACATGCCCATATTGATTGTTTTCATAATGGATGCCATGACTGTCTACAATTGATTTCTTTAAAAACGTCTTTTGGGATTTAACCCATGCTGATCAGCTCATTTTAGTTTTATATTTTATTTCTCCTCATCCATTTCATGAGGTGATGCAATAGTCATGACATGGCTGCTCTGTACATGATTGACGTTTCATCATTTGGCTCCATTTTAAGGCCTTTTTCTTCTGAATAGCAAATTGCAGTTCCACCAATCAACTCATTTACACGATTGGAGCATCTTCACCCAAACCTGAAGTTTTGGTTGACGAGAATTAACATATTAACTTGAAATTTGCAGATTGAAAGACTTTACAAGGAATAGCACAACTCCCTTTTGGCTAGAAGTGAGTGAGTGTGAGGCCTTGAGTCTGTTCCTTTTTAAAGGCTAGTTGTTTGAACCCCCATTATATATCCGACTCCCCATTCCTTCCACGTATCTCATTAATAAATCAAATGGACAGAGCAAAGGAATCGAGGATGACATGTCGAGGTGAATATATCACCGCAGAGGAGGGGCAGTAAGTACAGGTAACAAAACAAAAGTGGATGCCAGGATGGATGTGCAGATAGTGTAGAAAGTTAGACCCATATAGGATACTAAAAACACACAAAAATGTGAAAACCTGCATTACATTAAGAGGGAGGGACGAGACAACGTTAGGAAAAGAGGAGAGGTTGTTGAGCTCGCATCGGAGGTAAAGCACAGCCACTTAGCCCTTCCCCCACACCTCGTGCTTCTAGAGAGCAGAGAAGAATAATGAGATTGTATAGATGTGATCCAGACCTCAGGTAATTGTTTAATGCATTTTGTGTACCCGTTCAGTGGCCCGGTGGCTGTATACCAGTAAACAGTTAACTAGTTAACAGTTCCATGTCTGTTCCACTGTCATTCTGTTTCTGTGGGAGAGCCATTTCCTTGAAAGACAATGTGATATTATGCAATACATGCAAAAAAACGCCTACAGTTTCACCACCTAATAGTGCAGGGGATAGATATAGCTGAATAGAAACCTTATCTGCTTCTTGCTTCTGTTCCTGTGGTCCTCCTGGTGTGTTTTTTTTTTTTTTTTGCAGAGTGGGATTACAGGTGTGGTTTCATCTCAACAGGCCTGGAGTCCTACAATCAAAGGACTGATGGGAAGATGAAAGTCGTTTTTTTTTTTTTTTTAGTTTGAAGCTGCCCTTTTCATGAGCTTTGGTCCGTATGACAACATCTGTCTGTGTGTCTTAGAAATCAACATTTAGGAGGAACAACATGGTTCTGTGTGGAGGAGAAAGGCCAGGACAATAGCTCAGTCAGAGAGAGTGATGGAGAGGGGAAGATAAAGGGAGTCTGGGTTTTGTTGCTGTGAGGGGTTTTCTGAAAGGGCACAATAAATCTACCAAACCCACATCCCCTCCTAGCTCACGCACAGATACGCACCTGAGACGTTCCTTCTCTCCCTCTAACCTTGTGAATTTTGGACGAAGGCTTTGTAGGTGTGTCAATGACCAGCACATGTGCTGTCTTGGCTTTAAATCATTTCTCATCATCTCCAAAAATAATAATGTAATAAACATTTATATGGCTAAGAAAAAGGTTACAAAGTACATAAACAACACCAAAGCGATACAATAGTCTGTTAAAAGACATAACTAAAAATACAACAATAAAAAAAGGCTTTTACTCGTTTACTTGTTGAAGTGTTTGTGTTGGCCCGCTTTCACAAGCCAACATTCAGTCCGCTTTGATTGAACTCTGGTGACGTTTGCTTGACATCTGGGCCAAAGAGAAAATACAGAAGAGGCTAAATAAAGTCCACGAAAAAAGTGACGTTTATAAAGTAATTTGTGATAAACTGCAGGAGAAAGGATTTGTGTGCACAGCAGATAAATGCTGAGCCAAAGTGGGAATTTTTCTTTTGGCCCCTGCTCCTTCGTAAAAAACACCCCTCAACAAATAATTTCTTTATTTGGTCAGCTTTAATTTGTGTACTGCGAAACTCATCCAGATTAAATAGAAAATGACTCCGAAGTATCACTTTCACTCTGATTCGCGCCAGCCAAACGGACTACATGAAAGCATCCTGAGACGAGCGTATCTAGCGTATTTCATACATCCATGATCTCAGCAGACCACAGCTATTTCCCTTTTTCATTGAATTTCACAGCCTCTACTTTCTAAAGCGCCAAACTCTAAACTTGTCGTTCCTGATAAGAGCCCACCAAAGGGCAGGTTTCCTCACATGTTCACAGTAAACTGCCTGTAACCTCAAAAGTAAATTCCAGTAAAAGGCTAAAAAAACAAACCACATAGCTGGTGTTTCCAATAAATAGCGGCTCCTGAGTGCTCCATCATTGTCGATGATATCATCATTAAACTGTAGCTTTGGCACAAGTGCTGTGCAGTAATAATTTAGAAATTCTGGTCAGGAAATTGAAAAAAGAGCTTCTCTCCCTTCGTTCATCAGCTTGTCTTGAAGTACTCTTCAGATCCAATGCGCCTCTACTTCAATGTGCTCCAGGTAACCTGATCAGAAAAGGTCAGGTTAGGATGTGAGAGCTGAAAAAGAGGACTCCCTGGATCCCAGTTGAAGTGGTTAGTTTGGTGTGGCTCTGAATCCAGGAAATATAAAAAAAACAATATCCTTTCCTTAGTGCTCTGTGCAGCCCTGGCAGAAGTGAGTGCTCTGTGGGTGATTTCTGGCTTTGTCGCTACTCTACTGTATGGTGTTTTTTGCTACATTGGCTTTTTAATAAGTCTTCATCACCCTTAATTAGTTTAACTTGAGACATTCCGGCTTAGCCTATTAAGTGGTTCCATAGTGAAATACAAGCTGCCGTTGATTGCTTGGATGAGGCGGTGTAATATAAACATTATGTATATAATGATACATAGATAGACTTACCGTATTGTGTCTCTGATCTGTCCAGATGTTTTTTTCTACATGGCTGCACCTTGGCGCTAAAAGTGATCCGTTTATCAGACCGTTATGTTATTTTCAATTTGTGGAAACTTTTTTTGTGGCACCTGCTAACGCATCCTGCTGTGTTTTTGCTCGTCCTCACAGAGAAGCTGACGGCGTACCAGCGGGAGTTCCACGCCTTGAAAGAGCGCCTTCGCGTGGCCGAGCACAGGACCCTGCAGCGCTCGACGGAGCTCAACAACATCCTTGAGCAGTTCAGGCGTGCCATAGCCGAGACTAACAGCAGCAAAGATGCTCTCATAAACTTCTCAGGTAACTGACCAACGCATAGGAACACTCATTAACTCCAACGGATTGGTGCTTTAGAAGTCAGCATAATTTCGCTCCTGTCATCATCTAAATGAAACTCAGAAGAGGACACTACTAAACATTTTCAGATGAGACACAGAAGCTGCTGAAGGAGCTCACGAGCAGGAAGCCTCTCCAGGTGCCAAATATCTACCACCACCTGCCTCACCTGCTCAACAATGAGGGCAGCCTGCAGCCTGCCGTGCAGGTTGGTCTCGGCCGCACAGGAGGTGAGACGCGTGTATACACACACACACACACACACACACACACACACACACACACACACACACAGCAAATTCGGTACAACAGTAACGTCCCTGATTAATGAAGCCCTTTTCTCCAGAGTGTGCAAGCTACACAAACACAGTAACGCCTCCAGAGATCCTCACTACACCGGGGAGAGAGTCATGTCTCAACAAGTTTTTCAGTTGGTGTCTTGTTCACAACAAGTATTCCCTCTGGACGGAGCTTTGCATTAGGATCATATTGGAGAAGATTATGTAGTGTGTCATTTCTCTATTTACTTATTTACTTACTTTACTTAAGTTATATATCCCATCTCTTAGCTTGATCGAGGGCTTGCTTCCCTTTTGCTTTCTATTTGTCCTGTAACTTTTTGAAAAGTGCTGTACAAAGAAAGTTTACCTTAGAAAACACTCCATCGCTAGGTAGTTTTCTCTTAAGTGAAGACACACAATAACTTTTACAAAGGTGCAACACGTCCCGTCTAAGCTGAAGTCTGTCGTTAGCCTCTTTCAAAGGAACTATTTTGCTCTTTTCTATTAATTCCTTTTTTCAGGAACAGCATTTATTTTTATTTTTAAATGCTTCTTCCATTCCTTTGGCCTCTGCTATATCAAGTTCTCTCTAAGAGGATTACTTATCTGGCATTGCGAGTGCGATGGAGCGAATTTGGGGCGCGAGTTCAGGTGCTGAACAGCTCAAGTGGTGTTTCCAAATTCCTAATGACAATGACCTCGGGGAAGAACAGACAAATTCGAGGAATGGGAGGAGGGCCAAGTCGGGAACAAACAGGAATTTCTTGTCTTTGGTTTGAAGCTTGTTTGATTGATGAGTGCAATGTATTCCCACAGCAAACACAAAAAAAAGCAAGGCCCATCTCTACCATCTGTTAGCCATTGCCAGTCTGTCTGCATTTAAGAGAAGTTGGGCAGGTATTTGTTACCTTTTTAGGACTCTTTTTGGCTTTCTCTAGAGTGTTTAGCCACGGAGAATGCAGAGTTTGTTGCTGCCTACTGCTTTTTTTTCACCAGCTTTCCGACCTGAAACACTATCACTTGTGTTCACTGGAATGCACAACCAAGCTGCTGGCACTGCTACTGGGAATTGACTGTGGATTTTTTTCCGTCACTCATTGTTCTGCTCAGTCTACCTCTGTATCTATCTATCTATCTATCTATCTATCTATCTATCTATCTGTCTATCTATCTATCTATCTATCTTTTTTTTTTTTACTTTCCCCTCTTGTTTCACTACTGGTCTAAGCATATCTGACATGTATGATATTTATAGCCCTGCAAATTAGGACATCCTCTCACTTTAGATTGAACAAAGATTATGTGAGAAACGGTTCAGAGACTGAGTGGTTGGAGTCGGGCCTGACTGGAGCTCCTTTTAGACAGAAACCAACAAAAGAGCGTTATTGTAAATGCAGTCTTGCTCGCTCCAAACACACATATGGCCTTTAGCGAGCCATCAGCTTGCCAACTTGTGCCCTTTTGCACACAGTCAGTACTTATGCTGTTGCCAAGCAGCGCCGACATTTGTTTACACTGGCCAGCTATTTAACATGTCACAAGCTACAGTTGAAGATCTCTTTCTCCCCCCAATTTGGAATTCCTCGTGCTGCTGCATCTTGTGAGGAGAATGTAGACCAAGGGTCGGCAACCATACTAGTAGGGTTTGTCGTTTTAATAATGTCTTGTTAATCATTTTGCCATATCAACGTTACGGTTAACATTGTGTTTAATTATGGCACCCATTAAAGTTTAAATTTCCAACATATCTGTACTTTTATTCCATCCATATAGGCAACATGTATAGCAACATAAATGTTTTTTCTCCCATAATCAGGACATTGTAATTACATATGAGAGCACTCTACAAGAAGGCTGCCATCCTTTATGAAAACATCCAAAGCCAAGTTCAAATCATTAACCCCATCAATCTTCCACCAATCTTGTTCATCAGCAATTAACAAAACAAATCATCAGAAGAAGGCAACAAGTACTAGCCAATCAGAGGTCTTTGTGGAATGTGGGTGGGAAAAAAAGTCTCCCCCAGACCCCGTCTCGCCTAATGCAGTAGCAGTTTTTGCTTTGGTGTGACGTGAACTTCATGTTTGCATATTTGTTGATTCTTTCTTTGCTGGTTAACCCGTTCTGTATTTTCTTGCCTCTGATATCTTTGCTTGAACACTATCAGCGGAGGGTTCAATGTGAGATAGAAACCTTTGCTTCTCTGGGTTATTCATTCAGTTTAAATGGTAGAAGTTGTAATTCTCAGTTCATTAATCATCACAATTTAATCAACAAGATCTAATTTGAAACTAATTACAACTCTGTAGGTTTGTAACACACTCGTACCCCTTTTATCAACCATGTGTTTTCACATCGAGCTGTGCTATAATCTTGTACCTTGTATATCAAACCTCACTCTTTTTGTAGACTTTTTTTTTTTTTGGCTAAGTGAATCCGCAAATGCAAGCCAAAGCTTTCATCCATCACTGATTTCCCTTGATTTTCGAAAAAAAACACCACCTTCTTGTTTTAGTGTGGGCCCTGGTTGGCTAACTGCATCGCTGCGATGCTACACTGAGGAAAATAAATAGAAATAGGACATGGCTCTATTTTCCAGCTGCAAGCAGCTACGCATGTCAAAGCATGGTGCATTTCACCTGCCAATGTGTGCACGCAGGGTGACGAAAACAGCTGATGCCCACACGTTGACGTTAGAATATAATGATCAGGTTTGAGGCATGTTGAGATGCTTGTCAGTTAATTAGCATGTGCCACCTCTGTCTATGTTCAGCACTCGCCTACAGGCTGTGAAGCTTGAACCGCTGATCCCGTTTTGGGATATTGTGAATTTCTTCATTTCATTGACGAAGCAGTATTGCTCTTTCTGCAAATGTCGCCTCTATACTTTGCTGGTTGGATGATTCAACCCATATAATGTGGAGTAGGATTTATGACGGCTCTTCTACCAGGCCCCGTGTGTTGGAGATTCACTTCATTGAATGAACCTCTTAAGTAACAGGATACTATAAACATAGCATGTGAGAGACGTGACCTTTTTTACAAACACGAAAGGATTTTTAATAGGTGATGTTGATCTTTTCAGGGTGTAGATTGTACACACACACACACACACACACACACACACACACACACACACACACACACACACACACAGTGTCTGTCAGGCTTTGTAAGACCATGAAAGCTTAGACGTTTAAAAAAAATATATAAACAGTATCTTTCGTTTTTGTCATAAAATACAGCACCCAGATTACTCGGGGAGCCTCTCACCCCGAGCAGCGAGCTGGCCCCTTCCTCCCTGACTCAACGGCACCAGCCACAGAGTTTTAGTGATCTTAAGTCTAGCGAGCTAATGGGCAAAGTAGGCTATTTGTGTCCAGACAGGAGAATCTAGCAGAGCTTCCAACTCAGACGACGCCGATTACCGTGTCAGCAAGAGGCGGAGGCAGAGCGACGGGCAGCACGACAAAATAAGAAGAAAAGAGAAAATACAGGCAGAGGGCAGGTTGTCTGTAAATACAGACTTCTGTGGTGTCATACCTGAGGATTACTTTTGTATGATATACATCGTTTGTTAGGAAAATACCACGCATTGTGCCTTTTTTAAATTGATAATTAAAAAGGGACTGCTTCAGTTTCAGTTAGTTAATGTAATATCAAAAGCAAACATATGTTACTGTATAGATACAGACAAACAAGGTTATCAAATATGTAAAAAAAAAACAGATTTAAACCAAATGAAAAACTCCAACACCATGTTGGTGGACATAAGAATAATCCATATACATGTGCCACAAAAAAACAAAACTATTTATGTTTTTAGTTCAATTCATGATTGTAGTCATTATACTTCATCTATATCGACTAAAATTCACAAACTAAAATGAATAACATGTGCTCTCTAAATGTAACAAATGTCTCAAACATTTTTAATGATTTTTTTATTAACACGTAGGCTACTCGTACATAATTATTTTTAATAAGTTTAATTGGTTAATTATGGGATTTTTCAAAGTGAGTGTTATTTGTTTGAGCACACAAGATTGCATCATTATTCCTACTGTAAGCAATGATCCAGTAGTGTCACTAACCTTAAACATAAATGATGTTTAGCTATAGTCACTAATCGGGGAAAACATCAACAACGATCAACCGTCAATTTTCTGGATATCACAAACATGGCTCCTTTACGTGTATCGCATGCCAGATCAGCTCTTTTCACTGATGTGACAGAGAAGAGAACAGACATGTAGATTGTTGTTTTTCTTTTTTTTCCTCTTAAGGACATGAAAAGAATGGCTGAGTGAAGCGTCCAGGCTGATCAAGGGACACGGGGAGGGGCGGTGTGGGAGTCGGTCCTGCTCCCGCTGCACTTGCATGCATTACCGCTCATTCACTGTCTGCCACCTTCCCTTATTCTGTCACTCTCTGTCTCTTTTCCTTCCTCCCACACACTCTTTTCATCCTCAACCTACTTTCTCGGTGGCGGTGGTGGTGGTGGTGGTGGTGGTGGTGGGTGTCGCTCGCTATACGACACGGAGCTTAGTGCGAGAAACACAAAGCAAAACTGGGACAGATTCTCCACGCTGCACAGATCCCTCTGCACCCTTTCTCGAGTCCACTGTGCCGCTCGCTCATTCTGCACCTCAAGTTTGTGCCCCCACATCAGCTCAGTCAGCCTTTGTAAACTCACACATGCACATATTAGCCCCGGGTTCATGAACTTCACAACTATAACTTCCTATAAAGCAAGATGTCTGTAACCTCCATTAATACAAAACCTCTCTTAAAAAGCACTGCACATTTTATGCAAAACATTATACAAAATCACAGTCTGTTTTGAATGCAGTAATGTGATAGTATAGCACACATATAGGAAGAGAAAGCTAAACATGACAAAGAAAGCCCACAGACTGGTAGTCAATGTCATGCTGCTGTTTTGACTTATTTCCATTAGCCTGAAGAAAACACTGTTTCATTTAGAATATGGTTCTGTCGCACCAACTTGCTGTACTCTGCTCTCTCTCTTGTCTCTGTCTTTCCCCGGTGAAAGTGATCCTTGTATCCTAGTGAGTGGAATTAACTCATTTTATGTCTGCAACAGTCTGTTGTGTCTCTATACACTAAAGAAGGGGCTGTCTGTGTTTCCTTCAACCACGGATGACAATAGCCACTCTCTTTTCCTCTTACTGTTGTCTCATCAGCTTCATAGATGAGATCAGTTGGTTTTGCTGACAGTTGGATTAATCGACAAAAGAATTAATGATAATTTAGGTTGATTAATTGACTGATTAACTACTTGGTATCAAGTAATTAAACATCCACTGTTTCCAGCTTCTCACAGTGTAACACAATGTAATAACTTTTTATGAGTGGTCAGACCCTCTCTGAAACTGATCAGTTCTGCCCTCTAGTTTCTTCTTCTCGTTGCTGTTGCTCGTCTGGCTTTGTTTACTTTGCTGGTAGAACGAGCTCATAAAGTAATTTAGCCATGCGTTGCGGATCTCTAGATCTAAAGTCCAAACACTATTGGCTTTTTGTGGTTAATTCAGTGACTATTCTATTTAGCTTACATGGTGTAAGATTGTAGTTTAAACACACTTCTTTAATAACATGCACCATGTCAGTGCAAATTCCAAACTATCAGACAGTAGTACGGCATGAATTTCTGTTCTTGTGAATTTTTGGCCAAAGTAATTGGACGTTGTCTAACGAGCAGATGATTTGCTTTTGGTTCCACCTCTGCAGCCTTCCTGTTCTCACCTCAGACTTTTTCCTCAGTTACCATGGTGATGGGGATCCCCACAGTGAAGCGGAAGGTGAAGTCTTATCTGTCAGAGACGCTGCGTTCGCTAATAGACAAGCTGTCTCCAGAGGAGAAACTTGACTGCGTCATTATTGTCTTCGTTGGGGAGGTGAGATCTCATATTTGTACAGCATAGCATAGAGTCATAGCATGATGCTTCTGCACAAAGAAGTAAAGGTGAAAAGGTCTGTGTGTCTAATGTGTTCTTGATTTGTTTCCGCAGACTGACGTGGAATACGTTCACAGCGTGGTTGCTGTCTTGGAGAAAGAGTGAGTACACATCTCTGCTAGCCAACTGGTTAATTGGTAGCTGATTAACAGGCACACTGGGAATATACCTGTACATGATTGCAATTTACCTCCAAGCAGGTGTTAACATGGCATATGTAGCCTTACTGGAAGATATACAAGCACTTTTTTGAGCGCAAATTAAGAACATTTCTACACGCATATTAGTGATTGAGGCCCATCGTGACGGAGTGAGATTGAAGTGTGTGTTTGTGTGTTTCACCATATCAACATGACCATCTTTCTTCAGGTTTTCTACGGAGCTGAGTTCAGGCTTGCTGGAGGTGATCTCCCCGCCGGCCGCCTATTACCCCGAACTCGCCAACCTCAAAGAGACTTTTGGAGACTCCAAAGAGAGAGTCAAGTAAGTCATTCAGGAAGCCAAGACATCTGTTGTTATCTGTATGTTCACATCCAATCAGGATTTAAAAAATGTGATAGAAATCATTATGGTAATCGTGCTGAAAACAGAAATGAACTGCAGGAGAGCTGTGAAGAAGTAGAAGGATGAGTCAGGGGGAAAGTGGGAGGGAGTGAGCAAGCGAGAGCTTTTAGGTCGGCTGCCGAGGTACTTAGTATTCCACAGGCATTTCTCAAAGTCAGATCAGGGTCAGCAGTAGCAGCACCCTCTATCTCTTTCTCTCTGTAGTGCTCCCTCTAATTATCCTCTGTACTTATCTTCTCTTCATAGTCAGCTAACAACTGGCTTGATTAGAAATCTGTTTATGGTGTGTTTTTTGCTTACTACATACAGTACTTACTCTGATAACACCTTTTAGGCCCAGAGGATTATGCGTTGTATGTTTGTCCGTTTCCTCATATTTATGGTGTGTGTGTGTGTGTGTGTGTGTGTGTGTGGGTGTGTGGGTGTGTGGGTGGGTGGGTGGGTGGGTGGGTGGGGGGGTGGGTGTGTGTGTGTGTGTGTCACCTTCAACACCTGCACCCTGGAAGCATCACAAACACCTGCAGCCAGCGGTGAACAGCCATGAGTCAGACTGCAACAAGGGCAGATCATTCAGATCAAACCATTAGTGTGACAGCATCGCTCTATAAATTATTCAAAGGGAGTCTGTTGTTCTGTGTACCTGGGATTACCTGATTTGCACAATTGATTTTTTTGTATGTAAAGCAGTGTGTCTTATGTCTGAGAGGAAAACTTTTCAAATACAGTAAGGTGAGTTGAGTTTTCATTCATGTATAGTTTCATTACACGTGTTGATGACTTCTTCCCTCTTTTTTTTTTTTTTTTTTTTTTAGATGGCGAACCAAGCAGAATCTGGACTATTCCTTCCTCATGATGTATGCTGTGAGCAAAGGAGTTTATTATGTCCAGGTATGTCCTTAAATAGATAAATGATAAAAGGAATGTTTCCATAGCAACTCGCTGGAGCGCATTTATGGAGGGGTTCAGTTACTCATGCGTGTCAGTGTCAGCGTGAAAGCTGTCGGTGTGAAAGCCTGTTACCAGGCAAACACTGGTTTGCTTTTAGTCTGGAGCATGTCATACCAAATTAAAACGTGGCGAGTACTTGAAGCAAATGCGTGTTGTTGCAGTCATTCATCAGCCGGTGTTGTTTCTCATCAGACTGGGGCCAGTTTCACTTATTCTTAGCCTAATCCTCTTAGACTTCTACAGCTCTTATCTGTCCTCTTGGCTAAACTAGGTGTACTATTTGGGAATGTTTATTCAAATGTTTACTCTCAGCAAATTTGAATCGCTGACACCAGCCGTTTGCGGTTTCCGTTTCACTGTGTTGTTAATCGCCCATCTTTAAGCTCTCATTCACGGCGTGTGTCATTTCCATTCTTTGCTCTCACCTGAAGGGAAGAGGTATTGTCTGTCTGACTGCTACTCTAGTTTAGTGTAGCGACATAGAAGTGTGTCTTAGCTCAGTTCGGAGTGTATTCTCTGAGTGAACGTAGAGGCTTGTCATCCTCTCCATCTACATTATTCCTCAACTCTTAAAGGTATTTTCTCCTGTCTATCTGTGCCTCTGTTCCCTCAGCTGGAGGATGACATTGTGGCCAAGCCCAACTACTTTGCCACTATGAAGAACTTTGCCCTGCAGCTCTCGTCAGAGGACTGGATGATCCTGGAGTTCTCTCAGCTGGGCTTCATTGGTACGATACATTAAACATGCGATCAATACTCGGTATCCACCGGGGATCTGTCGAATGCTGCAAGATCTGCAAAGCCAACCAGTGGCCTTGCTTGCTAAACGGTCTCGCAAAAGTGATTATCAACTCATTCTCTTAACTCAGGATTTTCAGATCCGCTCGGCAAAGCATTCACGTGCTGTGAGACTTGTTGGATGTATGATAAACAGTCAATGATGGATCTGCAACAGCCAGTAAAGAAAAGATGGAAATTATATTGATCGGCATAGAAATTGGGTCATTGTAAAGTACTATGATTTGGCAGGGAAAAGCACATCACTACAATATGTAAATGAGGAATGGGTATATTTTTAGTCCAAGCAAAACAATTCTTGTTTTTGTTCAGTGTAATGGTTTAATCGTCTTGTTGTTAATGATACTGAATACCTCTGTGTAGAACCAATGAATCTCTGTAAACCCCCTGATTCTCTCTTTCCTACAGGAAAAATGTTCCAGGCTCCGGACCTGAACCTCATTGTTGAGTTCATTTTCATGTTCTACAAGGAGAAGCCCATCGATTGGCTGCTGGACCATATTCTGTGGGTGAAAGTCTGCAATCCTGAGAAAGATGCGGTATGCACTGTGAATACTGTATAGATATGATTGACCTTGAAAGGGGAATGGGTGTCATCATTCCTCCCTTGTCCTTTTTTTTAAATAAAGAAACACTGCGAGCGGCAGAAGTCCAGCCTACGTGTGCGGTTCAGACCCTCCCTGTTTCAGCACGTGGGACTCCATTCTTCTCTTGCTGGAAAGATCCAAAAACTCACAGTCAGTCTCATGCTCTCACAGTTATTTATTTGCAAAAATAGTGGAGGCTACTTTCTGTGTAGAAATGTTGATTTCCCCTCTGTCGCTGTCTGTAGGACAAGGACTTCCTGAAGCCACTGCTCCATAAGATGCACGTCAACCCTCCAGCTGAGGTCTCCACTTCAGTGAAGGTATCATGCCAGGGTTACAATAAAAATATTAGCTCTGGATCTTTGCTTTACAGTTGGTTATCTACAGTTTCAATCTGCTGTGTTGAGGAATTGTATGCACATATTTAAAAAACCGAGCCAACACAAAGTGACACAAAGTTATTCCTTAAACATTACAATAAATGTTTGTGTTTTTAATCATATGTGAACATGGACATGTGAGCTGCACTGATTATATCTGTGTTGTTGTTCTCGTATTGTATTTATTTATTATTTCTATGTGATATGGACCTATGTGTCTGTTTTAATAAATTACAATATACAAATTAAACAATCATAAAAGCAATAATTAATTAATGTAGTAATAACCCCCAACTTCAAAATCAATCAAGGTGGAACAAAACATGTGTTTTGTGTTACACAGGTGTATCAGGGTCACACGCTGGAGAAGACGTACCTAGGAGAGGACTTCTTCTGGGCCATCACTCCCACTGCAGGAGACTACATCCTCTTCAAATTTGACCGACCTGTTAGCATAGAGAAGTATGTATGAAGGCCTTTATGTGACTGTGACATGTTTGTGTGCATGGCCTCTTATCGCTTGCATTCAAATCATTTGGCGAGCGAGCATATCATTCATATCATCATGATCATAACATCTCCACATACGGGCACATGGAAAAAAATTTCACTTTATGTCCGCCTCTCTCTCTCTCTCTCTCTCTCTCTCTCTCTCTCTCTCTCTCTCTCTCTCTCTCTCTCTCTCTCTCTCTCTTCTCTTCTCTTCTCTTCTCTTCTCTCTCTCTCTCTCTCTCTCTCTCTCTCTCTCTCTCTCTCTCTCTCTCTCTCTCTCTCTCTCTCTCTCTCTCTCTCTCTCTTCCTCTCTTCTCTTCTCTTCTCTTCTCTCTCTCTCTCTCTCTCTCTCTCTGTCTCTTCAGGGATCAGGCTGAGCTAATGAGAGTGCTCTAAAATAAGCATTCTCTGGCCTGCCTCCTACTCTCTGTGGAGCCGGGGTAGAGTGGGAGAAAGATGGTGAATATAAAGAGAGCCGATAGCGAAATTGACGGCCCGGATCAGAGCAGACCTAAAAGGGATGTTAATATTTGGTCACGGGGATATTCATTTTATGGCGATGAATGTATCCGCTGCTCTCGTAAAGATAATGTTCGGTCAGCGAGACAAGTGTGTGAAACTGTCAGTCACTCAGCAAGTAAGTGGCAGTAAATGGGACAAGGCCTGTCTAGTGTTCCACTGTCTGACTCTGGAGTGTTTTGTCTGCTTTTGAATGGCACCAATTACACTGGTTCAGAGTCTTTTGCTATGCTGATGAGACAACATCTCATCAGCAGTTGATCGGGAGATACAAAATGCTTTATGATCCGTCACTGTCTTTGTCTCTGGCTGGCATTCTTCCCCCGTCGCCTACTTTCCTGCTGTTAAACATTTAACACAAGTAAATACGGTACACCAGCGATCTGAATCAAATCATCCTCCATGTAATATACTGAGATCCCTCAGCAGGCTAAAATAGAAGACAAACTGGAATTCATGTTCAGAGCCTGTAGCTATAACCTGAATATGAGATCTGAGAAGAAAACACTTTGAAAGTATATCCCACTGACCGTTAACACCTGATGACAATAGGGGTGTGCGCACTTTTGCAAACCCACTTTTTCATTTCATAAACATAACTTGCCTGACTAACCTACTGCAACACCATTGCATAGTCTCTATCTCACTATGTAATGATGGGCCGTATGCATCTGAGTGGCAGCTACCATGAGGACAAAGTGCAAAGATACTTATCCATGGACGTCAATATTAAAAATGAATGCTTGATTTGGTTGGTAGGTTTCTGTTTCGCAGTGGTAATCAAGAGCACCCGGGGGACAAGATCGAGAACACAACAGTGGAAATACTGCCTGTTTCGGTAGGGAAACACGCACACACACACACACACACACACACACACACACACACACACACACACACACACACACACACACACACACACACAGTCTGTCACCCTTCTGTGGTGTGCTGTGCAAACGGTTTTGATTAAATTCCATTGAGTGGTTGCTCTTAGGGACGTAGCATATTGATTATTGACGGGAATGTGAGCGTGACAGAATTGTTCGCTGTGCCAGAGGCGATACGTTCTGATTCACACTACCAGTCTAGGCATCTGGTCAAATGACAAATCATTAACAATTTCATTTGTCTCATATTTTATTCCACTATCCATCTTTCACTGTGTTTGTATGTTAGGAACCTGGACTGCAGACCAAAGAGAAGTACAAGCGAACTGAAGACCGCTTTTACAGGATCGGTAGGTGGATTTGACTGACTCGCTATGTGTGTGTGCAAGTGCATACAAACACACTGAAAAAGCCTGAGCGGTGTAAAAAAGTGTGTGAAATGTTCTCAATCACTGCCTTTTTCTTTTCCAAATGTTATCTGGAGTTTTCTGCTCTTCCTGCAGATATTTTCTCTGCATTTTTTGTTCGTTTCCTAGCTTTTTTGGAAATGTGATGGTTGAATAAAGTTCATAATCTTCCAGTGAGTCAGTTAATAATTACCCAAGTTAATTATTGACTGTGTATTGTACTATATCTATAAATATGATTTAATAATACCTCACATGTCCTTTGTTTGCTTAAACACACAGGTCAGTTTGAGAAGGGTGTGGCCGAAGGTGCTGTAGATCCTTCTTTCAATCCCATCATAGCACTTCGACTGTCAGTTCTCAAAGACTCAGCAGTGTGGGCCATCCTCAGTGAAGTAAGCCAATCACACACCACGCCTGTTCTTCTCCTGTCCAATCACATGATAAAAACACTTTTTCTCCTTGTTTTCATCCATTAACACATGCGATGCTCTGCTTTCCTCTTGCAGGTACATATCAAACGGATAGCTGGCTGACTGTTCAGGAGCGGGCACATGAATCATGGCCCTTGGGGGACCAGAATCCTCCTAGATTGCTTACACGGGGCCTCTGGCACCCAGCAACCAGCAGTGAAGTCATGAGAGCCCGCTAGAGTTGCTTGTCTGAGGAACGCCACCTCTCTGTCCCCGCTGTTCCTAATGTACTTTGTTGCTTCTCATCGATCGATTTCTCCATTTCTTTCTGCATCCCCCCCCCCCCCCCCCCCCCCCCTCACTCTTGTGCGCTTAATCATTTGTGAGAATGTGAATACTACTGTCCTAAAGAACAACCGTGGAGTGTGTGTGAAGACATCTGTTCCCAGCTCCGGCTCTCAAAGTGACTGTGCTGTTCAGCAGCTTTGAACACAATCGGACAACGCTTGGACGAACGAGGACAAATCATCACATCTGGGGAGGACCAGTCACCTGGCCCACTGGTGTAGATGCTGCCAAATCCTCCGCCTGTTACTCAATGCTGCCACCTTCGGGCCAGCTGGGGCATTGCACTGTCACTAGCGCCCCAGCAGAAGCCCACGATGATCAAGTATGTTGTGATCACTAACGGCCAGTTGCTCTCTGTTCTCGACAGAGATGGAGCTCTAGATCAACACCAGCCCGAACGACAACGTTTCCCTCACTCCCAGAGTATTGTCAGCAGCCACACTCAAATACTCCGCTTGTCCTGAAAAACAAAACTCAGGATGAGCTCACTGTTCCAAAACCCTGCCTGTAGCCGGTCCGTAAACAACTTTGACCCTACTGTAGGCCAGATTTCATGGTAACCACCCCAATCCATCAAGAAAAGTACCATGACACTATATCTGTCTCACCTCCTGTCTGACAGGCTGTGTATGACCTCGGTGTCCATTTATAGTAAATCAATCAGACATTGCCTTGGCGTCATTTTCCTGAAGGGATATATTGTTATATTGATATATTATTACAGCTTTGACGATCTATGAAGGTGACTTAATTTATTTGAAATAAATCTTTAATTTGTACAAGAGGTAAAATATATTTTTATTCTATTAAGAGATGTTTATGGTAGTTCAGAGTCTGTTTTATTTGTGTACTTTTTTTCCTTTTTTTTCAAAAATCGCTATTGTACATTTTCTTTTCATTCTTACGACTACTTGCGAAGTTGCTTTTGTCTGCTGGTGCAAGTAGTTCAGTCTGTACCAGTTTCTTTTCACTTGAAGCGTAACGTTACAACTAAAACGATTTACTTTGACTTCTTGAAGTCTGAATGGTAGGAGAGTTGTGAATAGACTCTCTTGAAGAAGTTGTGGGTCAAAATTGGAAAAAATGTGCCTTATATCCAGGTCCCTTGAAATTGTCTCAGCAACATTATTCCAATCTCTCACGCTTGCCTACGCTTGCTGGATATACTAATATTTTTTAAATAACACACACTGTCCAATTAGTGATTGGGTGTTAAGAACAATATTTCTGTGTTGCGCCAAGTGAAAGTGATAAAAAGAGAGTGGGGTTTTTGTACCAGATTACCATCTGAAACGGCATGATTTGCACTGCTTTTTCACTGTTTTTGTTATCACCACACACTTCACCATTGTACTTAAATTTTCCATCGCATAGACGATGCTCATTTCACTGACTCTTCCAAATTTACATAACAATCTTTTGTCTAATTGAGTATCTGTTTTGCGATTGGACAAAATATTATGACTACTGATTATTGCAAAGTGTGTCTTTTTGTTGTATGATTTGGCCTCTGTAATGTAGTACTTTCACTGATTGCAAATATTTAAATAAGCAATGAGCATTATCTGTCTTTCTTTCCCTCACTCTCTCTCTCTCCTGCCTCATTTAATAGTTTATTGAAATTCACTTGACATGTTTAGTGTGCGTGTGGCCAATGTTTTGAGTGGAAGCCATTTCAATGAAACTTTACTCATTTTGCATCTTAGTGGTTTATTCAAGGGGGGTAGTGAAGTGCCTTTTGGTGGAATAGATTTGTTTGCTTATGTTGTTCACATGCATGATCATTATTTGTAGTTCATAACCAATGTTTTTGGTCAGAGCAGGCTCCTCCACCCCCCTGATCAAAACCAGCCATGCTAGAGCTGTAGTCAAGAAAACTGATTTTCAGATGAACGCTTGATCGACGCCTCTTCATCAGATTTGTTTTTTTTTTTAATTGGGAGAAGATGAGAGCAAGCCACCTAAATGGTGGAACATGTTTTAAGAAGGGGAAAGACATTTCCAGTACTGCTAACAGGATCGGCTTCTCCCTCTTGTTCTGTATCCACATACAGACAGGAAGTGAATGCATGAAAACAGCATGAACAGTCATGAATCTCCCTCTGATTCCCCCTACTGTATTCGGTGGAAGTGGACTAGGGACAATAAAAAAAGAAAGGAACTCTTCCCTTGATCGACAACCTCATACACCTATCAGTTCATGTGCCTTCATCGTGTACATGTGTATGTCTGACGCTGATGTTTTTGAAATAATTTTTCATGGACACTTTGAAATAAATGATAAAAGTTGTTGGAAGTCATAGCCATTTTCTGTGTTGTGATTTTGTTCTACTTGCATTACTCATGCCATTTGCATCACCAGGTTTTATTTCGGAACATTTGTAAAGTAAATCTATTGAGAACATGACCAGAAGATCTATTCGACGTAGTTTTGTTGTACTTTTCACAATTAGATGTTTTGTCGACATAAAAAAAACTACAAACCTACCCAGCATGCACTTCTCTGTGCTGATTTTTTTCCGTTTTCCCATCATGCAGTTTGAGAAAAATGGCGACTGAAAGCTTTCATAACATTGGTGCCACCGTTAACTAGCGCATTCTTGCGCTTCTGAATTTATGAATAAGTGAACATTGGTGTTAGTGGATTCTGCACGATGCCGAAATATTACGAGGACAAAGAGGAAGACACCAGAGCTTGCGCCGGCATCAGAGAGGACTTCAAGGCGTGTCTCCTTCAGCACGACTGCGTGGTAAAGGTAAGCGAACGTCCTCTGGTCGTAACATGAGTAATATGTAATAAGTACATTTTTGAAACGGTCCGTTGTTGGACCATACTAATGTTAACATTAGTCTACACACGCCTGGGGTTGAACAGGCACCTTTAACCCACCTAAATTGAACCGTAACCCCAACCAGTCACCTCTGTAACAAACCGGAACTGAACGCAACGCTGAACTCCAGTGTAGAAACTGACCATTTAATATCGACTTGTAAATGTGAACAATTGTTAAACGAATTGATGTGAGACGCGGTTCAATTCGGTGTCAACGTTACTCCTTACAAAATACGTATATTGCTTCGGTTGCTAATTAACAAGCTAACGCAATGCTGGTAACCATAACTACTTAAGATAACTAGGTTACAGTAAGCTAAGCTACTGCAACATCTCACACCATAAGAAAGCATCAGATTCATTACAGGTTTAGATTTACATGTTCAGTGTTAAACCTTTTTTTAACGGATGTCAGTCTGACTTAACATTATATTTCAGGTTCTAATATATTTGTAGGAGAGGATGCACATTTTGCTCATGGGAAGTGCCCAGTGTATTGTAACTGGTTTCTTAATTTGTCAGGAGGGGAAGCTGCCCAGTGAGTGTTTGAAGGAAGGCCACTGCAAAGCCCTGCAAACATCCTTCTTTGAGTGCAAAAGGTCAATGGTGAGTCAGCGGTAATTACATAGCACTTTTGAAAACATTTGTGCAACAAGGAACCGGTGCAAGGTGGAGGAGTAAAGAGTTCAGGGAATGTTTTATCTTCCTCTTTCCATTTGTGTCTTGTAAGCTGTGTTTTCCCATGGTGACCCAAAGCACAACGAAACAGATATTATATTAAAAACAAATGCCTGATGAAGTTTACATTAAATTCTGTCTTAGACAAAGATAACTCGACTCCTGTTTTAAGCTGACCAATGTCTGTCCTCTTTTGACAGCTGGACACAAGGTCGAGATTCCGAGGAAGGAAAGGATATTGAGGAACCGTCTGATGCAGCCGCGTGGTAGAGTGAATGCTGGATGAGCAAGTGTTAACACATCTAATGATTCAAATCATTCATCAGTGCTGCTCACAACCTCATCTGAAGCGCATGTTTCAAGAAAGTGGGGCGCAAAGGACTACCAAATGTTAAAAGAACAATGTACGCAAAAGGATTACCAACTCTGCAGCAACATGTAGTGAAAAACCGTGGAGCTGGCGTGTGTGTGTGTTATGAGAAACTTTTTTTAATTTAATGAATAAAATGTAAAGAAAGTTTATTACAATTGTAATAAAGTGCTGCCATTAAACCCACATCTAACTGAAACACATGATTTCTAGTGTTAAAAACTGTTTTTATGATGATATAGCATTAACATTACATCATACATAGCTTCTTCTACAACTCAACAGAAAACTGGCTGCTCACCGATGCTCGATTAATGTGTTCAGAGCTGTTATTTTAAAGCGGCCATCATCATCTGCTTGAACTTCTCCATGTCCACCTTCTTCATGATGTAAGCCTTGTGAGCCTTCTTCAGAAAGCCCACAGTGTCCATGATCATCATGCCTCTGGTGTGCGTGCCCGTCAGCTCTACGCTGACTGGATAATGGTCGCTTTCTATGATGAACGAGTCGTCCGCGGCGGCGGCCATGGCATACGAGTCGCAGGAGACAAAACCTGTGCCGGCGACAAACTCCTTCTGGAGGCGCTCGCTCTGTGACGCCTCGATGCTGTGCTGGAACACCCGCGCCATGAAGCGAGCTTTGTCGGTGTCCTGCGCCAACCAGGCATCACAAAACTCCTGTCAACACCAGGAAAGATGTAAACAGCAGGATTGTGTCTCCGATGAATACATTGACGCATTAACTTATTAAAAAGGGTTATGTGCTGTAATTAGTCTGAGGAATGAATATGTTACAATGTGTAAAAAGCCTTGCCCAGGATAGCTTGCTGTAGCAGGTGAACTCCCAGCAGGCCAAGTAGGTGGGACACTGGTAGTCGTTCAGTACGATGTACGCAGCTTCTGGATCAGCAGTGAAATTGAACTCGCCACACACCGTAGTGTTTCCTCGAGCTGAAGGAGCAAACCACAGAAAGACATGATTACACACTGAACGCCACCATTACAGGATGTGGACAGAATAATGAGAACACTTAGACAAGGATTTAAATTCTGAAGTTGTTTGATTCAAATTACAAACACTGGGGTCACACTTAGGGCTGCAGCTAACAACTGTTCTCCTTTTCGGAGAATCGTATCATATCTCGATTAATTGTCTCATGTTTTTGTCAGGATAATAGCAGAAACTTATGGAAAATATTGACTTGCTTGTTTTGCCTGACCAACAGTCCAAAACCCCAAAATATTCAGTTTATAAAGCAGAAAATCCTCATATTGGGGAAGTTGCAACACAACAGACATGACAGTCAAGTCAATAAGAGGTGCAATGGTGAAAGAAATGGAAAAGTCCATTTCCCCATATGACACTTTGTCTAACCCTCCAATACTGTGTCACCTTCACCACCTTTTTGGTTCAACTTCACGATTTCACTAACATTCGGTGTTGCCTCCCATGACGTAGAGCCCTCGAAGTTTGCTCGGTAGAGACGGATCCATTCTCACAGCTAGAGCCAGGTTGGTGAGAGGGGCCGTGGCAACCAGAGACACCTGGGGAATGAAGCTAGACTTACAGAACTGAAAGGGATACACACACACACACACACACACACACACACACACACACACACACACACACACACACACACACACACACACACACACACACACACACCTCTGTCTAAAACCTCTCACCTCCCCAGGGTTCTCATTGACAATCCTGATGATGGCCGACACAGCGCCCTCCTTCTGAACCAGGTCCGGACTGGGAGCGTTGGGGTCAGGAGCGTCTCCCAGCCCGTCCTGTCCGTGGAAGTGTCCCGCATCAATGCTGTTCCCGAGGATCGGCTTAGCTGCACCTTTAAACACTGGAATCTGAAAAAAGAAGAGCACAGCAGATGAAACAAACATGTATACTGCTGTTATTACTACACAGCTTACAAACTGTGTTCTGTCCATTTATGCAATGATTTTCCTAGTTATGCCAATTTAAACTACAAGATACGATGATACAAATTATCAGACATTTTAACCGTTTATCCCATTGTAGCTAATTTAGCAAATTATACAGCTACATTGGATGTTAAATGATTCTACCATTTACTTCAATTTGGTTGATGTTATTGATCTATAAACAGTTGATTAATTTCATTTTCAAAAGATTAACTATGTCAATACTGTGTATATTTATATACGACAATTATATAATGAAATTTATATACATAAATAAAAATATGAATTTCCTAAATTTTAAAGACACACTAATTTTATGGTTGATGCGCCGACTTTCTAATTCAACATTTTGCAAAAAAAATCTAGTATGCTATGCTCAAATACACTGTTTAACAAATCTGGACTATATGACGTTCTGCTTTTCTGAAGTACTTTTTAGGAACATTTAATACCTTAAACTAGATACAGCGGTTGACAGCAGAGACATGGGGAACATGAAAAAAAGTGTTCTATCTATATTAGTAGGCACTGGTATGATGGGATTGATGACTGTCTTGTCGATTAATGGCAAATCTAATTAACAGACTTTTCCATTGAGTGAGACAAAGCGCTTTATGTGTAAAACTGTAAATTATAAGCAGTGGTTTTATTTAATATAATCACAAAAATAAAATTTTGTCAAATGTTTGGTTTTATTCCCTTTTTCAGAGCACCTAACCAAAACCACAGCACACTTCCCATTTTCCCCAAACATTTCGTTTTGGTATTAAAATGCAGTAGTCTAATATTGATATCTACTCACTATACTTTTCTATTCAAGCTATCTGAGCTCAAACCGGTCGTCCAGTTCCTGCCCCAATGTCATGCGGCTTGACAAACAACAACTCATTGTTGGCACACATGATGCCAGTGATTTCCTCGGCCTTGCTGCGCTCACAAACACATTGATGATGGTCAATAAAAAAAAAAGACAATACTCACCAGTAAATCATGTCAGGATCATAAAATATCTACACTGTATGGAAAACAACAGTAACCTCCTGCACCCACCCACCTCAAGTTTACTGCAGGCTTGCAGCACTCGCAGTGTGTTCTTACACACATTCTCCACCGTGGTGTTTCCATGCACACAGGTGATGCCCAGGAGCTCCACGTTGGGGGCGGCCAGCGCCAACATGATGGCCTGAGCATCGTCCACCCCACAGTCTACATCCACCAGCAGCTTCTTACTCATCGTGGACCCTGAGGAGCAAAGACTACAGTCCAATAAGAACAAAACACTACTGAGAGCAACTGTTACTCAGACACTTTAGTTTGTGTCGTACTCCTCGAGTAAGCTGGACACAACATTTACCCTAGATCAGGGTTATAGAGACCTGTGGTGAGCTCTGCTGGTTGTTTAATTCACACCTACTTGTAGCTGAGTGTGAACAAGATGAACTGCAGTGTTTGAAGACCCTCTCTCTCACAGAGCGGAACCAATGACGGTCAGCTGCAAACAACCTTTGAGCAGCAAGAGAATCTGATTGGAGAGCGGGCTGAGTGGGAGTTATGCAACAGGAAGCAAAAAGTAATAATAACTAAGCTTCTTGTTAATCAATGTCTATTAACAGATGGGGAATAAACACACCACTTGTTGCAAGTGTCCCATGCAAAACACATTCAAATTGTATTAATACAAAGAAGTATATTTACAGTGAAAGGTGAAGATCCTTAACTTTAGCAAAATGAGTAATACCAAAAATACTCCATAAGTTGTCACAATCCTGATTTTAAATCAAGGTTTCATTTCTGTAATTTCTGCATTCACGAACATGCAAATGTCTTCCACGAGTTCTTTAATCTGTTTGGTCGACAGAGGCACACAACAAGCTAACATGACAGCTGTTAGAGAGAAATATGAAGACGTTGCAAGTATCGGTGTCTGTGTGAAGTGTCTCAAAAATCTTTTCAGTTTTTAGGTCACATGTGTAAAAGAGCAGTCTCGTCTCACCTCCACGCAGAGCCGCTGAAAACGTGGGATGTTGTTGCAACACATCGGACTAAAGTCTCCGCCATGCAGTCAGATGGAGCCCTGAGAGGACGATTAGCGAGCTCTCACTCTGCCGTAATTTCTGCGCACCAAAAAAACTGCACCGAGAAGCAGTACAGCGCAAAGCAGCACCTGTTCACATTTCGGTGTTATGGTGAAAACTCACGTGTTAACACAAAGCTTGAGGAGGAGTACAAATACGTGTCCGGTGAAACCGTCCCGTCACTGCTTTCTAAACGGGTTCTAAACTGTAGTGGTTTAGATCAACACGCGCATGCGTGGGTGAATGTACACATGTCCAGTTTGGGTCATTGGGACATTGTTTGTATACTGAAGTGATTATCTATTAAAACGAGACAATCTATGGCAATGACGTCATTTCCGTGAATAGCCTTAAAGGGAAACAGGTTTTTTCGTGCGACTCCGTAACAGATTTTTTTTTCAACTTGAGTAAATTTACAACCTTAGGTTTCTTTTTTTTTCCATGATGATTTATTTGTAAATAATCAAAATAATGATGGCTAAATTGCAAGTATCTGCTTCAGTTTCACGGTCCCGGTGTTGTGCATATTCCATTTTTGCGTGAGACTACTGTAGATTTTAAAAGTCTGTGACAGTTGCCTACCTTGCTCGTTAGGTAATGAAGCCTTAATCAGAAGCTCATTTTAAGAGAGAAAACTAAAAGTGGGGATCCTAATGGAATACAAATCACTGTGGAGGGACCGTGCACGGTCTGTGCACGAAGTATAATTCATTTGCCATTGGTCACGTTGTAAAATGGAACAATGTCAGTTTAGGGGTACTTCCTAATCCCATTGGTCTACTTGTGTTCATGTAAATGTCTTCTGCTACGTGTGAGTTCGTTGTTCTCTAGCCGATGCTGCCTAAATGCGGTTAACGCTTTGTCTGTTATTGTCGCATTGAATGAACACGTGCAATGCAATTCCGCACCAAAACATCAGCTTGTTCCGTTATCCAACTTTAATAATGAACATCGAGTAAAGGAAGTAGAGTCGGAAACAGACAGCTCGCCTTCAAAGTAAAAGTTACGCGTTTTCGACCGCGTCTGCTCCAGCGATCAATTTGAGAGCTAAATCAAATACATGAACAAATATTATAAATAGTGAAGATAATATATGATTGTGATAAAGTCATATTTCTGTCACTTTCCCACAATTGAACGTGAATAAACTGCATAAACACTGAATTATTTGTAATGATTCATTATGTCATTCATTTATTTATGTAAATAAAAGTTTCTTAAGCTATTTGGGTGAATGTTTCAGGCTATAGTGTTGAGATGTGTGATGAGTGACACGGATATGAAAAGCTAGTTTAACCGTCTTTCCTTTACAAGCAGGGACATTATTTATCTCTCTTTATTTGAGAAAAGGTCATATTTGTGTTGTCAAATTTCACTATGACCCTGAAATTCTGTCTCTTGTATTATCATATACTGAATCCTAGCAAAACTACAGAGCAGAATCACACTCTTTCTGATTGAACCAATCAATGGACTGTCTGAAACAATGGATATCCACGGCTCCAAATGGGCCCCAAAAAAGAATTGCCGCACACTACGCGCGCAAACATGCCGCTCCCCTTGGTGCTAAGCCGCCCCTTTCTTTGAATTCTAGAAATGCTCCTGGGCACAGCTCGTTGCTGCCTCACCTCGCGTGTCTCCTCTCTGTTTGAACAGGACTAATTCAGCGATTTTGATTATAAAAATGCTTGAAATCATACAGAAATTACATGTATAGCACAGATCAGGAGAGAAATATTAATAATTATTTGATCATTATTTGTTTTTTACTTTTCATGACAGGTGAGGCTCTGCCTGCCTCCCCTGATGCACATCCCTGAGCCGCGCCCCCCTCCGGTATTATCCAGTGTTAATTACATATAATATAGAATAGTTCAAATCAAGATTGATTTTAATCAGAAAGATATAATCAGATTTGATTGAGATGCTTAATAAAACAAAAGAACTCACCACACTCTTCTTCATTGCCTTGCACAAACAAGGAAAAGGATACAAAAAAAATAGCAAAGGCACTGAATGTTCCTAGACATACCATTAGAAGCATAGTTCTCAAGTTTATCGTTAAAGGAACACTGGCTACACAACCTGGACGTGGCAGAAAGAAGAAGCTATCAACAGCTACCACCAGATTTCTGAGCAGGCAGGTGGCCAAAAACCCTCGAGAGACTGAAAAAGACCTGCAGCAAGACTTGGTGGCAGCAGACACTGAGGTTTCAGTTTCCACAGTAAGGCGCATACTAAACGCTGAAGGTCTCCATGCCCGAACTCCGAGATGTACACCACTACTGACCCAAAAGTACAAAAAAAATGGCGGCTGAAAGCTTTCATAACATTGGTGCCACCGTTAACTAGCGCATTCTTGCGCTTCTGAATTTATGAATAAGTGAACATTGGTGTTAGTGGATTCTGCACGATGCCGAAATATTACGAGGACAAAGAGGAAGACACCAGAGCTTGCGCCGGCATCAGAGAGGACTTCAAGGCGTGTCTCCTTCAGCACGACTGCGTGGTAAAGGTAAGCGAACGTCCTCTGGTCGTAACATGAGTAATATGTAATAAGTACATTTTTGAAACGGTCCGTTGTTGGACCATACTAATGTTAACATTAGTCTACACACGCCTGGGGTTGAACAGGCACCTTTAACCCACCTAAATTGAACCGTAACCCCAACCAGTCACCTCTGTAACAAACCGGAACTGAACGTAACGCTGAACTCCAGTGTAGAAACTGACCATTTAATATCGACTTGTAAATGTGAACAATTGTTAAACGAATTGATGTGAGACGCGGTTCAATTCGGTGTCAACGTTACTCCTTACAAAATACGTATATTGCTTCGGTTGCTAATTAACAAGCTAACGCAATGCTGGTAACCATAACTACTTAAGATAACTAGGTTACAGTAAGCTAAGCTACTGCAACATCTCACACCATAAGAAAGCATCAGATTCATTACAGGTTTAGATTTACATGTTCAGTGTTAAACCTTTTTTTAACGGATGTCAGTCTGACTTAACATTATATTTCAGGTTCTAATATATTTGTAGGAGAGGATGCACATTTTGCTCATGGGAAGTGCCCAGTGTATTGTAACTGGTTTCTTAATTTGTCAGGAGGGGAAGCTGCCCAGTGAGTGTTTGAAGGAAGGCCACTGCAAAGCCCTGCAAACATCCTTCTTTGAGTGCAAAAGGTCAATGGTGAGTCAGCGGTAATTACATAGCACTTTTGAAAACATTTGTGCAACAAGGAACCGGTGCAAGGTGGAGGAGTAAAGAGTTCAGGGAATGTTTTATCTTCCTCTTTCCATTTGTGTCTTGTAAGCTGTGTTTTCCCATGGTGACCCAAAGCACAACGAAACAGATATTATATTAAAAACAAATGCCTGATGAAGTTTACATTAAATTCTGTCTTAGACAAAGATAACTCGACTCCTGTTTTAAGCTGACCAATGTCTGTCCTCTTTTGACAGCTGGACACAAGGTCGAGATTCCGAGGAAGGAAAGGATATTGAGGAACCGTCTGATGCAGCCGCGTGGTAGAGTGAATGCTGGATGAGCAAGTGTTAACACATCTAATGATTCAAATCATTCATCAGTGCTGCTCACAACCTCATCTGAAGCGCATGTTTCAAGAAAGTGGGGCGCAAAGGACTACCAAATGTTAAAAGAACAATGTACGCAAAAGGATTACCAACTCTGCAGCAACATGTAGTGAAAAACCGTGGAGCTGGCGTGTGTGTGTGTTATGAGAAACTTTTTTTAATTTAATGAATAAAATGTAAAGAAAGTTTATTACAATTGTAATAAAGTGCTGCCATTAAACCCACATCTGACTGAAACACATGATTTCTAGTGTTAAAAACTGTTTTTATGATGATATAGCATTAACATTACATCATACATAGCTTCTTCTACAACTCAACAGAAAACTGGCTGCTCACCGATGCTCGATTAATGTGTTCAGAGCTGTTATTTTAAAGCGGCCATCATCATCTGCTTGAACTTCTCCATGTCCACCTTCTTCATGATGTAAGCCTTGTGAGCCTTCTTCAGAAAGCCCACAGTGTCCATGATCATCATGCCTCTGGTGTGCGTGCCCGTCAGCTCTACGCTGACTGGATAATGGTCGCTTTCTATGATGAACGAGTCGTCCGCGGCGGCGGCCATGGCATACGAGTCGCAGGAGACAAAACCTGTGCCGGCGACAAACTCCTTCTGGAGGTGCTCGCTCTGTGACGCCTCGATGCTGTGCTGGAACACCCGCGCCATGAAGCGAGCTTTGTCGGTGTCCTGCGCCAACCAGGCATCACAAAACTCCTGTCAACACCAGGAAAGATGTAAACAGCAGGATTGTGTCTCCGATGAATACATTGACGCATTAACTTATTAAAAAGGGTTATGTGCTGTAATTAGTCTGAGGAATGAATATGTTACAATGTGTAAAAAGCCTTGCCCAGGATAGCTTGCTGTAGCAGGTGAACTCCCAGCAGGCCAAGTAGGTGGGACACTGGTAGTCGTTCAGTACGATGTACGCAGCTTCTGGATCAGCAGTGAAATTGAACTCGCCACACACCGTAGTGTTTCCTCGAGCTGAAGGAGCAAACCACAGAAAGACATGATTACACACTGAACGCCACCATTACAGGATGTGGACAGAATAATGAGAACACTTAGACAAGGATTTAAATTCTGAAGTTGTTTGATTCAAATTACAAACACTGGGGTCACACTTAGGGCTGCAGCTAACAACTGTTCTCCTTTTCGGAGAATCGTATCGTATCTCGATTAATTGTCTCATGTTTTTGTCAGGATAATAGCAGAAACTTATGGAAAATATTGACTTGCTTGTTTTGCCTGACCAACAGTCCAAAACCCCAAAATATTCAGTTTATAAAGCAGAAAATCCTCATATTGGGGAAGTTGCAACACAACAGACATGACAGTCAAGTCAATAAGAGGTGCAATGGTGAAAGAAATGGAAAAGTCCATTTCCCCATATGACACTTTGTCTAACCCTCCAATACTGTGTCACCTTCACCACCTTTTTGGTTCAACTTCACGATTTCACTAACATTCGGTGTTGCCTCCCATGACGTAGAGCCCTCGAAGTTTGCTCGGTAGAGACGGATCCATTCTCACAGCTAGAGCCAGGTTGGTGAGAGGGGCCGTGGCAACCAGAGACACCTGGGGAATGAAGCTAGACTTACAGAACTGAAAGGGATACACACACACACACACACACACACACACACACACACACACACACACACACACACACACACACACACGCACGCACGCACACACACACACACACACACCTCTGTCTAAAACCTCTCACCTCCCCAGGGTTCTCATTGACAATCCTGATGATGGCCGACACAGCGCCCTCCTTCTGAACCAGGTCCGGACTGGGAGCGTTGGGGTCAGGAGCGTCTCCCAGCCCGTCCTGTCCGTGGAAGTGTCCCGCATCAATGCTGTTCCCGAGGATCGGCTTAGCTGCACCTTTAAACACTGGAATCTGAAAAAAGAAGAGCACAGCAGATGAAACAAACATGTATACTGCTGTTATTACTACACAGCTTACAAACTGTGTTCTGTCCATTTATGCAATGATTTTCCTAGTTATGCCAATTTAAACTACAAGATACGATGATACAAATTATCAGACATTTTAACCGTTTATCCCATTGTAGCTAATTTAGCAAATTATACAGCTACATTGGATGTTAAATGATTCTACCATTTACTTCAATTTGGTTGATGTTATTGATCTATAAACAGTTGATTAATTTCATTTTCAAAAGATTAACTATGTCAATACTGTGTATATTTATATACGACAATTATATAATGAAATTTATATACATAAATAAAAATATGAATTTCCTAAATTTTAAAGACACACTAATTTTATGGTTGATGCGCCGACTTTCTAATTCAACATTTTGCAAAAAAAATCTAGTATGCTATGCTCAAATACACTGTTTAACAAATCTGGACTATATGACGTTCTGCTTTTCTGAAGTACTTTTTAGGAACATTTAATACCTTAAACTAGATACAGCGGTTGACAGCAGAGACATGGGGAACATGAAAAAAAGTGTTCTATCTATATTAGTAGGCACTGGTATGATGGGATTGATGACTGTCTTGTCGATTAATGGCAAATCTAATTAACAGACTTTTCCATTGAGTGAGACAAAGCGCTTTATGTGTAAAACTGTAAATTATAAGCAGTGGTTTTATTTAATATAATCACAAAAATAAAATTTTGTCAAATGTTTGGTTTTATTCCCTTTTTCAGAGCACCTAACCAAAACCAGAGCACACTTCCCATTTTCCCCAAACATTTCGTTTTGGTATTAAAATGCAGTAGTCTAATATTGATATCTACTCACTATACTTTTCTATTCAAGCTATCTGAGCTCAAACCGGTCGTCCAGTTCCTGCCCCAATGTCATGCGGCTTGACAAACAACAACTCATTGTTGGCACACATGATGCCAGTGATTTCCTCGGCCTTGCTGCGCTCACAAACACATTGATGATGGTCAATAAAAAAAAAAGACAATACTCACCAGTAAATCATGTCAGGATCATAAAATATCTACACTGTATGGAAAACAACAGTAACCTCCTGCACCCACCCACCTCAAGTTTACTGCAGGCTTGCAGCACTCGCAGTGTGTTCTTACACACATTCTCCACCGTGGTGTTTCCATGCACACAGGTGATGCCCAGGAGCTCCACGTTGGGGGCGGCCAGCGCCAACATGATGGCCTGAGCATCGTCCACCCCACAGTCTACATCCACCAGCAGCTTCTTACTCATCGTGGACCCTGAGGAGCAAAGACTACAGTCCAATAAGAACAAAACACTACTGAGAGCGACTGTTACTCAGACACTTTAGTTTGTGTCGTACTCCTCGAGTAAGCTGGACACAACATTTACCCTAGATCAGGGTTATAGAGACCTGTGGTGAGCTCTGCTGGTTGTTTAATTCACACCTACTTGTAGCTGAGTGTGAACAAGATGAACTGCAGTGTTTGAAGACCCTCTCTCTCACAGAGCGGAACCAATGACGGTCAGCTGCAAACAACCTTTGAGCAGCAAGAGAATCTGATTGGAGAGCGGGCTGAGTGGGAGTTATGCAACAGGAAGCAAAAAGTAATAATAACTAAGCTTCTTGTTAATCAATGTCTATTAACAGATGGGGAATAAACACACCACTTGTTGCAAGTGTCCCATGCAAAACACATTCAAATTGTATTAATACAAAGAAGTATATTTACAGTGAAAGGTGAAGATCCTTAACTTTAGCAAAATGAGTAATACCAAAAATACTCCATAAGTTGTCACAATCCTGATTTTAAATCAAGGTTTCATTTCTGTAATTTCTGCATTCACGAACATGCAAATGTCTTCCACGAGTTCTTTAATCTGTTTGGTCGACAGAGGCACACAACAAGCTAACATGACAGCTGTTAGAGAGAAATATGAAGACGTTGCAAGTATCGGTGTCTGTGTGAAGTGTCTCAAAAATCTTTTCAGTTTTTAGGTCACATGTGTAAAAGAGCAGTCTCGTCTCACCTCCACGCAGAGCCGCTGAAAACGTGGGATGTTGTTGCAACACATCGGACTAAAGTCTCCGCCATGCAGTCAGATGGAGCCCTGAGAGGACGATTAGCGAGCTCTCACTCTGCCGTAATTTCTGCGCACCAAAAAAACTGCACCGAGAAGCAGTACAGCGCAAAGCAGCACCTGTTCACATTTCGGTGTTATGGTGAAAACTCACGTGTTAACACAAAGCTTGAGGAGGAGTACAAATACGTGTCCGGTGAAACCGTCCCGTCACTGCTTTCTAAACGGGTTCTAAACTGTAGTGGTTTAGATCAACACGCGCATGCGTGGGTGAATGTACACATGTCCAGTTTGGGTCATTGGGACATTGTTTGTATACTGAAGTGATTATCTATTAAAACGAGACAATCTATGGCAATGACGTCATTTCCGTGAATAGCCTTAAAGGGAAACAGGTTTTTTCGTGCGACTCCGTAACAGATTTTTTTTTCAACTTGAGTAAATTTACAACCTTAGGTTTCTTTTTTTTTCCATGATGATTTATTTGTAAATAATCAAAATAATGATGGCTAAATTGCAAGTATCTGCTTCAGTTTCACGGTCCCGGTGTTGTGCATATTCCATTTTTGCGTGAGACTACTGTAGATTTTAAAAGTCTGTGACAGTTGCCTACCTTGCTCGTTAGGTAATGAAGCCTTAATCAGAAGCTCATTTTAAGAGAGAAAACTAAAAGTGGGGATCCTAATGGAATACAAATCACTGTGGAGGGACCGTGCACGGTCTGTGCACGAAGTATAATTCATTTGCCATTGGTCACGTTGTAAAATGGAACAATGTCAGTTTAGGGGTACTTCCTAATCCCATTGGTCTACTTGTGTTCATGTAAATGTCTTCTGCTACGTGTGAGTTCGTTGTTCTCTAGCCGATGCTGCCTAAATGCGGTTAACGATTTGTCTGTTATTGTCGCATTGAATGAACACGTGCAATGCAATTCCGCACCAAAACATCAGCTTGTTCCGTTATCCAACTTTAATAATGAACATCGAGTAAAGGAAGTAGAGAGTCGGAAACAGACAGCTCGCCTTCAAAGTAAAAGTTACGCGTTTTCGACCGCGTCTGCTCCAGCGATCAATTTGAGAGCTAAATCAAATACATGAACAAATATTATAAATAGTGAAGATAATATATGATTGTGATAAAGTCATATTTCTGTCACTTTCCCACAATTGAACGTGAATAAACTCCATAAACACTGAATTATTTGTAATGATTCATTATGTCATTCATTTATTTATGTAAATAAAAGTTTCTTAAGCTATTTGGGTGAATGTTTCAGGCTATAGTGTTGAGATGTGTGATGAGTGACACGGATATGAAAAGCTAGTTTAACCGTCTTTCCTTTACAAGCAGGGACATTATTTATCTCTCTTTATTTGAGAAAAGGTCATATTTGTGTTGTCAAATTTCACTATGACCCTGAAATTCTGTCTCTTGTATAATCATATACTGAATCCTAGCAAAACTACAGAGCAGAATCACACTCTTTCTGATTGAACCAATCAATGGACTGTCTGAAACAATGGATATCCACGGCTCCAAATGGGCCCCAAAAAAGAATTGCCGCACACTACGCGCGCAAACATGCCGCTCCCCTTGGTGCTAAGCCGCCCCTTTCTTTGAATTCTAGAAATGCTCCTGGGCACAGCTCGTTGCTGCCTCACCTCGCGTTTCTCCTCTCTGTTTGAACAGGACTAATTCAGCGATTTTGATTATAAAAATGCTTGAAATCATACAGAAATTACATGTATAGCACAGATCAGGAGAGAAATATTAATAATTATTTGATCATTATTTGTTTTTTACTTTTCATGACAGGTGAGGCTCTGCCTGCCTCCCCTGATGCACATCCCTGAGCCGTGCCCCCCTCCGGTATTATCCAGTGTTAATTACATATAATATAGAATAGTTCAAATCAAGATTGATTTTAATCAGAAAGATATAATCAGATTTGATTGAGATGCTTAATAAAACAAAAGAACTCACCACACTCTTCTTCATTGCCTTGCACAAACAAGGAAAAGGATACAAAAAAAATAGCAAAGGCACTGAATGTTCCTAGAGATACCATTAGAAGCAAAGTTCTCAAGTTTATCGTTAAAGGAACACTGGCTACACAACCTGGACGTGGCAGAAAGAAGAAGCTATCAACGGCTACCACCAGATTTCTGAGCAGGCAGGTGGCCAAAAACCCTCGAGAGACTGAAAAAGACCTGCAGCAAGACTTGGTGGCAGCAGGCACTGAGGTTTCAGTTTCCACAGTAAGGCGCATACTAAACGCTGAAGGTCTCTATGCCCGAACTCCGAGATGTACACCACTACTGACCCAAAAGTACAAGAAAGTTTGGCTCCAAAATGCTCAAAACCATATCAATAAGCCATGGAAGTTTTGAGATTCTGTTCTAGTAGAGTGATGAAACAAAACTGGAACTTTTCGGTCCTAAGGATCGGCGGTATGTCTGGAGGAGAAAGAATGAAGTATACGCTGAGAAGAACACCCTGTCTACAGTGAAGCATGGCGGTGGCTCATACAGTGGTCCATTTCCGTGTTTCCTGCAAAGACCGTGAGTGCTGCCGTCTACAGCGGTCTGTTTCCGTGTTTCCTGCTGAGACCGAGACAGCTGCTGTCTACAGCTTTCGGTTCAAGGTTTCCTGCATAGATCGAGACAGCTGCAGTCTACAGCGGTCCATTTCAGTGTTTCCATCAAAAACTGTGAAAGCTGCCGTCTACAGCGGTCCATTTCCGTGTTTCCTGCAGAGACCGTGACAGCTGCCGTCTACAGCTTTCGGTTAAAGGTTTCCTGCAGAGATCGAGACAGCTGCCGTCTACAGCGGTCCGTTTCCGTCTTTCCTGCAGAGACAAAGACAGCTGCAATCTAGAGCGGTCCATTTCCGTGTTTCCTGCAGAAACCGTGACAGCTGCCGTCTACAGCGGTCTGTTTCCATGTTTCCTGCAGAGACAGAGACAGCTGCCGTCTAAAGCTTTCGGTTCAAGGTTTCCTGCATAGATCGAGACAGCTGCAGTCTACAGCAGTCCATTTCCGTGTTACCTGCAAAGACTGTGACAGCTGCCGTCTAAAGCTTTCGGTTCAAGGTTTCCTGCAGAGATCGAGACAGCAGCCGTCTACAGCGGTCAGTTTCCATGTTTCCTGCAGAGACTGTGACAGCTGCCGTCTACAGGGGCCCATTTCCGTGTTTCCTGCAGAGACCGTCACAGCTTCAGTCTACAGTGGTCCATTTCCATGTTTCCTGCAGAGACCATGAAAGCTGCCGTCTACAGCTTTCGGTTCAATGTTTCCTGCAGAGGCCGAAACAGCTGCCGTCTACAGTGGTCCATTTCAACGTTTCCTCCAGAGACCGAGACAGCTGCCGTCTACAGTGGTCCATTTCCGTGTTTCCTTCAGAGACCGAGACCGCTACTGTCTACAGCAGTCCATTTCCGTGTTTCCTGCAGAGACCGAGACAGCAGCCGTCTACAGCGGGCCATTTCCGTGTTTTCTGGAGTGACAGAGACAGCTGCCATCTACAGCGGTCTGTTTCCGTGTTTCCTGCAGAGACAGAGACAGCTGCTGTCTACAGCTTTCGGTTCAAGTTTTCCTGCATAGACCGTGACAGCTGCCATCTACATCTTTCGGTTCAAGGTTTACTGCAGAGATGGAGACAGCTGCAGTCTACAGCGGTCTGTTTCTGTGTTTCCTGCAAAGACTGAGAGAGCTGCCGTATACATCTTTCGGTTCAAGGTTTCCTGCAGACACCTAGACTGCTGCCAACTACAGCTTTCGGTTCAAGGTTACTTGCAGAGACTGAGACAGCTGCCGTCTACAGTGGCCCATTTTTGTGTTTCCTGCAGAGACCGAGACAGCTTTCGTCTACAGTGGCCCATTTCCGTGTTTCCTGCAGAGACCGACACCGCTGCCGTCTACAGTGGTCCATTTCCGTGTTTCCTGCATAGACTGTGACAGCTGCCGTCTATAGCTTTCAGTTCAAGGTATCCTGTAGAGACCAAGACAGCTGCCATCTACTGTAGTCCATTTCCATGTTTCCTGCAGAGACCGAGACAGCTGGCGTCTACAGCGGTCCATTTAAAGGTTTCCTGCAGAGACCGAGATAGCTGCCCTGTAGAGCCGTCAATTTCCCTGTTTCCTGCAGAGACCGAGACCGCTGCCGTCTACAGTTTTCGGTCATACTCTGCTCATGTCAATGTGTCCATAAGCAAGACACTTAACCCCAAAATTGCTGCCGAAGCTGCGTCTACGGTGTGTAGATACATACTGAATTGCAAGTTGCTTTGGGTAAAAGTGTCTACTAAATGACTGTAAAGTAATGTAGACGGCAGGAAACACGGAAATGGACCACTGGAGACGGCAGTGGACTCGGTCTCTGCAGGCAACCTTGAAATGGACCACTGTAGACAGCAGCGGTCTCGGCCTCTTCAGCAAACATTGAACCGAAAGCTGTAGACGGCAGCTGTCTCTGTCTCTGCAGGAAACACGAAAATGGACCGCTGTAGAAGGCAGCTGTCTCGGTCTCTGGAGGAAACATTGAAATGGATCACTGTAGACGTCGGCGGTCTTGGTCTCTGCAGGAAACACGGAAATGGACAGCTGTAGACAGCAGCAATCTCGGCCTCTGCAGGAAACCTTGAACCGAAAGCTGTAAACGGCAGCTGTCTCAGTCTCTGCAGGAAACATTGAACCGAAAGGTGTAGACGGCAGCTGTCTCGGTCTCTGCAAGAAAAAAGGAAATGGACCGCTGTAGACAGCAGCTGTCTCGGTCACTGCAGGAAACACGGAAATGGACCGCTGTAGACGGCAGCTGTCTCGGTCTCTGCAAGAAAAAAGGAAATGGACCGCTGTAGACAGCAGCTGTCTCGGTCACTGCAGGAAACACGGAAATGGACCGCTGTAGACGGCAGCTGTCTCGGTCTCTGCAGGAAACACGGAAATGGACCGCTGTAGACGGCAGCTGTCTCGGTCTCTGCAGAAAACACGGAAATGGACCGCTGTAGACGGCAGCTGTCTCGGTCTCTGCAGGACACCTTGAAATTGACCGCTGTAGACGGCAGCTGTCTCGGTCTCTGCAGGAAACACGGAAATGGACCGCTGTAGACGGCAGCTGTCTCGGTTTCTGCAGAAAACACGGAAATGGACAGCTGCAGACGCCAGCTGTCTCAGTCTCTGCAGGAAATATTGAACAGAAAGCTGTCGACGGCAGCTGTCTCGGTCTCTGCAGGATATACGAAAATGGGCCGCTTTAGACGGCAGCTGTCTCGGTCTCTGCAGGAAACACGGAAATGGACCGCTGTAGACGGCAGCTGTCTCGGTCTCTGCAGAAAACACGGAAATGGACCGCTGTAGACGGCAGCTGTCTCGGTCTCTGCAGGAAACACGGAAATGGACCGCTGTAGACGGCAGCTGTCTCGGTCTCTGCAGGAAACACGGAAATGGACCGCTGTAGACGGCAGCTTTGAATCTTTGACCACTCCTCTTGACAGAATTGGTGCAGTTCAGTTAAATTTGATGGCTTTCTGACATGGACTTGTTTCTTCAGCATTGTCCACATGTTCTCAATGGGATTTAAGTCAGGACTTTGGGAAGGCCATTCTAAAACCCTAATTCTAGCCTGATTTAGCCATTCCATTACCACTTTTGATGTGTGTTTGGGGTCATTGTCCTGTTGGAACACCCAACTGCGCCCAAGACCCAACCTTCGGGCTGATGATTTTAGGTTATCCTGAAGAATTTGAAGGTAATCCTCCTTCTTCATTATCCCATTTACTCTCTGTAAAGCACCAGTTCCATTGGCAGCAAAACAGCCCCACAGCATAATACTACCACCACCGTGCTTGACGGTAGGCATGGTGTTCTTGGGGTTAAAGGCCTCACCTTTTCTCCTCCAAACATATTGCTGGGCATTGTGGCCAAACAGCTCGATTTTTGTTTCGTCTGACCACAGAACTTTCCTCCAGAAGGTCTTATCTTTGTCCATGTGATCAGCAGCAAACTTCAGTCGAGCCTTAAGGTGCCACTTTTGGAGCAAGGGCTTCCTTCTTGCGCGGCAGCCTCTCAGTCCATGGACATGCAAAACACGCTTGACTGTGGACACTGACACCTGTGTTCCAGCAGCTTCTAATTCTTGGCAGATCTGCTTTTTGGTGGTTCTCGGTTGACTCTTCACCCTCCTGACCAATTTTCTCTCAGCAGCAGGTGATAGCTTGCGTTTTCTTCCTGATCGTGGCAGTGACAAAACAGTGCCATGCACTTTATACTTACAAACAATTGTTTGCACTGTTGCTCTTGGGACCTGCAGCTGCTTTGAAATGGCTCCAAGTGACTTTCCTGACTTGTTCAAGTCAATGATTCGCTTTTTCAGATCCATGCTGAGCTCCTTTGACTTTCCCATTGTAGCGTTTGTGGGCGTTTGTATCCAATGAGCCCTATTTAAATGGCCTCAGAGAAGTCACCAGCTGTAGTCACTCATAATCACTCACAAGAAGTTAAGAGGCCATGCTATGAAGCTCATTTCATTGACACAACTTTCTAAGTCACCAAAATTGCTAATTCATGTTGCTGTATGTATATTTTTGACCCAGCAGATTTTGTCACTTTTTCTGTTAACCCATAATAAAGTCATGAAAGAACCAAACTTCATGAATGTTTTTTGTGACAAAGAAGTATCTGTTCCAATCACTCTATCAGAGAAAAATCAGAGTTGTAGAAATAACTGGAAACTCAAGAGAGCCATGACATTATGTTCTTTACAAGTGTATGTAAACTTTTGACCACAACTGTATATATATATATATATATATATATATATATATATATACACACACACATACATATATGTTTATATATATATATATATATATATATATATATATATATATATATATATATATAAAAACATATATGTATGTGTGTGTGTGTATATATATATATATATATATATATATATATAAACATATATGTATGTGTGTGTGTATATATATATATATAGATAGATAGATAGATAGATAGATAGATAGATAGATAGATACATTCTATTATAAAACGCTACGGAGAAGTCATTACCAAAGGCAAGTTTCAAAAAGACTAGTCGAGATCAGGCTGTTCTAGGCGGGTAACATGAGCGCTGAGCCCCCGTTGCTGGTTTACTGTCGGTCCCGCTAGCAACACCTCACATATCCGAAATCGTCGGAGCTGAATATTGACAAACCGACCACAGATTTGATGCCAACTAACCTCCAGCAGCCAGGAGAAGCTCCAACCGGCTCAGCACCGCCATCAGCGCGGTCAAAAATAACCATTACTTGCATTTAAAGGTCCTGTATGAATTTAAAATATGATTTACCAGCAGGCAGAATCTTGTAGAGTGTGAACATCCAGATGGCGGCAGTCTGTTGGTTGTGAACTTCCACTAAGGTGTTTCTCCGTCCAGGCTCAGTGTCAAAGTGACTGATCTGTTAAGCTGAGTCCTATACTGGTGGAAAGAAGAGAGAAAGTGAACCTGATCAGCGTGGACCAGTGGGAGGAAGCGCGGATTGACTTTGATCTAAAAGTTCTTAGCGAGCATTGTGACGTCACAGATGACGTCACCAGTCCACTTCTTCTATGCTTCTTTTTCTTGTCATCTGAACACTTTCCACCAAATTTCCCTTCAATGTAAAACTTTGAATATCTTTAAGGCATATTTTGTCGATGTTGCAGGTTGAGTTAACATAAGCTTCAATGATTCCAATCACAGCAGCTCCCCTCATAAACAGCAGACAGTTTAAACCTCCTGGACCCGAGAGATCCCACCGGCGGGGGCACACGCATTCATCCAGAAATTCACCCACTCATAATGCCAAACAAGTGCACTCATCAGTAACGAATATAATGATGTCGCATACCTGCTCAAACTGCAGCTCCTGCTCAACAAAGTCATATCAGCAATGTGTACAAACTCCAAACACAACTCAGACAAAGCTACATATAATACCAAATATCAAAATCCATATAGCGCCCTCTAGGCAGACCCACTCGCCACATTTATGCCAATAACTTTTTGAAAATGAATTCAATGCTAACACCCGTTAGCTCAAGAGATCGCTAGCAACATGACGGTCGCAGCCATATGTTTCACATTCCGCTATGACGCAGCATCGCAGTGTTACTTACAAAACAAAGCCATCATCACAATCCGCATTATCGATCACATCATAAACCAGCTCCTTACTTTGAGATGTTCTGCAGCAAAACAAATTATTAATCCGTTCATGTTTACTATCTATCTGCGCAGCGGAGGCCCCTCTGATTGAATAAAAAAAACACATGGGCATTGTGCGCTGCTACACTGTAAAAAAAATTCTGTGTAATATACGGTAAAATACTGGCAGCTGTGGTTGCCAGAACTTCACCGTAAAAAATAAAGTGAGAATGTATAATACATCACGGTATGTTTTTTTGCAACCGTAGATTTCACAGTTGAGAACTGTATTTTGTTTACGGTAAATTACTATAAAAAAACAGAGATTTCATAAACCTGTTTACGGTAATATGCAACTTAACGGTAAATTACTGGCAGCTGTGGTTGCCAGAACTTCACCGTAAAAAATAAAGTGAGAATGTATAATACATCACGGTATGTTTTTTTTGCAACCGTAGATTTCACAGTTGAGAACTGTATTTTGTTTACGGTAAATTACTATAAAAAAACAGAGATTTCATAAACCTGTTTACGGTAATATGCAACTTAACGGTAAATTACTGGCAGCTGTGGTTGCCAGAACTTCACCGTAAAAAATAAAGTGAGTATGTATAATACATCACGGTATATTTTTTTTGCAACCATAAATTTCACAGTTGAGAACTGTTTTTTGTTTACAGTAAATTACTATAAAAAAACAAAGATTTCATAAACCTGTTTACGGTAATATGCAACTTAACGGTAAATTACTGGCAGCTGTGGTTGCCAGAACTTCACCGTAAAAAATAAAGTGAGTATGTATAATACATCACGGTATGTTTTTTTGCAACCGTAGATTTCACAGTTGAGAACTGTTTTTTGTTTACGGTAAATTACTATAAAAAACAGAGATATCATAAACCTGTTTACGGTAATTTGCTTTAGAAATAACAGCCATGTTATAAACATGTTTACGGTAAATAACTTTTAAACAGCAACTATACCTTGAAGCTAATTACCATTTTTCTCAGTAAAAAACACAGTACAACTGTACGATCTATTACGGCACTTTATTGAAAAGTGCAACTTAACGGTAAATTACCGGCAGCTGTGGTTGCCAGAACTTTACCGTAAAAAATAGTGACACTGTGTAAGACATCACGGTACAAAAATAAGGTACGACGTAAAACGTATTACAATTGGTTGGCATAGATTTCAGTCAACTTTTGATTATTGTAAATTACAAAGGAAATATCAAATAAAGCATATTGTAAATCAAGGTACAAACCATCATTGATAAACCTTAAGAAACTAACATTCTCTGTGAAAAACAGGTTGAACTGATACAATATCTTGTAAAATATACTCACAAAGCAGTGTTGAGATCTTGAAGAAACAGCATGTGTCCATATATGAAGGATATCCATGAATACACATGAAAAGATTAGCCACTTGCCCTGAGTTGATCAAGAGTAATGAGTCACTGAGTCCAGACTTGACTGAAGAGGGCTTTCAACATGGTATAGTCTCACATGGACATGAAGTTCAGGAAGCTGGAACTTGAAGTGTGTATTTTCACCAGTTCTGCTTGAGGACTCGTATGTTGACCATCAGGTATTCACTGTGGACTGGAATGATCCTCTCTGCACCCAAAAACAGAAACAAAGGCAAAGTTAGATTGATGCAGTGCTTCAGCATGATGCCTACAGAGAAACATTCACTGCCTTCTGCTGTTAAACTGAGCTCCAATGACCTAGAAGAAACCAGCACTTTGGAAAATAATTTTGTAAGTCACCTTTATAGTTAATAAAAAATAATAACTATCAGGTGGAATGGTAAACAATTACACATTTCAGCACTAAGGCATCATCAGCATGTGTTTAATTTCTGTCGACAGGCAGCCTAAATACACAGATGCCTCCAAGCAATACACTGTGTGCACAATTATTAGGCAAGTTGTATTTTTGAGGATTCATTTTATTATTGAACTACAGTGCTCTTGGTCAATCCAAAATGTTAATAAACCTCAAACCTGAATATTTAAGAAAGTAAAAGTGAGGTTTTGGCTTTCTTAGGAGAATATCTATGTGTGCACAATTATTGGGCAACTATTAGTGTGCACAATTATTATGCAACTAAATGAAAAATGTTCCCATCTCACTTGTTTATTTCCATCTGTTAAAGTGAGAATAATAAACAAACAACTACAAATTTACAAATAAACGTTATTGATATTTAAAAAAAATAAAAATAAATCTGTGACCAATATAGCCCCCCCTTCTTTTCAATAACAGTAATAAGCCTTCCATTCGTGGATTCTGTCACTTTCTTGATCTGTTGACGATCAACCACAGCCTCCCAGACACTGTGGACTGTTTTCCTTCACCGTAAATCTCCAGTTTAAAAAGGGCCCACAAGTTCTCAATAGGGTTTAGGTCAGGTGAGGAAGGGGGCCATGTCATTATTCTTTCATCTTTAAGGCCTTTACTGGCTAGCCACGCAGTGGAGTACTTGGATGCATGCAGAGGAGCATTGTCCTGCATAACAGTCATGGTCTTCTTGAAAGATGCAGACCTTTTCTTGTACCACTGCTTGAAGAAAGTGTCTTCTAAAAACTGGCAGTAGGTTTGGGAGTTGATTTTGAGTCCATCTTCAACCTGAAAAGGTCCAACTAGCTCATTTTTAATAATACTAGCCCATACCAGTACCCCACCTCCACCTTGCTGGCGTCTGAGTCGAAGTGGAGCTCTGTGCCCGTTACTGATCCAGCCACGGGTTCATCCATCTGGACCATCAAGAGTCACTCTCATCTCATCAGTCCATAAAACCTTTGAAAAATCTGTCTTCCGATATTTCTTGGCGCAGTCTTGATGTGTCTTGTTCAGTGGTGGTCGGGTTTCAGCCTTCCTTACCTTGGCCATGTCTCTGAGCACTGAACACCTTGTACTTCTGGGCACTCCAGGTAGGGTGCAGTTCTGGAATAAGACTACTGGAAGATAACGGGTTCCTGGTAGCTTCACGTTTGATTCTTCTCAAATCTTTGGCAGTTAATTTGCATATTTTTTCTCAACACGTTTCTTGCGACCCTGTTGACTATTTGCAACAAAACTTTTGATGGTTCTGTGATCAAGCCTCAATATCTTAGCAATTTCAAGAGTGCTGCATCCCCTTTTTTTCTTCCAATTTTTGACTTGTCAGAGTCAGTTAAATCTCTTTTTTGGCCCATTTTGCCTGAGAAAAAGAAGCTGCCTAATAATTGTGCACAATAATAGTTGTCCAATAATTGTGCACACATAGATATTTTCCTAAGAAAGCCAAAACCTCAATTTTACTTTCTTAAATATTCAGGTTTGAGGTTTATTAACATTTTGGATTGACCGAGAGCACTGTAATTGTTCAATAATAAATTAATCTTCAAAAATACAACTTGCCTACTAATTGTGCACAGTGTAAAGACAATCATCATGTTTGATACAACCAGGGTATCTGCACATCTTATTAATTCCATAAATTCTAAATTTTTTGTATTTATTTTTTAAATTCAATGACTTTTAAGAGCTTTTAAATATCTCTAAAAGCAATTACATTACTGTTACAAAATAAATTGAGAAACTAGAACACAGTAAGCTGTATCCTGTTGTTGAGTTGTATTGCATTTGAATAACTCAGTGTACAATAGCTAATATAACTGCCTTCTCATTAACAAAAATCAAACTGTATGGCGGACACCCAGTTCAATAGGAAACAATGACCCCCAGCATTTACCATCAAATAAACATAAGAGTGCATTGTAGGGCCCACTTGGGTGCAAAGACACAGGTGCAAACCCCTTTTGGGTGGATTTTGGAAAGATAGTACACATGAGGATATGCCCTAGAATTAATGCCATTTTACTGCTATGTGAAATGTAATGTAAGGGGGATATCAGTTCAGAGCACTAAAAAACAAATAGTACTAATACAAAACTATATTCCAGTGTTTTCATCTATGTTTGCTTAAAGCGGTTGGCTCTGACCGTGCACCTGAGGATGATTGATTGACCGCTTACCTCTAATTAGCCTTGACAAGACTGGTGTCTGAGTCATTAGATCCAGACTTGACTGAAGACAGGTGGGACAGTGTCTCATACAGGACAGGGTTTGATGTTCAGGAAACTGTAACTTTAGGCAGGTGTTGTCATAATTTCTGCTTGAAGACTCACAAGTCAATCTGGTGTTCGCTGTGGGCTAGCATGATCCTCTCTACAGCCAGAAAAAAGACAACATAGAAAACATTAACAATACTAACAATAATAATAACAACAGTAACAACACTAATAATATAACTTTATATAGCACTTACACAGTTGCAGAATGGTTCTTACATACTTCACACAAAAAACAATCAAACTATAAAAACACAAAACATTAAAGAGGGTAAAACAGAACAAACTTACAAAAGGGTAAAAAAAGAGATGGGTTAAAGATTTCATGAAAGGTCAAACTACAAATATGATTCATGAATTAGAAATAGCCATAATACGTATGGTATGTCAATAAATGTCAAAAAAGGTTATTCTAGCAATAAGTTAAAATCACATTGGATTATGCAATGCCTAGGTTTATACAGTGCTTAACATCAACAATACATGCATACACTGTTTGAACAGGAAATGGCTACACAGTGCTTACAAAAATAGAAGACCCTAAAGCCTTCTCTTGTTGTAATGAACATACACTGAACTTTACAACAACTTACCACTGTTCATCCTTGACAAAACTTGTATGTATCCGATCATAAGGTTAGACAGCAAAGAGGGTGATGAGATCCATCTGAAGTACAACCGCTGGTAGTCGTAATCACACCTGAAAGAAAGAATAAAGAGAAAAAAGACAAGGGGTGGACATACATCCTCTTACGTGAAAGATGAAATCATCTCAAGCATCAACTTTTACTCTTTTCAATGCAAAGGTTGCAAATTAAAATTAAATGGCTAAATTCATACTCAAAAATACAAACAGTGCCTCATCTGGTTTAGCCCGTACCACATATTGTTATCGCAGCAACAAAGGTTTGATTCCCGCTGAGCGCTTTGCTGCAGATCATCCCTAGACAGACATTAAAGTATTTCAAAGAATTGAATACTGACTTGAACTTTACCCCTTCCACATCTGGTTTATCTTGGGTCTGGAGGCGATCAACAGCAGAGTTGTAGCTGTCAATGGTGTGCTCTGGTCCGCACAGATTTGGATCGTCACCCTGAAATTCAGATCGGGTTATTAGGGAGTACCTACAGAAATATTGGGAGTGACTGAAATTTTCAGTGAAGCCACCAATGCAATGAGAGTTTGGTCCAAGCAGGTAGTAGAAACTGTCCCTGCAATTTCAAGTATAATAAACAGAAGAAGAAAAAAAATCACTGAAGTTTTCAGAAATATCACCTTCATCTGTGCTGGTCTCTGTAACATTTTCTGGAGTCATGCATGTAAGGGCCACAGTCATGTGATTCATTTGGAACGGCAGATTCTCTGTACATGTCACTAATACTGCTGTCTGCTAAATCTTTGTGTCTCCGTGACATGTGGGCAGTAAATGAAGATCTGAAAACATTTTACCATCCACTCACTTTAATAATTAGCTTTAGCTTTGTGTCTGGACACCTAACGCCATAGCACATTTATGAGCGGTAACGTTAACAGACATAGCACATTTATGAGCGGTAACGTTAACAGACATAGCACATTTATGAGCGGTAACGTTAACAGACATAGCACATTTATGAGCGGTAACGTTAACAGACATAGCACATTTAAGAGCGGTAACGTTAATAGACATAGCACATTTATGAGCGGTAACGTTAATAGACATAGCACATTTATAAGGGGTAGCGTTAACAGCCATCCCATCAGTAACCTTAGCTGTAGCTGATACGTTACCGTTATGCCTCTGGTAGAAATGAGCCTTAAACGCTCCATATATAACAAAGGTCTGCTAGCAACCGGCTTCAAAGCACTTAAATAAACAACGTGATTCATTTCGATGAAGTTTGCAATGAAGCACATAACCCCTCGATGTTTTAACCGACTTGCCACAGAAATTACAACTAAACATGTTCTTAGCATACCTTTGGTAAGTAAGCTAGCTAATGTTCAACACAGAAACACATAACCCACGTTACATCGACGAAAAGTAAACTCTCTCAAGTAATTAGATAACCAAATTAACTTACTCTTAACGTTGAATGACTCGTTTTTTCAAGGGCGACACAAAACTGCAGAAAACAAAGCCTCAAATTCAAATTTAACGTTAGCTAGCTGACGTGAAGCTAACTCAACTGCTTACCGTAGAGATTGCCATAACCTCATTTAAACAACTTAACGTAACCTTAACGTTGACCGTTCAAGAACTCTTTTACTCCCCTCTGCGACTGTAATAAACCAATGTAGCATGCTTACCTTCAGAAGAAGTGTTGTGTTACCAGGAGTCAGGCCGTTGTTCATCAATAAAGTCCAGGTTAATCTCCATAGAAGAGCAGCGCAGTGCTGAGCGCGGAGAAAAGGCGCTGAAATGGGTTCAAAAGTTCAGCCTCCGACCGTTGCTTTTTTTTAATTACTGTGTAGGTCTGATCACTGCCGCCAACGTCTGTCTGTCTCTCTCTATGTGTCTCTCTCTCTCTCTCTGTCTGTCTCTCTCTCTGTCTCTCTCTCTCTCTCTCTCTCTCTCTCTCTCTCTGTCTGTCTGTCTGTCTGTTTGTCTCTCTCTCTGTCTGTCTGTCTTTCTCTCTCTCTACCTTGAAACTGTCGAGATCTGCACCTGCAAGCACCTGCAATGTTACAAAATACTAACCAACAGAGATCAAAAGAGGGGTGGGGGGATGGGGTGAGGGGTGAGATGCAACTTATGCTCTGCAAAAAAAGGACTACAAAACAAGGAGAACTTATGGAAGGTTACTCTCCACTGCTTTGAATAAGCAAAATAGTTTGCAACTAGCACTCATTGTTTTGTTTTGTTTGTTGGTTAAATATTAGTTCATGTTGACTGTTGAAACAGTGACAAAATGTCTTTAAAAAAATGACAGTGTTGGCTTTCCATTATTAGCACAATGGTTCGTACATTTAGCCGTGACAAAATGTATTTCTTTTTACTAATAGTACCTACAAAAATTGCAGTGTTAACTTTTATATATTATAGTGTATTTCCATTAACAGCACAATGGTTAGTGCATTTAACCTTAACAAAATGTATTTTTTTTTTTTACAAATAATGAATGCAAGCAGTATTGATCGGGCCCTCACACCTTCACGCACGTCGATGGTACTAGCAGGACTCTAGTTGACGCGGCCGTGCATTTCTGTGATCATCAGACATTGCGTGCACGAGTTAGACAGTATTTCCTGCGTGTACCAGTGGCGTAGCAAGATAATTTTGCCAGGTCTTAAGCCTTGAATGTTTTGAGTTTAGCTCCAAATACAATCATAAATGTAAGCCCGTAACGATCGACAGAAAAACAAATGTTTTTTGAATGCGCTTCAGTGTTAGTAACATAAAAGACTGTCAAAGTAAATGCAGTTGTCCAAACCGACTGTTTGTTTGTGGTGCAGGTAGCTCTGACAGTCACTGCTGAGTGACTCAAAGCTGGAAGAGTCGAGGAGAAATGGCAGAATTTATAGTTCCATATGGAGAAAAAAAGAAAGAAATTAAGCCTAATCTGGTCTAATCTATAACATGAATTAGGTTGTGTGCAGGTTGATTTTATTGAACAAACTTCACATTGATTTGAAAGCTATTGTTATCCAATTTTTGCTCTCCAAACATCCTGCTTACGGCCATGGTTGCCAGTAGGTGGCGCTATGACTATAAGTTAATACTGGCATGCAGAAGTTCTCAAGACATGACTCATCAAGCAAGTCAAGTTTGGGACACTTTTGACATAGTACAAACAACAAGTACAACAACTTCCTGTTTCATGGCGGTTGGATGTTTTTTGTCGCCACGAATACAGGCCAGCTGGGAGATGTAATCCCGAGGCGTGTTCTGGGTCTTTCCCGGGGTCTCCTACAAGACCCTGAGATACTTGAACTCCTTCGCTTGCGGTAGGCACTCCGTCCTCACCTGGAGGGAGCAATCCACCGGTTTCCAGCAGAGCACCGTGGCTGATTTGGAGGTGCTAACTCTCATCCCCGCCACTTCACACTCGGCTGCGAACCTCCCCCAGTGGTGCTGGAGGTCACGATTCGAGGAGGCCAACAGGACCACATCATCTGCAAACAATTTAACAGTGACAAACTGAATTTTTTACGAATAGTAAATGCAAAAAATACAGGGCTGGCTGTTGAATTTATAATGCGTTTTACCTCCATTGGCAGCGCAGTGGTCCGTACATTTAACAGTAATCAAATGTATTTTTTAACAGTGATAAATGCAAAAATGACGGTATTGGTTTTTTTTCATATAACAGTGTATTTCCGTTATCAGTACAATGTTCAGTACATTTAACAGTGACAAACTGAATTTTTTACGAATAATACATGCAAGAAATATGGGGCTGGCTGTTAAGTGTACAATGCATTTTACCTCCATTGGCAGCGCAATGGTCCGTACATCTAACAGTAACCAAATGTATTCTTTAAAAGTAATGAATGCAAAAATTACGGTATTGTTTTTTTCTCCATATTACAGTGTATTTCCGTTATCAGTACAATGTTCAGTACATTTAACAGTGACAAACTGATCTTCTTACAAATAATACATGCAAAAAATAGGGGGCTGGCTGTTGAATGTATAATGCGTTTTACCTACATTGGCAGCGCAGTGGTCCGTACATTTAACAGTAACCAATTGTATTTTTTAAAAGTAATAAATGCAAAAATTATGATATAGATTTTTTTTCATATAACGGTGTATTTCCGTTATCAATACAATGTTCAGTACATTTAACAGTGACAGACTGAATTTTCTACGACTAATAAATGCAAAACATGCAAGGCTGGCTGTTAAATATATAATGCGTTATATTTCCATTGGTAGTACAGTGGTCCGTACATTTAACAGTAACCAAATGTATTTTTTAGAAGTAATGAATGCAAAAATCACGGTATCGATTTTTTTTCATATAACGGTGTATTTCCGTTATCAGTACAATTTTTAATGCATTTAACAGTGACAAAATGTATTTTTTACAAGAAATACATGCACAAATTATTGTTTCGGCTGATATATATATTTACGGTGTTTCACTGTCAGATAAACTGAATATAACCTATTTACAATTTACGGTCTCTTACTGTTGTGATTTAACAGTTTTTCACTGTAAAATTCACTGACTTTTTTTACAGTGTAGCTGAGGGTTATACGTCTCAGCAAATCGGATTTTAGAAATTTGACGCTCGGGTATTTCTTTTATTCTGATTGGCTAACGATTCTGTCAATCAAAGTTACGTTGGGTTGTCTCAACAGAGGAGGCTCCGACGCGTCTGTAGGTACATCCCAAGTCTCTTAATTGCATCCTCGTTTCCCTCACTTGTGTCCTTTCCTTGCGTCTTAGTCCCTCCCACCAGGGATGCATGGAGGAAACCATGCGAGGAGAGAGGAACGAGGAAATATGTTTTAAGAGACATGAGACGTCCTTTCCTCAATTGCGTCACGTGAAGCGACGTCTGTTTCTCATGACGGCGTCTCTGATCACAACTGGATCAGCTGTTAATCCGCTTTAACAGCTGTAGAGACTTTTGTGTTCACATGATCACTGTACTTCATAATACTAACTAATAATAATAATAACTAATAAAGACACACAGGTATCATCACTGTATAGGTGTTTTCTCTCTTTGTAGTCTGTTCCCTCTTTTACAAACTGTGTCCTGTTTATGAGTGCAGGATCGATTTCTACCGGCGGAATGCGTCTGTACGTTTTGAAATTCAGATTGTGACGTCATTATTAAATAACCGAAAATATGATTATGGTTTCTCTTGAATACTGGAATAATGTATTAGGCTCAATGTTTCAGGTTAAATTTAAATTATAAAACTCATCAAACCCTCAGGAATGAACATTCTCACATGAATACAAATTTATGAAAATAAAAATATATGTTCATTGTAGACTGAACAACAAAAGGATCACAAACAACTTTCTTCATTTGTTAGAAAGATTTGTCTTTAAAATTTTAAATGGTACTTGTATAGCGCTTTTCTAGTCTTCTGACCACTCAAAGCTCTTTAACACTACATGTCATCATTCACCCATTCATACACTGATGACAGGGGCTACCATGCAAGGTGCCACCTGCCCACCAGGACTATCTAACATTCATACAACATTCATACACCGTAGGCACAGCTACGGGAGCAACTTAGTGTTAAGTGTCATGCCAAAGGACAAAGGATCAAACCGCCGGTCCTCTGACTGTTGTTTGTGTCATCTGCAAAAATAAAAACATACTTTTATTCTTCAAAATGCTTAACTTTTAACAAATTACAGAGGTTTTCTACCTGTGTCTGCTGCAAATACATTTGAGTATCTGGAGAGCCTACCAACCCCACGAACTGTGACAACGTAGTTTCTGGTGGGCTGCCTGGATCAGAAAACATGTGATCCATCAAACTATTCAGATTTGGCTCCCCTTCCTATGTCACATGCAGGCTGATTGAACTATTCATTTAAATCCACATCAGCGTAAGATATTCGAGGATGTTTCTCCTGTTTTCTCCTCTTCATTGAAAATACATGATGGCACCTCATTCGTCAACTAAATAAACACACTTCATCAGAAAGTCATTCCGTGTCAGAAATACACCAAAAAAATACCCATAAAATACACCTTTCAGTCAGATCCATGTGTTTTCTGTCATGATTTGCACACAGTATTTACACTGTTGAATAGGGTAGAAAAATTATAATTAATAGATATCACCATGAAACTTCCCCAATTGACTACTCGTGGCTCAGAGTCTGAGAAATAACTAATTTTCAAAAAAACATAAAAGATATTTATTGTACAATAAAAAAAGTATTTCTTTATGAAACTTGATAAGGCATTCTTTTTTGTATCAGTTTTCTGAAATCTTCTACTGTAGATGTATTATACTCCATCATAACGATTATATCAAGTCAAGTCAGTTTTATATTTATAGACCTGGGGGTGGCCAAACTACTTACAGTGATTTATTTTTTAAATAAACTAAAAACTGGCTTCAGTATATTTCTATTAATTTGCACGTTGTTATTTCCTTCTTTCAAAACAGTGGTGAACAAGTGGTAAACATTCATTTAATATGTCAGGTGTGTTAACTGCATGCCAGATTAATCATACAATATGAATAATGTAAATAATAAATGTAAAGCGGGTAGTGTTGCATGCCTTGTGTAATGCATTTCATATTTTGCAGCAGTGATCGTTTTCATTGCACATATAGGTTTAGTAGGTGGGAAAGATGATACTTGTTGGGAACAATCGGTTACATTCATGTCTGGGAAACCTCTGATCTTGTGCTTGAGAGTCAAACTATCTCTGCTGTCCTCAGTGCTTAAATCTGGCAGAGTGAGAAGACGCCAGAAGTTGCGAGCTTTTGGTTTCTGTTGACTCTTTTAAATAGTTTATTTCAACTTTCCTTTTTAAAAAACATTTTTGGCTTTAAGTCGAACCTAACAAAGATAGGCGACAGTATGTGTGCTATTTGTTGTGTCATAAAGAGACTCTCTGTTTGTGTGGGTACTAGTTTTGTCACAGTTCAGTCATCCAGCCATCAGTAATTTTCCATTGATCCTGCCTCTGCCCCACTCAACCTGTCAGCCACGCCCACCTCGTCAGTTCACTCCACTCACCTGTGCACACAGCTGCCTCTCATCACATGCAATCAGCCCAGCATATAGTCACCAGCTCCACACTCACTCCTTTGCCAGATTGTTCTTTGCCAGGCGAGTCTTTCCAGCGTTCTCCTGCCTGTCTTCCCGGTACCGACCTCGCCTGTCCCTGATTCCCTGCTTCATCTGCCTCCTGGTTATTCGACCTAGTCTTCCGTCCCTGATCAAGAACTTTGCCTCTCCTCTCCTGATTCCTGTTTGCCGGTTTCTAAACCGTTTGCCTGTCTGCCGGAGTCTAAGTAAAACGTTGAACTTTTTACCTCTGTCTTCTGAGTCCTTTGTACTGCAATTGGGTCCATACACCACCCGTTACAAGTTTAAGTAAAGTACACGGTTGTCGTGTGAGTCTATGGTTTAACGGTTCTGCTTGTATGTGCGTTAAGACATTTCTTAATTTTACTCTACATACTCAGTACTGTTTAAACGTTTTTATTCACAGAGAGACGTTATTTATGCAAACAATAATAGTAACATCAGCATGTATGATGCTTTCTGCCAGCTCACTATGCCATTATGTCCGTTTATTACTAAAACTTTTTTTTTTTTTTTTTTTTACAATGTATACAGGCAAAGCTTGATTATTGAAGAATTGTGTCAATATGTACACATTATTTTCCAGCTACAAGGCACCTGTATCAGGCCTGATTTAGCAGCTGTCACAAAGTCACACAGTCAGATGCTTTGTTTCACATGCAATTAATATTAAAAGACACACACATTGTATAGCGACAATAGTAAACACATGTAAAGCACATGCAGGCTATTTGGTCCTGTTTGTTACCAGGATATTTCAAAAACAACATAACAGACTAATGACATTTATTGAAAAAATCATGAACAAGGGTGGTTTTTGATGGGATAGCACCACCATGTGGTCATTTATGAAGCACTTCATATTTTGGCTGATAACGCTTAAAACATGAGGTCTAAAATCAAACTGCATTTCTTGGTAAATACTGAATCTGCTCAGACAGTTTCTGTAATTTTAAGTGGTTAATATTGTATAGCATCTTTCAAACTATACTGATGGCTTAAGTTTTTATGCAGTACTTTATTTACATTAAGACAATATATTTTTGTATTACAAGTTTCCTGAAATGATTTGTTTATATATGCAAATGAGGTATTCTCTTATTAAATATGTGCTAATTAAATACATTTCCAGAACAGAAACCTGAACCAGGTTAAAAAATATTGTTTTATTTTGCTTACGTATTAGAGTCAATGTTTTTTTTTTGTTGCACAAAGGGAGTTTTGTATATTTGTATCACTACATGAATCTGAAAATACATTTTTACAAGTTTTTCTGAAATGTCTAAAAATGCAAATGAAAAATTATCTAATGTTTACTTTTTTGAAATTTAGGAGACATCTACAGATGCACTTTTACAATTGCAAAACTGATTTCAATTATTATATTATGTGTTTACATTTATAATTGCAGTTTAGTAACAAGCTTTTGCTGATAGCTTATTGGAGATTGAGAAACTGAAGACCCTTTATTAATAACCTACGGACATTTCTAACATCAGATATGATGATTTTTAATAAACTGAGAGGCACACAAGCATTTTAAGCAATTCATTAATTAATATTAACCCTTTATAAAGAGTGACTTATTAAAACATTACAAGTAAGTAAAGGTGTCTGCTGGCAAACTGAAATTAAAAGTTGTTTAATGAAACCCAGAACCTGCTTATTCACTACAGTGTACTGACCATTCAAAATGACTATATAGCATGAAACTCTTGCTTTAACAAGCTTTGACACATGCATTTGAGGACAACTAATGAGGCCATAGAACCAGCTGTTATAATGTTTCTCTCATAAAGTTATTCATGTATGCAGTGTCTCTGCGTTGCCTACACTGAATCAATCAAATGTCATTTAACAAGGAAGCTGCAATAATAATGATTAGTACTACTTGATAATAGATGACAAAATAGTCTGAAATAGAGTTTTTAGATGGCAAGGAGCTGATTAGCTTGCCTGAAATCCATGTTACCATAATGCCAACGAGCAGCAGACACAGGTAGAAAACCTCTGTAATTTGTTAAAAGTAAAGCAATTTGAAGAGTAAAAGTATGTTTTGTATGTTTTTACTATTGTTAATAAATATTGTAACATAGACCCGTGTTGTGAGCAGAAATATGTGCACAATGTTGCAGACTGCCTTATTGAAAATGTTATTTAAGTATGGGTTGGCACTATGAATGTGAATATGTTTAATAGTGACTTTTATCCGGTGGAAAGTCATGATGTTGAAGCACTCTATACACAGCCCAGAGTCATAATCCTGCAAAATGATTTTCATTTTTTTATGTATTTATTTTATTGTATGTAGAATAGTTAAAATTGCAAACAGTAAATAAACTTGAAAGATTAGACATGGGATAGCTTAGTGGCGTTACTGTCATGACATAGTCAAAATTCAGGGTAAATTAACTCTTTTTACAGTCAGACTCATCACAAGTCTCAACACTATAGCCTGAAACATTCACCCAAATAGTTTAGGAAGCCTTATTCAAATAAATAAATTGATGATAATGAATCATTACATAAAAATAATTCAGTGTTTGCGCCCATTGGCAGTTTATTCCCGTTACATTTTGGGAAAGTGGCAGAAATATGACTTCAAGACAGTTATATATTATGTTCATTATTTATAATATTTGTTTACGTATTTAATTAAGCTCTCGCTGCAGCAAACACGTTTTGAAAACGTGCAACTTTTACTTTGAAGGCGAGCTGTCTCTGTTTCCGACTCTCTACTTCCTTTACTCGATGTTCATTATTAAAGTTGGATAACAGAACAAGCTGATGTTTTGGTGCTGAATTGCATTGCACGTGTTCATTCAATGCGACAATAACAGACAAAGCGTTAACCGCGTTTAGGCAGCATCGGCTAGAGAACAACGAACTCACACGTAGCAGAAGACATTTACATGAACACAAGTAGACAAATGAGATTAGGTAATAATCTGACATTGTTCATTTTACAACGTGAACAATGACAAATTAATTATACTTTGTGCACAGACCGTGGAGATGCATTATAAGATGCTTCTCTTTGACACTTGAGAGGATGAAACACTTGCTGCTCAATTCATAATGTCTAATTTCATTGACTGACACACTCACTTGGCATTGACAAGGCTTTATTCAATATTTCAGTTTCACTTCATACCTCTGTGGGGGTGCAGGCCTCTCCAAAACTCGCAGGTCCAACCTGTGTGCATGTACAACTGATCAGAACAAGGTTCTCACTGCCTCGAGAACAATGGAGAAAACTAAAACAGCATTTGGCAACAACAGCCATATCAACATAAATACCTGTAAGCAAAATAACATTTTCAAAATAAAATTCCCTGTCTATGTAAGTTTTATACAATTAAGTACATTGGAGCTGGTAAACTGACAGATGAGGTCGACAACAGATGAGGTGTCGTTGATGGTTGGTAGAAAAACGCAATATGCATCATTTCACTTCAGTCTAGAAACATCCATCAAGTGCTCATGGGTAATCTCAACATTATACAATTGCAATAGTTTTTTTTTCTTCATGCAGGTTAAATTAATACGCCTTTTAAAGTTTTAATCCAATGTCAATCATAAAGTTCTGCATAATTCAACTGATTGTTCTAAAACTAAGAACACACACTGTAATAAATAAAAAATGCTTAAAGTTTGAAGGGCTATTGAACCGCTATAGTGCTGCATATAACCTTCAGAAATGTCTTTAAAATCTGTAGAAATGTTTATAGAATAATGTGACGCACCACTTTTGAAGCCCACAATTTGTGAACCATGTTCCCCATTGATGCTTCCAGTGAAGCACCAGAAGAACCTCAGAAATCACATTGGATGGGACATCATTGTAATACAAATGCCAGAAAGTGGGGTGAGATATGTACTTTTATAAAGAGTTGTGTTTGTTCTAGAGAGTGATACAGTGTTGGATATTTATGTGATTGACAAGGAGAGACAGTGGGAGAGAAACAGATGAAATAAGTGCTTTGACTTTAGGTCCAGAGAAATTTGTTAACAAGCAAAGACATCTGTTTTACAAACCTGATGGTCTAATAATCAAAGCCACGCTGGGTAACTTCACATGTAGGCAGCTCCAAGTAGCGGAAAGATACACAGTAATTTTCTTAAAAACATATTTTCAAGAAATCTTTTTTCATCTTTTTCATCACTAGACAACCACACGCTTGCTTGCTGCTGTTACCATTTTCCTAAATTTGTCACCTATTGTCTTGAAAAAGATCCGTGGGCTCTCAATGCAGCTTCACTTTGTGTTTTGGGCTGAAAAACAAATCCTTTATCAACAACTTACCTAGTGTAGCTTTAAAGGATAAGGGTGGTACTATTCTTTTTTTTTTTCTTAATGTTAATAAATCCCATTTAAAGACCAAAACCAACAATGCAATTGTGTGTTCCTCAATACTTTCCTACTACTTCCTGACCCCGTATGTGGCCCATTTATACCTCCTAAACACATACATAAAACAGAAACAAATATAGTTTTGTTGTTGTTGTTAAAGGTCAGTAAATTCCTATAACAGCTGGGCACTGTTTTTTTTTTTTTACAACAAATGTTACATAAGCAGGAAGGAGCTTTACGACACTCAGGAAATAACCTGTGCCAGCCAGTCCTCGTCAGTATGATCAATTCATTGTAAGTTTTGGTCTTGCAAATGGGTTGAAAAATGTAGAATATCTGCAGCCTCATCCTTTAACTGACAAACTGATCAGATCAAATAAAAGCAGTGAGGACAAGTACAAACATCTGCCCCACATCATCTTTCTCAAGGCAGAGACATTTGCACATCTTATTTCTTCCCGGAGACAAGTTCAAATGCGTCAGCTGAATGCTTCCTGATGCAACGACTGGTACAGCAGCCAACAGTGTTGTATGCACACTGCTACGATGTAACACAGAGAGACATCTTTTTGGCCATGAAGTGTGAAAAGTGGACTACTACTGGAGGAAAGGGGAAACCGCTATAAAACAATCTACAGTAGCACTGGCACTTGGACAATTATCATCTTAACAGTGACTAAGCACAAAACGAAGAGCTGCTGTTCCAATTTGTGTTTGGTATTTTTGTTTGTGTGGTGCTATCATCATTATCCCCCTCAGTCTTTTGGGTTTTTTTTCTTCAGTTAGAAGAGCCCACTTAGGTCTCCACTTTCCCATACGTGCCCTCTGGAGGGCGATACTGTTTGGGGAAGGCCTTGAGCTGGAGAGCGTTAAAGGCGTATTTACGACATCCCACATTCTTCATGGTGTTCTCTCTCCTGCAGCCCTCACTGTGGAGAAACAGAAGCTATGCATTATTTACTTTTCTAATGACCTTTTGATGCAGGGGCAACAAAATCGGTGAGGTTGATGACTTTCGTCATCGTCGGCTGACCTGCGCATACAGTCCAAGGCCTGGTAGAAGACCTGTGGGGCGAGGGCGTGCTCCTGCTGCAGGATCTGACACTGCTCCAGGGTCAGGGACATGGCTGTGCGGTCCTTGGCACTCTTACAGCTGGTGAAACGCACTCCGTTCAGGCGGCGACATGCCTTCAGGGTTAGAAAAAAAAAAAGACAATCAGAGGAGGAAGACAGAGCTTTTAAATTTGCACAGATGAAGACATGAGAGGCGTGTACCTCGGCTGCTTGCCACAAAATCTCCACATTCTTGCTTTTCTTGGCGTTCGCATTCTGGCTCAGCTGTTTAAGCAGCTCGGGCAGACTGGTGGTACTGCGAGAGCGAGGCAGGCCTGAGGAGAGAACAGAGGAGGAGTGAGGTGAGTTAAATACGAGAACAGGGAAATACAATTTTTTTCCTTTGGATAAAAGTGTTTTGCATGCATGTATGTAAACTCACAGTCTTCTGGCAGGACCTCTTTAAATTGGTCGTAGTAGGAGCTGAGGCGAGTGGTGCTCTCCTTGTTGATCACCTCTTGTAGTGACGTGTCTCCAAACCTGAAGGCACATTTGGGATATTAGAGCTGAAATCTGTCATTACTATCACACTTGTCCTCCTTTAATAAGTCATGTCATTTCAAAATATTTCATCGCTGTACTTCAACATGCAGGTTTAATGTGTTATCCAGGGAACTGATGCTTTTTAATGTCATATTCTCAAGCCAGTTCCATTCTCTTTAAACCAGCAGCCTTGTTCTAATCACTACATCTATTCAATCCTCATTCAAACCTCATTTGTATTTTCTTCATTTTCAAATGTTCATCATGTCAAATACATTGAGAGGCACCCGGTGAATAAAGAGTAGAAACATAACCATTTGACTATAATAAAACTTCAGGACTGAACAGGTCATAAATACAATACATCACTGTGTTATTCATTTTGATTAATTTTCTTATTTACACTGTGAAGTTTCCTTTTCTAATAAATACCAACATTGTTCTTTTTCCTATTTCAAACCTTCAAAGTTTCTTTTCTAATAAATTTTGGGTTTTTAAAAAAAGTAGGCATGTTAAAAATGAATATTCTTTTTTCCTCATGTCTCAGATCTTATAAAAAACTAGACTAGACTATTGAATAATTGAACCATGCCAAATTTATCCAACAGTTATCCAACCTGATGTTTAAAGAGTGAGTCATTTTGATATAATGACTATTCCTCTTTTTTACGCACTCAGATACATAATTAATAATGAATAATTATTACTATTAACTTAGTAATAGTAATAATAGGAAATTCAGTTTTTTTGATGATCTTGATTTGAAATATTTCATTTAAAAACTATAAAACTTGCTACAATGTCTAAAAATGTATACCTATCCAGCCAAAATTGCCATTTTCCCCTCTGGTGCCCTTTCTCTTCTACATTTTCTTTCTGTCTTCAAGCCCTCAACCTTTCCTGTCCTCTGATCTCAGGCACTCACTTCTCAGCCAGCGTCTGCTGTTCGTTGATTCCCACATTGAACAGGACGGGCTGCACGCGCAGCAGCATCCCGTTCTGGATCTCTCGTGGCAACGTGTCGAACATCGCCCCGGACATGGGAACCCTGACATTGAAGCCGTTCCTGTTTCCTGTGATCACCGGCAGCATGTCCGGGGCGAAGCCTGAAGTTGCCTGGGTAACTTTAAATGTGACATTTCTTAGGTCCATCACTCCGACGCTCATATCCTCCAACATGGCCAGCTCCTCACCTTTAAGTCACAAGGAGTCATCACAGAAACACAAAGGACAATGACATTATTAGCTCAGCCTCAAGGATGTTATGATTTGGTCTTGTATGTTTGCTTGATAGCACAAAATCTGCTGAACAGATTTCAGTGAAACATGGTGAAAAGTTAGGGCCATGGGCTGAGGACCCATTTGCTCTGGCTAAGGTTACCATAAGTGCTGAGCAGGCCCTCATACTGCACCAGTAAGCCGATGGTGTGTAGCTGCCTGAGGAAGCCTGAGTCACAGAGAGAGTTCCTCAGTTTGATAATGAAGCCGCAAATCAGCGCCGTCAGCTGCAAGAAGCACAACTCATATCAATACGGTCCAAAAACTACGAATGTATGAAAAAGACAGAAGAGGTAGGAGGGTGAAGACACATGTGGACTGACCGTCTGACAGAAGACAACGTCGCGGCGGTACTGCAGGGTGAGGCTCATGGCGATGGTGGGGGCGCTGTCCTGCATCAGCAGAAACACCATGGCCTTCTTGGCTTTGTCGCTCATCAGAGAAGCACATTCCGTCAGCGTGGTGAGGAGAGGGTACAGAGCGTCGCTCCACTCCCCTACAGACACGGCACACATCGCGTAAAACACTCGTATACACACACAGGGAGGGGGCAGACACTGACGAAAAACGTATGACATCTTGCAGATGTCCTGGAAATATTTTCTTCTTTTTTTTAATTAGTTAAGATTGATTACACAATATCTAAATACATTTTTTTCCTATTGTAAAGAGTTCTATTTGACACACAACTAACACATGACATAAAGCCGTAAATTAACACTTCAAACAATCAAATGGCAGGAATACTTTTCTTTTTTCATATCATAGTGAATTTTTAGGTTTAATACAGAATGATTTGTAGAGGAAGTAATGCTCTCACCTGGGGACGTTTTTTCTACCTCTGGGCTGATATCTACGAGTGAGAGAAACGTTTTGTTGAAGATAAGGACACAATTCCACTTCTGCGCAACATTATACTTCAGATTTTAAACATCTAGCGACACTGAAGCAGTTAGCATGACTAGGAGAATGAACCTACAGGTGTGAAAGACATGCAGGAGTCTGGTGAGAGAATGATGACGATGACGGCTGTTCCTGGTTACAATGGATACCTCATTGGAGCACCTACAGCAGTATGTGTCTGCGTACCTTTCTTAGTGTTACCCGATTCCTCGGTGGCGAGCAGGAAGACATCCTCCGAGCTACTGTCGCTCTGGAGTTTGTCTCGCTGAAGCAGCCTGTCCACCCTCTGGATCACACACTCCAGGCTCTTATTCACATTGAGCCAAACCTTCTCCTGCACACAAACACATTACAGATGAACATTTAAAAAACAAAACACATGAATACAGACATCAAAGAGGCAGATGGATTTTGTCTTACCCAGTCCTCCTCATGCAAATCTGCCTGCAAGGAGGAGCGCTTGTTTTTACTCCCTTCGCTGCCCTCCAGAGGAGCTGCGTGGCGAGAAGGCGAGGTGGCAGCACGAGATGGGGAGGTCGGGTGGCGGCAGGGGGAGCGTGACGGGGAACGAGAGGAGGGTGAAAGGGAGGAGGAGGATGGGGACGGGGTTTGCAGAGTGCACTCTGGGCGGGCGGATGCCAAGGCGAGGATGGCTGAGGACAGCAGCTTGGAGTCACACACGTTCACCAACTGACGAGTCTGCAAGAGGAGCGGGAGAGGACACAGAGTGGTGAAATGTAGTTGTACTTTCAAAAATGTAATTTGAAGACATTTTAGCGTGCAAGAACTGCTTATCATTTCTATTCAAGTGTTGAGATAAAAAGTTGAGAGGTCGAAGAAGCCAGAAGCAAAGGGAGAATGAAAGAGTAAGATCAAACAGAAAATAATCTACATCTCAGCAGTTGATTAACATGCTCCAGATCCGCTGAGCGCCCTCCCACCTTCTCTGATAGGATGGCCAGGGTTCTCTCCAGAGCATTGGCAGAGCGCTCCTTGGCGGCTCGTGACAGACGTTCAGTGTAGTAACACACTTGTGTCTTCAGAGTGTTTATTTGACCGATCAGCTCCTTCGCTTTCACAACATCCTGAGGCTGGTATGCCATTCCTTTAGAGCCAGAACCAGCAGAGCTTTGGGTGTGTGTTGAAGCGAGTGTGAAAGACAAAGACAGATAAAGAAGATAAGTATGGAAGACACAGCAATGACAAATAACACACAAGAATCTTACGGTACACTACTCGTCACCTCACCTTTCCTCCTCATAAGTGCTGATTGAGTGAGGCAAAACACACAGCAAAAAAAGATGAATTAACCACTCATAAAATCAAACACCACTGTGAAGCTCATGTATTTTCTGTTTTGCTCTACTCACTGTTTCCTGGCTTCTTCAAGCCTATGCAGCAGTTTTCGGAGGCCGCAGCCTTTAAAGCCCTGATGATGTGCTGCAGGTGCACCAATAGTCACAACATCGTACGTCCGGTCTGATCAGAGGACAGTAATAAAGAAAATGCAATAAGATACTGACTAAAGAATATTATTAAAACCTTGGCCACACATATGTATGCAGTATAAATACCTACCATAGCCAGACTCTCCCTGTACTCTCATCCTCTGGATGTGCAGATTGGTAGGAATAAACTCCAACTTCCTCTCAGCTTTCAAGGTACTAGACTTAAAAGAAGGACCTGAGAGGGAGCAGAAAGTAAGAAAGTGGTTCTTTGTATCTGTAAATAGCGTAACAAGTTAAAGATACGTCCTAATGTGATATTTCACATGAAAATATAAATATGTAAGATGTTGCACTGTTGGTTGTGTGCAATTTTGCAACATTTATATATTTTTACTTAAAGGGGAACTCATCAATTTAGTATTGCACTTCCTTAAAATTCTTGCATTTATGAGAGACAAAAAAAGAAAATTTTCCAAAGTTGATGTGGAAAAGACACCTGAAAGATTCCTTCACTTAGAATAAGCCCTTCATATCCACATATGGAGAGGGTCCTCTTCACAGAGCGAAGCCATGCTGCCCCGCCATGTTTCTACAGTAGCCCAGAACGGACAAACCAAACAATCTAGAAAGAGCCTTTTGTGATTTTACTTTACCCGAAGGCCACTGTAGCTCCACGACACTCTTGTTGAACTGCGGTAACGTGAGCCACAGAGTGCAAAACCATGGTACCGCCAGCCACCGTCTGACTCCAGTTGCTCCTTAAGTAGTGTTGTTATGGAAAGGATGGCCTCTGAGCGAGGAGAACGGAGCTACCACGGTTTTGCACATTATCGCAGTTTTTGAAGGGGAAGAAATCAGCGAAGGGGTATTCAGTCGGTTGCGATCTGCAACCACACTGCTAGATGGCACCAAATCTTACACACTGTCCCTTTAAAAGCGTCTTTTAGTTCGACCTTTTGAATGGTAAATGCCCACATACATCAAACGCAAAGCTCGCAGTTTGTAAAGCTTGCTTTCTATTATAAATGTGTAGAACTCCCTGTGACTGATTGACTTGGACATGTATTTTTTTTAGATTGAATTGGTGCAGTGCCCCCTTAAAATGATGTTATGAATAGCTTGTGTTTCTAACCTTTGTATTCGTGCAGGTCACTTATGGTCTCCTGGTAGGTGAGGATGATGGTCTGATACTGAGTGATGATCTGCCTCCTGAGGTTCTCCCAACATGCAGACAGCTCGCCCAGTTCCTCCAGCTCACACACCCTGCACAACACACACACACACACACACACACACACACACACACACACACACACACACACACACACACACACACACACACATTTACGATTGAGACATCCAACCGATGCACTGATGATGCCACAGCTGTTAGAGCCGCTTGTTCAATTAAGGTCTGCAGCTGAGCAGCTCCAACTTCTCAAATCACCTACATCACAAGCAACCATTAGTAAGAATGGCAGCAGTGGGAGTCGTACTGATAATGTGTCTTTGACCATATGATGATGACAATATTATAATAAAGAATATACAGTTCATGATATATCACACAAAGGACACACTCTGTAGATTTCTTTCTTTCTTTCGTTTCAAGATAAAGTTAAGACTCCGAATGGAGTCCAAAAATATAATTATATTGGAAACAAAATGTTCTTGCATAATTTTTAATGAAATACTGTCGTTTCACAAATTAAGCAACATAAACTACACCACAAATATGTGTTTTTTACATGATACTTGATGGAAAACTGGACAATGATATGCACTTGTCAATGCCAGTACAAAGCAGCGCATGAGATATTAAATAAAGGAAAAGGAAGGGGAAATAAAAAGACCAAAGACTAAAAGGTGAGGCTGGTGGCCGAGACAGAGACAATCAAAGTAAAAACAACCAAGAGACAGAGAGTTGGACATTGACATTGCTTTGCTTTGAAGGGTCACTGCACTACAACACCCTGCTGCTCCTCTGCAAAAATGTTAAAGCCTCTGATCAATAGTATCCATTTTCAGACTTTACCTGACGGCGTCTTCCTCCAGCAGCAGCTTGACAAACTGTCGAGGAATATGCAGGGAGAGCACACTCTCCGCCATCTGCTCCAGGATCCGAAGGTGGTTGCCGTCGGTGGTGGGGAGCCGGTACATTCGAGACATGACGCCCCCAAACACTGAAGCAGACCAAAAACATACCACCACAGCCGTGTATTACCATCACATGGCTCGCAATCCAGACTGTTACTAAACTCCCGCTTAGAGGAGGTTGATATCTAGTTTAAATAGACACACACTCACCAGCTTTTAGCAATGGGTCTTTACACAGAGATGAAGACTTGGATTTAATGCCCATGGATTCAGTCAGGCTTTCATCAACGGGGAGAACCATCTGACACACACGTGCACAAAAAGAAACTATGATGTTTGCCCAAAGAAAACCTTTTGGGCCGTTTGTGACCTGTTATTGAAAACAATACATCCAGAAATAGGCTGAGGGTGGTGATACTTAGACAGGCAAAACAATGTGAGGTTAAATAGATTTTCTGTGACTGCAACTAATATATTAATCATCAATTAATCAGCCCATTACTTTCTCAATTTCGTCTTCATTTGGCCTAAAACAAAGTCAGAAAAAAGTAAGTAGACGGCCATCACCTCAGGTGATGTCATTCAGTTGCTTGTTTTGTATAACCAACAGACAGAAACTTAAAAATAGCTATTGTTTCATCACATAAGACAAAAGAAGAAAATGCTCACAACTGAGAAGCTGGAACTGCGGAATGTTTAGTATCAATCAAATAATCAATTAATCACCCCAACATTCAGTTTTAATACTTTCACGGGAAAAAAAAATGTTGCAAACAGAAATATTTCTGTCCTGACTCACTTTTTTTGATCACTCACCCTTCCATTAACAGTGTCTCCTCTCTGTAATCTTGCAACCGGAGCTCTCTGCTCACGGTTCTCCTCTATCTGCCAGGCGATGACAGTGATGTTCCCAACCCGGTTGTTCTCTGCTGACCTGAACCACAGTGACATTGACTAAATTAAACATCCCCGAACCCAAATATCATTTAGTCACCCAGAGAGGAAAAGGGGCACAGTGTGTTGTGTCAGCCTGTTACCTAAGCGTCAGGTGCAGTCTGTGGTGTTTGTCCTGCAGCAGCTCTTTCACAGAAAACATGGCTGAACCAAGCATGTACATCTGTCACATAAACACACACACACACAAAGGATTTAGAGGATTTCACCCAGATAAGTGTAGACTATTAAGGATTTAGTAGATAAGAACTTTATTCACTTCCTAAAAGGAAATTTGAAGACAGTAGAATTGGGGCTTACCGTGCCCTGTGTGCGGTCCTTTACATCGTAGACAGACAGCTTGACCTGAGTCTGCTGAGTGATCAGAGAGTCCTGAAAGAACGCCACGCTGCTCAGGAAGATAGGGTTACTGGTGCCCTGAGGACAGACAGAGAGACAGAGAGGGAGAGAGACAGGGAGCTCAACTGGTTTTGAAGTCTCCAACAGCGGGCAGTAAGCAAGGGAAAGCGACCAGTGGTGTACCTCTATGATTTCAGTTTGAGCATGCTTGGTCCAGAAGGCCTGGGGCGGAGTGGTGCAGCTGACGGCGACGAAGCTGGTTGGCTTACGGTCCAGAGAGGGAGTGACCAGCTCGCTGCAGGCTGCCGCAACATAGAAACACAGGGAGAGATTACAGGCGGTGGGATTTAATGGTGGGATGGTCTCTAATCCTTGGCCATGGGAGGAATGTAATACTGTATTTTTGCAGCACTTGTTTACAGTAATGCTTCCAGGTTGAACAACGGATAAATTGAACAAGTCGTTGCACACAAATGATGTTGTCACCTCTTGAGCCAATCAATGACCATGTGTCAAGATCATCCAAAGCAGCATCAAATGATGTTTTTGCCTAATTATGGGCAGCTGTAAACATATATATATATATTATATCAACTTAAACTAATGTGGTGAACATGATAGCAAACAGTTGCATATTTACAGACATGGAACAACATCATTGTTCATTTGGAGTTGTGTGTCTGAGTGAATGTGAAGTCCAATATCCTTCTTGGTCTCTGCCAACTACTGAGAGAAATTCAGTCTCTTTAGCTGCTAATTGCTCCACTTTTAGTAGTAGTAGTAGCCAATTTTGTCTTTGAGACTTTGAAAATCTCATAAAAAAACATGTATTAGCGTAGTTTTAAAGAACAGGGTTTAAGTGTTATTCTTTATTTTCTTATTGTCAACAAATCCTAAGAAAAGACCAAACCAACAATGCATTAGTCTGCCTTTCAATTCCTTTTTGAAACCCTCATTAATGTACACTGTAGTTTTTTAGAGAACATTACTTAAACAGAAGTAAAAAGTGCATTTGTTGGGGACTATTTTCATCTGGGGCTTAATACACATTTGGTGCACTATTCAGTTTTTGCTGCAACAGCTGTATGTGGGATTGACTCAAAATGAACAACAGTGTAAATAAATCATAATGAATGAAGACGTCAGCCGGTGCAGCGGTGTTACTCATTAATGTGTTTTTGTGTGGAGCAACAATGGAGGAACAATAAAGAGGAATGAGCTGCATCGGGCTTTGGACACACAGACCACACTTGCCTGTGTGGTTACTAGGATCAATTCATTGTTGGTTTTGGTCTGGTAATGCTCAACTACCTTGGACTCATTAGGCCTACTGGTGTCAATGATGCGGACTCTGTCAATACAATAAGTTCTAATAAGAGAACACATAGTCTGCTCCACATTCAGTGTGCAGCGGTGCATTCATGGCTTCTTCCTCAATTTATTCTAAAGGAGAGAAAAAAGGCAATTCCTGCCAGTTGATGATCAGTCAAGGGTGATACGTTTGAGCGTGAATTGACTTTTCCCTTTGGAATCGGTGTCCCTGCACCACAAAGGAGGCATAGCAAGTGTTTGTGCGTGTTACCTTGTACTCTTCTCCTTCAACTTACCCACACTAAACTCCAGCACAGGCTCGTCTGGATCCTGACTGTTGCCTGTAGGACAGAGAGAAAAGAGGAGGGGGGGGCTCTTTTTTAACGTCCTGGTATTTCATCGCCAATGAGGTAAGCAGGTCACCATGGTAGCAGTTACTTAGTTACCCGATAGAGCCAGCCCCATCATCTCAGCTGAGAGATCAAACGTGTTGGCCCGGTAGACCGACCACGGCCGATGGCGGGGGCTGCGCTCCTTCCCGGACATGGTGGGTTCACGGTGGTGCTGAGGATGGATTTTTAGAATAAGAGGGCTGAAGAGTGGTATGATGTCGAGCAGACTCAAAATCAAAACTCCGTCTGTCACGTCAGTCCTTTGAGGTATTGGCTGGTTTCCCTTGCGTGTTGATCTGAGTGCTCACACGTTTGGCAATGTTAGGTCTGAAAGAAGAAAACAACAAAGTGATGCAGCTGATACAGACTGGGCAACTATTTGATACTAATGTCATCCTTTCATTGAGATGGCAGCTGAGCTCAGAGAAATTAGACAGAATTAGAAAGCTGCTGGTAATTAGCCATGAAGGTTGCTGCGGAAATGCTCAGCATCACATTACAGTCTTCAATACACAAGGTTAAAGCGATGAATAACTAATGGCGGTTGGATGTCTTGGCATGATGCTCCATTGTGAGATGAGCAGGGATTGAGGGTTGAGTAGTTTCCTGTCAGTGACAACTTATCTCGCTCTCTCTGATAATGAGCTAATGCAAGCAGTGGAGGGAAAAATCAGTGGGGGGAAAGTGTGACTTTTCACACAGCTGTAGGAAAATGAAACAGCACACTGAATCTTCACCTTCTATCTTCTGGTGCTATTTGTGCTTTCCTGGTGTTTTTTCACCTTTCTGACAAACTAATGTCAAACAAACATGCACAGACAGATATATAATGAGGTAAATGTATGCATTTTATGCATTAAGCCAATCCGCTCCAGGCATAACATTCCAGGACACTGTGGAAATCTTAACTTATAATAAAGTATTTAATGCCTTGGTCCTGTTTAGGATGATTTGTTTAGTCTGAGGATCTTTGTGTCTAAACAGTGCATAATCAAAAATAAAGCGCCTCTAGCAGCCAATAAAAGACACACACACACACACACACACACACACACACACACACACACACACACACACACACACACACACACACACACACACACACACACACACACACACAGTTTCAAGTGTTTGATGCGACAAACAATGTATGTGTTGGACAGGAAGTCATTTAAATCAAAAGGATTCATCTAAAGGAGCATGAATTTTTCTCTGATTCTTCAAATCTTTGAGTAATATTGGAAACCTGAAAATGTCACATAAATGTACCATAATAATTTGTCATGGACTAGTGTTTCTAACATGACATTTTGACCTGCCAGTGGTGTAACACAAGAGGAGAGGGGGTCACTGAAATCCCCAACAATCATCCTCTGGGGGCTATGAATATAAATACCAAACTAGATAGTAATCTGACCTGCAGTTCGCTAATATACTGCTCTAACACGAGTAGTTGATGTTAAACAAACTGACTGGAAATGCTTAAAATCTCTCCATATCTAGCATCCAACAGAGAATTCAATAAAATCCCTCTTTTATTTTATCATCAGTGCAACTGTTACAACCGTCACAGGTACAATGTTCTCATTTTATATATAACTATTACTCCACAACATCCAGTAAATGCTTGTGATGCACCGCATAGTGAAATTCCGATGCTCATTTTGGATGACACTGCAAAACCACGGCGTAAAGAGCTGCTCGTGTTGTTAACCGAATAACACGGCTCCTGCCAAATTTATGTGCAACAGCGAGAGAAGAGGAAACTGAGACTGTGCCAAGTGGTGGAAACACTACGGTGAGGGTGAGAATCAGCAACAAGACAATCAAGCTGTCAGTATATTTATTTACTTGTCCTGCAAGGCACAACTAAGCACAAATATGAACCAGAGGAGAAGTAAGACACAGAGGAAGAGGGAGAAAAAAAGGACGCGAGAAGGAAATGTGAAAGGTTAAGAGGAAAGGAAAAGGATGCAGCAGGTAGTCTGATGACTAACCTGAGCTGAAAGGTGCTTCAAATTGCCCTAAGAGGTAAATGTTTACATTTCCTGTGGCATGTCAGACTCAGTTAACATTTCCTCTTTAGTGCTTGTGTGTGTGTGCCACACAAATCACAGTGATCAAGTGGCATAAATTCCTCTCCCTCTCAGCCGTAACATACACACCCCTGGTGGATTGAGGGCATATCTGGTACCGTGAGTGTCTGTCTGTCTTTGCCATTACACCGACGAAAGGAGAACAAATGTGTGTGTGTGTGTACCACTGTGCATTCATGTGTAAGGCCTTCAGCATCCGAGGTCTATTTTTATACGTCGTGAATGTGTTTTGACGTCACATGCCACGCACAAACGAACTCAAAGTCATGTGCGTAGTCACACACGCTAAATCCAGAGTGTGAGCGTGACGCTCTCTGCCAGCTTAATCTCTGTTTTGGCACCTTCGTGGGAGACCATAACAGATGACAATTACGGATGCTCTGCCTCATTACGCTGTGTGGGAGTCTTTGTCAATGAGAGCTGTCTTTTAAAATGCTGTAATCTGCCAGGGGCACTGTGGGAGGCTCTCTAGGAATCCCACAGTGGATCTAATGGAAAGCCACAGGGAGCCTCAGATCATCACATCTGTCCGCCACATGAAGTCTGCTTGATGAAGGACAGAAGGCCTGGGAGCAAAGCTCAAACGTCTTGTCAATTAACTGATCAGTGGATGGAAAATTGATTAACAACAACTTTTTAACCGTTTATTACAAAAATGACAAACTGTCTCTGGTTCCACCTTGCAAAGATTTGCCATTTTCATTTGTTTTACATCAAAACTGAATATCTTTGGATTTTGGACTGTTGGGCGGACTGTTGTAGACATCCCGTGCCATTCTATGGAATAAATGACTAATCGAATAATCATATCAATCAATCATGAACTAAACTAAAATGTAAAAAATAAGATTTTATTAATTAATCTGCTGATAATTTTCCTGACTAATCAGTTTTAAAATAGTGAAAAATGCCCATCACATTTCTTACAAAGTGACTTCTCAAAGTGCTTTTTTTATTCGACCAACAGTTCCAAAGCCGATAATATTGAAATTATAATGATGTAATTCAATGAAGAGCAGCCTATTTTCATTTATAAGAAGCTGGAACCAGAGAACGTTTGGTATTCTTGCTTGAAAAACGACTTGAAATGATTATTAGATTACCAACGATTCAGCAAGCAGCCACACTGATGAAGTGCCACTGAGCAAAAGGCGACCTTTGACCCCAGATAGGTGAAACAGGTCAGAGGGAGACTGACAACTATGGTTTTCCAGCTTCAACAAAAGAAGAAGAAAATATAGTATACATGCAGCAAGGATGCAAGTGAGGTAGTAAAAGCAGAGAGGACAGAGAGGATTCAGGTGGGACTCGTGGTTGACAGTCCTCTGGGGCGGTCTGGAGACTAAACTGACCCAGTTAGTGAGTCTGGCGGCACACAGCTGGCACCCTACAGATGTTGTCGGCACCAGCTGCACTGCAGTGCCTCCCTCTCAGATGTCCTCATCCTTAACTCACTTCCTCCTCATCCCTTTAAATCTCTCCCGAATGTCCCCCTTCTTCTGCTTTGTCATCATCCCTCCCCTTTTTTCGTTTTGTGCTCCAGCCATCTCCCTTTTCCTGTAGCCATGGTGTCCCTCTCAATTTCAATCTATTGATCCTGCTTCGGTCCAGAGCTGAGCTGTGCTGATCTGATATGCAAACGTGTTCACTCCCAAGAGGAAAACATTTATCCGCACACAGAAACATGCAACCACAAGCGTGAGGAGGAAGTAACGTCACGTATAGAGAAGCTCTTGTTACCAAGACAGCAGAAACCTTTGATGATGACGATGATGATGGTGATGAATGAACTACAGGATGATGCTACAGGATCACACACAGAGTTAGTCTTTACTCCAGGTATCAGGACAAACACACACACACACACACACACACACACACACACACACACACAGATGCAGGAGACAGACAGAAAAAGAGGAGACAGTTAGAGGCGAGCCACACAAAGTGTCCTTTAGTTCCCTCTCTGTTATGAAAAGAGTGAAAACAATGATTCAACAGATCAAATCTAATCCTTTCCGCTCTGTTGGGAGCATCTGGGAGGCCTGCAATAGCGTGACACCGTTGCTTCATGAGCAATACATCCGGTTTTAGATGTAATGTGTATGACAAAAAAAAATACATATATGTAACATTATTCTCCATAATCCTACATGAACAGTCTCCTGGCCTTTTGTACCTGCGTGAAACAGGGTGTCACCCAGTCTGTTCAGCCTAGTTGTGCGCCAGAGCTGTCCAAATGGGAATCTATTTATGGCAGCATTGGCCAATAATACATTGACTTCTGGATACATATATATCCTCTGACACTCGGACAATAACAACTATTGCGTCATGATATGATGCTCATTCGGCGAGGCTGCCGCATGGTGCTGCATGACGTACAGCACAATAAACCACACGCCATGTATACGAATGGAAACAGATAAATGGACATTTGAGATGTTGCCGATGGCTGTAAACATGTCTTATTCCGCTCCTGCTGCGAGGTGCTGGTCTCGCTTTACGACAGCATCCACCGGTTTGAACAAACGCCCTTCGACAAACCGTTAAATGATGAGATGTCACATGAGAAACACACGCGAAAAAATAAATGTCATACCGTTTAGAGAAATGCGAAGGTGTCTTTTCATATTGATGCGCATCCTGGTTGCTACTCGACGATGTCTGCAGTCAAGACTCGCCCTGACTCCCTCTGACACATCGAGACGTAATAGCTGCTCGGAGATCCTCCTCCCCTCCACAGGGGGGCGCGGTCGGCCTGGTCTGCAGGGAGCCTCCGTCCCACCACAAATAACCCCTCACGCTGCTGCAGGTGGGTTAGTACCTTCATGGAGAAAGCGTGGGTGTTTTCACATTGAGCCAAATAACAACATCTCTGTCAATTGAATACTATGGAGGCGCACGTTATGATTAATACGAATAATAAATACCCACTGTGAGTCACAGTTGATCTGGCTAAAGCAGCTGTTTAATCCAAAATAACTTTATTTTTTGTAAAGTTGTTGTTTGTCATAATAGATCCGTTTCGGATATTGTAGAGTATTGCTTTTTTTCAAGGGGAGGGTCCAAAGAAAGTGGGACTTGGTTTTTAATTAAATTAAAAAGGTGGTTCAACACTCAATCATTTTAAGATAATCTAAATCCCAAATGATTTCTTTAAGGAAAGGTAAGAAATTATGAAAATCACAATAAACGTATTGAAAGTCAAAATTATTTTCTAAAATTCACAATTTCAAAATTATTTAAAAACTATGAGATTTGAATATTCTTTTTACTGAATCAAATTTCATTGAAAAGTTGTAATGATGAAAATAAACGGTTTAGAGATACTTCATTCTGATATTGACATAATGTCTTAGATTACGAGATGTTTGGTTACTACAAACATTTGTGTCTACTGATTTGTTTCTATGTCGTGATAAGCATTGAATTCAAGAGGTAAACTGGTTAAATAATACAAAATTAAAGGAAGAAAACGCTCCACATTAGTCAAGAAATATGTTGTAATTCTTCATATTTGCGGTCTGAACCACCTTAGATAAATCAGCGGACATTTTTTAAGTTACAAGTAAGAGTGGAAACTCGTGTTGTTCGGGAAACTGGTGTCACCGAAACTCAATAGTGGTCCCTGAATGGCTCGCAGAAACACCGCGCCCCACCCTTTTTTATCTGCTTCAAGGTGACACCCAATCAGAGCCGGGCTCGGGGCCGCGCCCAGCCTGTATCGGAACTCGAGGACGCGCTGCAGGTAAAACAGGTGTGTTGTCCCGCAGTTTGAAGGAAACCAATCCGGACCATGCCACCCTGAGCTCCGAAGGAAAGTTCATTAAGGCTTCGCTGTTGAAGATGGAGTGAATGCAGGAACAATTGAAATCATCAACTTTCAGAGGAGAAGCTGAGTTTGTTCTCACCAGCTGTTTTTTCTTCTCTCTTGAATGTACATTTGAATGGAGTGATTGATATTCACATCAAGTTGGATTGCTGTGCACAATGGATTTACGAACGGGAGTTTTACTCGTCATTTTCACGTTTTCAAGCCTTCTGCATGACTCCAGAGGGGAAGTCCCACCCAAACCAACCGGCGGTGTCACGATTCTGCCGCCGATTAACCCCGATAATGGCCCCCAGGCGTTTCCAGACGCGGAAAAGGCGAATATGCCAGTGTTTACAATGGATTACTCAAGAATACAGATACCATTTGAGATCACTCTTTGGGTGCTGCTGGCTTCATTCGCAAAAATTGGTGAATAACAGTAGCATGTGCTGGTGATGGATTATTATTTCCAAGTCTCTGATTATGTTGTGACCTTTTCAGGCAGGTGGCCTTGTTCCTGTTTTTGAACCAAATGTCTTTTCTCAGGTTTTCATGTGTACAAAAAGATCACCATCTGGGTGCCAGAGTCCTGCCTTCTGATCACCATTGGTCTGATCGTGGGTGGCATCATGCACTCTGTGCATGAGGAGCCCCCTGCTGTGCTCAGCAGCAATGTCTTCTTCCTCTACATGCTGCCCCCGATTGTCCTCGACTCTGGATACTTCATGCCCACCAGGCCTTTCTTCGAGAACATCGGCACGGTCCGTCACACATCGGCTTCCCTGAGCCACATTCAATGTCTTCTTCTCCTGTAGAGCCATTTTGATGTCTTCCGTCTGTGTTTGCAGGTGCTGTGGTTTGCAGTGGTGGGGACTCTGTGGAACAGCATCGGCATTGGCATGTCCCTGTTCGCCATATGCCAGATCGAGGCGTTCGGCGTGCAGGACATCAACCTCCAGGAGAACCTGCTGTTTGCCTCCATCATTTCGGCCGTGGACCCTGTGGCCGTGCTGAGCGTGTTTGAGGACGTGTCTGTGAACGAGCAGCTCTACATCGTGGTGTTTGGAGAATGCCTCTTCAATGATGCCGTCACTGTGGTGAGTGGACTGAGGCCGAGTCCAACAAAGTGGGGTTGGTTTGTGTGTTTTTTAAAAACATTTGTTGTGCCCTTTACTCTAAGCTGAGACTTTCTGCAACACGTTGGCCTACTTTGACTTCCTCGGCTACTGCTTTTTGTGAAAACATGCAGAGCAATGAGCAAGTTGTCGTTACAAACTGTTCTTATTGTGTTAATGGCATTTCAGTGACCAAAAACACCTTGAGGGCACACTCAGGGGCCCACCATGCCAGTGGGCCTTTACCTGTGGAGAAATAAAATAAAGGTTCATTGGGAAAGTGCTTCAGCTAGTGTGGGAACAAAGCAGAATCAAACACTTATTGTTCACCATATTGCGCTCCACCTACCATTTAAAACCCAGTTTGAATCCTTAATTCCAATGCTGCTATTATATAAAATGGCAGATCCTCTATCTTTTTGTCTGAAGCTTTTCTATTCTTTCTCTTAACGGCTCAGCTCAGGTTTCACAAGATACCGTACGATTAGTTGACTCTTTCCTGGGTTAGTATGCCTGTATGAGAACATAATGTGTGTTTATGCACTGGCAAGATTGCTGAACAGATAAATTACAAAAAAATGGAAGTGAAGTGATGTTTTTAGATGCCTCCACAAAGATCGGAGCGGTATAGCGGTAGATGCTTGTTTGCTCAGATGCTGCCAAACCAGTTTCTAAAGTTGCGGTTGGCTGTAAGGGAGGAGTTAACGCTTACAGACAACATCGTCTGAAACTTCACTGAAATGAGCTCATGCTCAAATTTCTCCCCTCACCCTCTTGTTATTGTGTACACACACACACACACACACACACACACACACACACACACACACACACACACACACACACACACACACACACTTACCTGCTCTTAGCTTTGGTGTGGCTATCCTTTTGTTTAGCACACAGTAGCAGAGCTGATGTAGAGAGGGAAGACACACATTTACCCAGGAGACTGGGAAAGCCCAGTTATGGTCTGCACAGAAAGCTTTGTTTTGCAGAATTGCACCCATATGTAATATGTAAACAATATGTAATGTTTGCCAAAAGAATAACTACTTCCGATGGACTGCATCCACTGGTTAGGGGAAAGGTTGTAACAGCTCCACCTTTGACTGAGAGTGCCTTATCATCTGTGAAAACAGGGAACTGTTGCTGCCTTATATCTACATGCCGATCTACTTTTGATAAACGCTTGGCTTGTTAACCCTTGTGTTTGACAGGCTCATCCCAGAGTGTGTCTGGTATTCTGTATTTCTCTCAATAACGGCAAATCCCATGAAAAGACCCAACCAACAATGAATTGATCCACTGACACTCATTGTCCGTGTCGCCATATAGCTTATTCCTCTGTGCTATACACGCCATTGTTATCCAAAAACTAGTAAAAACACATCAGTGAGCCACATTGTTGCACTGGCTGGCATGTTCCTCTCTGGGATCTGTACTTAATTTAGTATTGTATCTTTTACAATTCTTTAGTCTTTTGTATCATTTACAATGTCTACAAATGTCTTGCTTGCTCTGAAAACGCACCGTTAATGGTGGCGTGCAGTCCGACAGCATATTTCAAACAACCACGCCACCGTGAAACGGCAGTGAGTTGCTCCTTGTTCTTTGTCAGAACAGGAGGAAAAAGAACAAAGCTGGTTGCTCTGGCAAATGCCCCATTTCCGTGAGTCATTTGGTGTGCTAGGTGAAATGAGATTATCAAATTGCAAACAGCGCAGAGTAAATATTCCACTAAATCACTGTTATCTGCAACTGTGTCATTAGAGGCCGCAGCCCCTGACACCACCCACGACCTCTCACAGGGATGTGTGGGCCGTTTGTGCGCGTGCATGTGTGCAAAGCTGCACATGAAAGACCGTGTGCCTGCATGAGCGCTTCATCATGCTTGTGTGCACGTTTTTTTACAGGTGCTGTACAACATGTTCAACTTTGTGGCGGAGATGCCGGTGGTGGAGCCGGTGGACGTTTTCCTCGGGGTGGCGCGGTTCTTCGTGGTCGGGCTCGGCGGGATGGGCTTCGGCATCCTGTTTGGCTTCACGGCCGCCTTCACCACAAGATTCACCTCCAAGGTCCGAGAAATCGAGCCGCTCTTCATATTCATGTACAGCTACCTGGCCTATCTGGTGGCCGAGCTCTTCGCCATCTCATCCATCATGGCGTGAGTAGATTCAAACATTTTTTTCTGGTTGAAATATTTCAATGGTGCAAGAATTCTGCGTAAACACAGCAGCTTTGCGTTTTTTCTTGCAGCATTGTGACCTGTGCTCTCACCATGAAGTACTACGTTGAAGAAAATGTTTCCCAGCGTTCCTGCACAACCATTCGCCATGTGGTCAAGATGCTTGGCTCCATCGCCGAGACCCTCATCTTCTTCTTCCTGGGGGTCGTCACCATAACAACAGAACACGAGTGGAACTGGGGCTACATCCTGTTCACGTTGCTGTTTGCTTTTGTGTGGAGGGGTCTGGGTAAGGAGAGGGCAGGGGGGTATTTTTGCTTGTCTGGGCATCTCATCATCGCCTTGTTGCACGATTAAAGGGGCCCTGTGGAGTTTTTGACCGCCAGTAGTGCTACAAAGCAATGTTTTTACGAGTGGGTCCCTGTCTAGTTTTTGTCGTGCACACACTCAAGGATGCACATGCACACACTTTGGTTGGTTTCATGCTGTCCTACTGTGCTAATCACAAGTTGTAATAAAGGCAAGGAAGCAGAAGACTGCCAACAAGCAACATGTATTTAAACGGTATAGGATTTAAAAAATTGCTTTGCAAATGTATTATGAGGGGGAAAATACATTTTTCATTTTAGTGACTAACACTAAATGTAAACATGACTTTTGTTTGTGTACAAGAAAACTCCACGGGGCACCTTTTTAACTGTTTTAGTGGCTATGAGCCGAAGGTCTGCTAAAATATCAAAACACTGAATTAAACTTTAACCCACATTTAAAAACGTTGTTTTGGCTGAACCTCGCCTTGCTCAAGTGATGCAACAAAGCTCACTGAAACAGGCTTGAAGCTGTAGAGGGCAGCAAAACAGTAACCCTAACCCTAACCCTTTTCAGCCTTGCCTTAAGTTGCTCATGTGTTTTGTATTTTACATTTTTGGTGAAACAAGCTGCTAACACAGCATTGATAAGTTATCAGTTAAATTAGTTGGTGCAGATTTCAACCTAAAATAACACCATAACGTTGCTCTTCCTCCCATCACAGGTGTCTTGGTGCTGACTCAGATCATTAACCCTTTCCGCACCATCCCATTTAACTTGAAAGATCAATTTGGTCTGGCCTACGGTGGTCTACGAGGTGCAATTTCATTCGCCTTGGTCTTCACCCTTCCTGAGAACATCGGCCGCAAGCAGCTCTTCGTCACTGCCACCATTGCTGTCATCCTCTTCACTGTCTTTCTCCAGGTAAGAGGCTGACTGTGTGCTTCTACTCAAAACATTTCACACAGTTGTTCGTTGCGAATCATTTGTCTTTTGAACTTAGCACGATATATATTCGTGTTTTGTCTTAGTATTAGACCTAATTGAATCAAATAGTCTCATTCAGAGAGAAACAGACTCAAGTTTAGAACACACCACATGATTAAAATTCCAGATCAGAATTTATTTCACTATCGAGTAATCTTGCTCTGCAACTCAATTTCAGACCAATTTCTGATCAAAATAACGTCTAACAGGTCTTTGTCCACCAAAATTACCAGAACAGCTTTTTGCTGCTGCAGTAAGGACTCTGGATTTTGTATCTTTCTATCTATTTAATGCCCAATCGTTGGTTAGTCAGTTGGGATTTTAAAAGTCCTCTAATATATTTTCTGTGTTCTGCTGAATCTGACCTTTCCCTTTCTCCTCCACAGGGCATCAGTATCCGACCTTTGATTGAGTTCATCAATGTCCGCAGAACCAACCGCAATCTTGACACCATCAACGCAGAGATTCACTGCAGGGTACGCTACAGATTGTGATTGTTGTAAATGTGGTGTGCCGTATATTACTTTGCGCACAGTGTTTACCGGTCTCATTTTGCTCTCAGCTCATAGAGCACACCATAGCTGGCCTAGAGGACCTCTGTGGACAGTGGAGCCACTTTTACTGGAAGGACAAGTAAGACCGTTCTGCTCATTCTGCTTAACAAGAAGCTTTTATTACCACATATTGATTATTTACATTCAAGTATTAAAGTACTCGTTGCTTCATATCATTACGCTTAAAGAGAAAGAATCTGCAGTGAAACTGGAAGAGAGATGGCAGTTTTAGTTTACCTGCTCTCAGTTTCCTTCTTTGGTGTTTTGTTAGACAATGCTATTGTTCACTCCCGGACTGTGTGGGAGTGTTGACAGCTAATCACACTTTGGTGTCGTGTTCATCTTCCGCCATAAGCAGTGACAGACGCTTTTCTTCCTAAAGCTCTGAAATGTTTTACTTTACTTAATATACTGAGTGTTTTGTGTTTTGGAGCATAATAGTTACCTGCATTAACTAATAACTACCTATTTCTTCATCTTTTAGTGAAAAACCCAATTTAGAATTTAAATAGGTTTATATTCACTCTGTATTCTCAAGAAGATTGATGTCTGAGTGAGAATGTATTTATTTTGACCATAACTGACTATTGAGAATTACTTTCGCTTACTGTGGCTAATCTATTTGGTTAGAGGATGTGGGCATCATAAACACGAATGCATTTCAAATGAATTACAGTCCCTATAAACCTGCATCATGTCATAAACCTAGATATAATATGTAGTAAGTCAGCTTTTACCTCAGTGAGTTACTCATGTCAATACATCTATCTATCTATCTATCTATCTATCTATCTATCTATCTATCTATCTATATCTCACACACACACACACACACACACACACACACACACACACACACACACACACACACACACACACACACACACACACACACACACACACACACACACAGAGTATATAGTGTGTGTACCGATACATAAAGACTAGACTACTATAAAAACTTTTACCATACAAAAAATGAAGCACGGAAAAAATAATTAGAAGGTTAAATGGTATATAGACCAGCATAATTAATAACTATAAAATTAAACTAGGACAAAAATAGTCCCAAATAAATGAAGGTAACAAAGTTGCAATAAGAATTTTGTACAAAAATTGCACTTGGACATGTATTATATTTGAAAACTTTACACCAACAACAAAGAATTAACAAAAAACACTAACCTTATTCTTTAACCACCACTGTTCACTGCAACAGGGCCTTCACAGATAGCTGCCCCTCCTAATCAATCCCTTTTCTCTCTATATCAGGTTTATGAAGTTCAACAATCGAATCCTGCGGAAGATCCTGATCCGAGACAACCGGGCCGAGTCCAGTATTGTGGCGCTGTATAAGAAGCTGGAGCTGCAGAATGCCATGGAGATCCTGGACACTGTGTCTGGAGACCTCAGCGCTGCTCCGTCCATTGTCTCTCTCTAGTATGAAGCCTTCATCGTGTCTCTCTGTTTCTCTGGCGATCACACCACCTCCTTATTGTCTATACAGTCAAAGGGGGAGAGAAAATCACTTTTTTCATTGTATCTGTCTTTTAGTGAGGAAAAGAAAGGCTCGGCTAAACCGAAGAAGAAGTTCCTGGCTCCTGACCTGAAGAACATGCATGACATCCTGTCCAAGAACATGTACAAGATCAGGCAACGGGTGAGATATTAAATAATCTTGCAGGATAACCCGCCATGTGCACACCATTCTGCTTCTCTCCCTTTTTCATTCTTGTCTTATTATGCCTCACTGTGGTGGAAAGTAACTTTTCATTTTTCAGTACAGTTTTGAGATATTTGTACTTTTCTTGACGATATCTATTTTATACTTCTACTTCACTACTTTTCAGAGGAAAATATTGCATATTGTTTTTACTACTCCATACATCTGACAGGTAACTAGTTTTATTATCACGCCAATGATTTATTAAATAGAGTGCATTGTTAAAGATGAAACCATTGGTTGCTTTGACTACCTTGGGGCTTCTTAACACTTACCAGCTGTTACGAGATCCACCAAAGAGACATTTCTCCTCTATTTACTTAAGATAGTTTAATTCACAGTTTAGGTCTTGAAGAGGTCAAATAATGCAATATTTCACAAAAACAGCAAATAATAAGAGAAAAGTCCCACAAAAGTGAAAACAAATTCTTCATTCCTCTGCCATTAATCATCTCATGACACCTGACCCCTAGTTTGGGAACCACTAGACTAAACTACTGAACAGTATATTAAGTAGTCCAAAGTAGTTCCATCATGCTGATTACACTTTGATGCATCTATATAGAAAATGTCATGATGATAAGTCGCATGTCATTTCTGCTTTTTACTTTTTGCCCATAATACTCAAGCAAGTAGCAGTAATGGAGGACTTGTAATGGAGTATTTTTAAAACGTTGTGTTGGCACGTTTACTGAAGTAAAGAATCTGACTACTTCTACCCTCACTGATGCAGCAGTTACCACGACAGCTAACGTGGACAATACACACAAATTAGAACCACTTTGCTCCGATAGGCTCTGTTTGATCGAGTAAAGGCAGGAAGCTACCACCAGTCTTCGTGCTTTTCCATTGTGCTGCTGCTGTTGTTGTTGTTGTTGTTGTGTACTTTCAGCTGCTTACACAGTACATGCAGTAGAGGGTTGCCTAGACAAGGATCAACGACAGCAGACCAGTCTCACTTGTGCTCCTCAGCAAAGCAGAAAATGTTCCATATCCAGTAGTAGTGATAACCTCTTTGTTTTTTTTACACTTTTTGTTTTACAATCGTCGAGAGTACCACATCAAATTCTTTTACCTAAAATTCTGTTATCTCTGTTTGTTTGACATATTTGTCTGTAATCAGATTTTATTTCAGTCTCACTTTGACAAACTGGAAAAAATAGACTTTCTGTGATGTTTTACTCGCACACAATGATGTGTTTATCCCTAGCACTGGAATTCAGAGCTGTTTTGCATAGCCAAACTCTGTGGCCGGCAGTACTTTTCCATTAGTGACATGACATCACGCAGAGACGCTTTGATGTGGCGCATGTGCTTCTGATCTTTTCTGATTGTCCTAACAGCCCCTCTTTTCAAGTGTCTCATGTTTCAGCAGTTCTGTCTCTCACACAAACGTCTCAAGTGCCCCTTTTTAAACTCGCATCACGTTGTAATTTAACATTTCGATTTATTTGACACTAAATTAGATGAAAATTCAAATTGTAATGTTAAGAGAACAGATTGGCTCCTATTCTGTCTGATCGTGTTGACCTCTTGAAATAGACGGGAGCATTTTGTTGACATGAGACGGTTCTCTAGTGGCAACCTTTTAGAGTCTTTGAAATGTTTGTTTTAGGCGTAACTAATTGCTGCAGGTCAAAAAGATCTATGTTGACAGAGATGTGTACGTTGCATAGTGTGGCAGGTCGCAAATACCAAACGGAGACACCGACCCTTTCAGTTCAGACAGGTGTGGCCAGTTTTGGTTGAGTAATCCGAGCTCTAAAGAATGCCTACTCCTCTGAAAGCATTTTAACAGTCCATTTGTCTTTTCATTGAACTTACCTTTACGTGAAATCATTGTGGCTGCCTGTTAGCGCGCTTGTACATTTATTACAGATGGACACGTCCAACATGGTTAAAATCTGTGAGCGAGAAGCATCCAAGTCTAAATCTCCTGTGTAATAATGTTATATCTTGTACCTTTTTTTTTTTTTTTTTTTTTGTCTTCAACCAGACGGTGGCATACACAAGTAAGCATGCCCTGCCCAACGACAGCCACAGCAGAGAGATATTGATAAGACGCCACGCCAGCATCCGCCGTAGCATCCGACCTGGCAGCTTTCAGTCATCGGTAAGCAGGCAGCTCTTTCACTGTGGCTGGTATTGACTTGAGGTATTGCATTATGAGCCGCGTACAGTATGTTCTCAGCCCCTTAGTTAAAAGTAAGGAAGTGAGAGCAGTATTGAACCTTGTGAGAAGCAGAATAATTATCTCTTTCTTTGTTTTCCACATTCACATCCCTCAGTCATTATTCTCCTTTTTCTCTCTCTTTCCATTCTGCTGTTTTATTCCCATGTTGTTATCAGGTGGTACCAAAATCCCACAAATACTTCTCTCTTCCTGCTGGGAAAAGTCTGGACTCAAAATTCCCCCCTGGGAGACAGCGCTATACAGGTGAGCTTCTGAAACTACTAGTTTCCCCCATTTAAGACTTCTTAAGTAGATTTAAAGTTGGGAAAATCATTTTAAACGCAAGATTCACTTGTCAGTTTTTTTTCTCACAGCCGTTCTCAGAAAATGGAACTTGATCAGGTGTTTTGTTGATCAGCTTGGTCTAGCTCTTCATTTAAGCCACAGCATATGATGGTTACAGAGTGAAATATTCAAACCCAAGACTTTTTTAGCCAAGCTAGATGTGTGGCTATTGGGATGGCAATGCAATTTACAAACATTGATGTCCCTCCACAAGATTAATTTAGTTTATGACTAAATATCAGCAAAACTAATGACATTCCCATCAGTCTCAGCTGTACTGTTAGCATGCTGACGTTAGCATTCTTACAATGTTTGGTTGCACAACATAAGTTTGTGATGACTGACCCACCAGCAGCTCAGTGAGGTTTAATATTGAGGTAAATCTCTGCGCCAACATTCATTTCCAGTTACTTGCATGCAACTGTGAAGACCTAATTCAATTCTCTTCATAATTTCTTTATCATTTTGTCATGTTCTTCCACTGTCCCAGATGATCAGGAAACAATGTCAGAGGTGGCCTACCCCTCCAGACGCTCTCAGTTTGGCCAGCCTCCACGCTCTTCCTCCAGAGCCATGATGCCTCTACGCAGGCTGGACACCCTAACAGAGGCGCACTCTGTTGACATAGTGGATGAGAGCACATGGGAGGACAGAGGCAGGTCGAGGCGTGGCAAGTCCAGAACAAACTCCTCCTCCAGTGATTCCCACATTCCCGCTCCTCACCGTCGCCTCCACTCCTCCGTTGAAACCGAAAGCGTCTCAGCTGATAACTTCAGGAACGGGCATCATGAAGCTGAAGAAGAGGAGCAGCAGCAGCCTTCATCCCCACCTCCAGGCTGGGCTGCTGAACCCCGAGATAACGCAGCGCAAAACCCTCTGCTCAGGCGGCCTCAGTGGAACCCGAAGATGTAAAAGTGTCCCTGGGCTTCCAAGAGCAGCTGGACTGCCACAGGCTCAGGTTCCCAAGCAGCTCCAGGGTCTCTACATATGACTGTGTGTTCATACCACTCAACGACCAAATAAATGACCACTGGAGGTCCATTCATTCCTTATTAGAGGTGAACCATCCTCCGAAATGAGCCTAAAAGGTAATGCCTTGAAGTCAGGTGTCAGCCACACCAGAAGCACAGTGCACTATAGTGAAGCAACTGAATATGAGCCGTCACCAGTGACTCGTTCTGCCAATTTTATCCGTGCAGTTTCTTCACCCATTCACATCAATGTGATTTTCAATACTTTATCTTCCTGTAGGATTTTTAAAGTCATATATAAGATATTTTTAGTCATTATTTCTCTCTCCTTGGATATATTATACTTTTTTGTACTATTGTGTGTGACAGGTGTGTAATTGAGAATACAAGTTTTTATATTTATGCCATATTAGTTTAACATGAGGAACTATTGCTGTGCAGTACAAAGTACTCTTGGGACTAACTGGAGGCCTTTTGTATGTCTATTACAGTGATGGACCTCACAAATTTGGGCCCACTTTATTATTTTTTCTGTAATAAATTTTCTATGTTGTTGGAAGCTGATATCAAGCATTCTCAATCAAACCATGGACACAATGCAAGTTTATAAATGTGACACTGAAGGCACTGTGCGTGGAGGAAGAGGAGATGGGAAGTAAGTACAGTCTATAAGAATGACGCATTTATGTCATTATTTCATTTACAACTCAAAACTTGCATACAAAAATTGTAATACTTTTTTTTTTTTTTGGCATGAATCTGGCATGTACTTCATGGATTCACTGACAGCTTTACAGAAATGTATACAATTCTCCCTCTTAACCAGGGGGTATTTGGGCTTTTAAACAACAGATCAGTATACAGTTGATCATTTAAACCTCCCAAACCCACAAGCTGTGAAATAAGACAACCCAGTCAGTTTCTTTGTGGGCTGCCTAGATCCAAAAACATGATGCAAAAAGCCATTCAGATCTGGATCCCCATCCTATGTCACATGTAGGCTCGTAAGAATATGCCGCCACCCGTCTGAGTTTCTCCACCCACAGCTTGAGAACTACCTTTGCAAAGATGTACCTGGGCTTTTTCGGGAGGTGGGCTTAAAGAGACGGGCTCTAAAAAGGAGCTTTTCAGACTACAGGTATATTAAGACAATGTGAGAAAAATAATATTTTGAACATGAAAGCATGTAAAAATGTTCTAGTAGAAACCAAAAATACAATTATGAGCCTGAAAAATTACCATATGTCCCCATATCATTTCTTAAAATATCCATTAAACGTATCCTAAGAAAAATGAACAGATCTCTGTAACTGTAAGATTAAGAACAAACATTTGGTCATATACCACTGTAGGAACCATTTTGGATGCAGTGCATTCATAGAAACAACTGGCATTGAGGTAAAATGTTTCAAACTAATTCTGGCTAACTTGCCTACTCCTAAACAACACTGTGATCTACCTTGAGGCTCAGTTCATTTCTGAATGTTTTCAGCATTACTGCCTGAAAGGTAATCGTCGTCTTGTATTTTGATGAATTAGAATAAGTTAATTTCACCATTAGTGTATCATCAGCAGGTTGACAGTAACTCCAAGGACTGTGTACAATGTAGTGGTTAGAGAATTACATTCAAAATAAAGTGTGCATTGTTTCCAAGCTGTCCCAAGTAGCATGTGCCGACACAAGGCCCTTACGTTTCTGTTGGGTCAAACTTCAGCACAGGGGGAAGCAGATTAATCTTCTAAGCTATGATGTCACCTCAATGGCCTGCTTGAGTTTTGAAACTGCTTTTTTCTGAGAGATCTGCTGCAGTGCTGGTGGTGACGAGCCATTTAGACCCTGGGATGTTGTCGCATCCACAGATGCGACTGCCAGGTGCATTCCAGCAGGGCTGTGAGTCTGCTGTCTATCTTCACAAAACTTCACACTGGCTGCCTTCAAAATAAGAGCACTTCTCGGTAGATTTGCAACGATTTTAAACTCATTCAGTCACTCAGAGTTTGGCTTTCTTTTGTCATCCCTTTCCTGTCCCATTTGGGGATCCTAATGAGCATTAAACCAACAGCTGCAAGAGCTAACACCACTCCCAGACTGGGGGGGCCACATGGGCTGAACTCCTGGGCCAGACCAGAGAGGAGAGGGGCCAGGATTCGGCCGACTGCCGTCACTGACTGCCCGGCTCCGATCAGAGTCCCACTGGCCTGGGCCCCTCCTCTATGCAGCTCCAGGTCTGTGATGCATGTCCGTCCGATAGTGGTGGAAATGGTAAAGAAGGTGGCGGTGAGCAGCACCTGCCACACACTCTGCGCGGCAGCATACAGGAAAATGAGTGAACAGGTGAGAACTGTGGAGTGGAGCAGCAGAGCAGGCATGTTTTTCCCATACAGCTGGGTGACGGGCCCCACCAGCAAACCAGCCAGGGCCCCTAAGGTGCTGCTGTAGCTGATCAGGTAACCAGTCACCTTCGGTTTGAGGGAGAAACGCTCCTCCATCGCCAGAGAGAAGTTACTGTGGTAAAGCATGATAGCTATAGCCATCAGAAGACGCATGAGGAAGAGGTCCCACATGTCAGAGGAGGCCACCATGTAGATCTTGGAGCCCACTGAGGACAGCTGTCTCCAGGCAGGCTGGAGCAGGGACACCTCCCTCCACCTGAGACCGCCTCGGTGCGTCCCCGGAGCTCTGGAGCCTGGGTCAGTCTCTGCTGCCAACACTGGGTGGTGACTATTTGCACGAGAGCCATTGCTCACCGACTTACTGCAGTTGTTGTCGTGACAAACTTTACTTGTGTCGCTGCTGGAGTCATTGTCATGGAGAATTAGCGTCTCGCTCCATGGTAGCATCCATACAAGCCCTGGAGTGATTAACACATGTCAGATAAAGACTCCAAATACAATAAATCAGTTATTTCTCTCCTTTATCCACCCACCTGCGTTAGTGAGGAAGATGACGGCACAGGTAAAGGACGAAGTATAAAAGCCACCTTCGTGCTCCGTGAGGTAGCCGCCCACCACAGGACCCAGGATGAAGCCGACGCTGGAGGCTGCATTGAAGTGTCCCATCACCAGAGGGCGCTCCGACTCAGACACCAGGTCAGACAGCAGAGCTCTGCAGATGGACAGGGAGTGCTTGAACAGCCCTGAGACAGAAAACAGTCAATGCACAGTGATCTTGCTTTTAAGATGAAGATGATGGCTTTGTGCAAATTATAAGAATGTTGTTATTTCACATAAGTTCTTATACCACTAGTTATGTTTTTATTGTACCCAAGAGCAAAGAAACAGACAAAGAAACAGTCTATAGCGTCTGTGTTTTCCCTCCATACAACTTGAATGAGAAGTTGGCCCCAAAATGAAAATTAAGTAGGTAGCTATGTACCACCACAGTACATGAATGTATTTAAATCTCTTGTAGTCAAGATTTAAACTTTTAAGACCATCAAACCAACAATGAATTTATCCTAATTGTCCCATTTCAACTTTTCCCAAATTATTGAATTTAAATGTCTATTTATAACTTAAAATTTAGACATTTTGACTCGTCATAGTACTTATCAAGTAGGAAAAGCAGAGGTATTACTAATAACATTAATGATGAAAAGCTAAATGGAATTCAGCCTTCATTGATTTTTTATTATTTACACTTGTGATTTTTGTGACATGACTAAATGTCTTCACTAGTTTGGGACTTACCCACAGGAATCCGTGCGAGGACAAACAAAGTGATGCTGGTGGACATCCCCAGCAGGCCGTAGCCTAGAGCGCTCAGCAGCAGACAAGTCAGCAGAGAGTACTGCCGGCCCACCACATCACTCCAGCTCCCCTGCCAATCAAACAGCAAATGACCATCTGAGTTTTTGCATTAGGGGCCCGTGGGGCACGTCCCAACTACAGGGCGCTGTTGTACAGAAGAAGTTATAGGCTTTTCTCTATTTCAGACACAATAATGGCTAACTTAACTTCTGTCTACTTCACAACATTCATAACAACTCTGAAAGAAATCTCTTCCCTGTTTCCGCTTGGTGGGGCCCGGCAGAACTGGCCATACTGCACTTGTAGCTCAGGACCGACAAACCATATGCGCATGTGTGTGCAAGATCAACATGAACTTTGAGATCGTGAGTGGGGCCTGATGGCCAGGGCCCTTATAAGCACCCCATTGGTTGATTTTAATGGTGCAAGGGTGAACGCGTCTTGCTAGCTAGCTAGCTAAAGAGGGACTGATATTGTACTTACGTTAACGTTACAACAGTAGTGATGACTCATGTGGATTATCTAAAAAAATGTGTCAAGATTATTGTTAAATTATTCTTCAAGTATTGACTGAAATGTATTGGCAGTGTGCCGTTCACTGCATGCGTTTTGCTTTGCGTTTCTATTGTCCTCATGTTGGTGTTTCCGTCATGAGTAGTTTTGATGATGAAAGATCGTTAACATTGTCCTTTGGTGGTCCTGTGTGTTAAGATGTGTCGTCTGATCTTCATTGTGTGATTTTAGATGGCATTATTCAGCTGGAATTTTGTCATCACTGCTGTCTCCCCTCTCTCAATTGCGCGCAGTTTATTGGTAGTGAGAGTTTGGTTTGATGTGATAAATCTATGGAATGTTTAAATTGCATCATCAAATTTTCTTGTATGAATATTGTGTGGCCCCACCAAAATTTTCATACAAAAAAAAATAAGAAAAATCGCCACAGGAAATGACGCGCAAACAAAAATCCAACAAAATGTTCCATTCAATGAAAAAATGAAGTTTAGTGGAAAGATTGTGAACTTTTGTACAGTCTTATGAAGCATCTGGACGGGTGGAGTCAAGGCCTAAACTTTAATCCTCATTCAATGGGATTAATGACAAATCCCAACACTGGTAGTGTGTGGGGATACTAAAATAAAGCAGAAATCCCAAAACCCTGAGTTTCCTCTCAACCAAGCAGCTTTTATTAGTCTCGCCCTGCAGCTCTCTCTCTCTCACTCACTCACTCACTCACTCACACACTCTCACACACACACACACACACACACACACACACACACACACACACACACACACACACACACACACACACACACACACACACACACACGATGAAATAATGAAATTAGGACCAATTGAGTTTGCTGTGTTCTGAGTGTAGCCTGGTGGGATTATCATAGAGACCCGGCTGTTCATGTATCCCTACATTTATCAGGATTCAGCCAGTCTGCACGCGGGAACCAACAGTTGACTCCTTATCTGTTTAATTTGTCGCATGACCCCTGAGAATTAAACACATTTCAGGCTGCAGGGGAAAGACGTGAAAAGCTGAGAATCTTGTGTCAGATGCCATGCTTATTGTAAAGTACCGTCACTGCATTTCTTGAGTACCGGTAACGTCTTAACAGTTTGGACAAGGTTTTAATAATCATCAAGGCTTTGATTTTTCATCCATCGGTTAATATACTGATAAAACATCTCCATAGTGTCCAGTTAAGGGGTGTGGAAGGATAAAAATTCCTGTGCAAAAATAGTGATATTTGTGTGTCTGCAGCTAACCAGGTGTAGCTTGTGTGTGTGAATGTGCAGAGACTGTGGGTGTATTAACAGCCAGTGTTTATTGTTTTCACAAAATGCCACAGATAACATGGAATGCAACCACTTTGGCCACTAACAGTGAGCATGCCTTGTCCAGCAGGAGAGGCTGAATGGGGGTTAGAGACAGAGACTTTTCAGAAAGAAACAAAGCCAATACTTACAACTATTGTGCTTGAGAAGAGCTGTAAGATCCCATATGTAGATCCTGCAACAGTTCCATATTTTGTTTTAATTCACACTTGGAGCACACTCCATGCAACAATAAAAAATACCTACAGTTACAGCACAGGAAAACACGCACGCACGCGCACGCACACACAGTAAGTCAAGCCTAACTAAAGCTTTTCAACACTATATTTAGCTGGGCTGCAACAAATTATTATTTATTATCATCAATTTATTACCTCTCATAATCCTACTAATTTAATAATCATTTAATTTGTAAAATTGAGAATAGAACGGTACAAAATATAAATCACAATTTCCCAGAGCCCAAGTTTACATATTTAAATTACTTGTTTGGTCTAAACAACAGACAGAAGCCCTGAAGGCTCAACTCACTGCAACTAAAGAAAAGATTTGCAAATAGAACAAAACACGAGCAAATAACATATTGTTGGTGCGCACACGCAAATGTTTTAAGTGTCTTCATGACAGTCATTCCCGGCAAAAGGCAAACGATCTCACAAAACTTTAGATTGTCTGCCTCTCTGTCCATGTTAACTCTGTCAAGCAGATCCTTATCTGGTCATAACACTTCTCAGAGCTTGTCAGCTTTCTGCCTAATTATGAGCGACCCTGGTGTACATCTGCTTGGAGGTAACTTAATAAATTACAATTTACCTACAATACCAGCCACAGTGGGGCTTGCTCCAAGGGCCTTCACGTGATGACTCAGCAGCGGTATGATCATGCTCACGCCAAACAAGTCCTAAAGAAAACGAGGAAGTGAAGGAGAAAGAAAGCAGGAATGAGTCCAGAGCATGCTGTCATCACTATCAGGACTTTATCACACCAGAAACCTCTGAACAGAATGAAACACTTAAAAACCAGTGTCCAGTATTGAACACGGGGATTTTAAAGGATGGTTGCAGCAGCCTCAGAATCTCATCACATTGCTGAGAACCGCTGTGTGGCTTTATTGAAGCCACACAGCGGTTCATACAGTGTTCTGGCACTACTGATTACACTAATTGCTTAACTTTCCGTGGCATTACTGTCCTCAGCTGTAAATGTCTGCCAAACAATCTGAGTGCCTGGATTCTTTTAGTCACCTTTAATTAGATGATCATTTATCCGGAAAAACAGGCTGAACTATAAAGTTAGTCCTCTGAAGAATGACTGCAGATCGGCTCTTAGATGTTGTATGTTTTGTAACTCAAGGAAGTGCCGGTCCTCTTTGCAACATATTTTACTGACAGTGAGGAATTGAAGAGGCAAACCCTCAATACACACAAAGGTGTCACAAGAGCCTGCCATGTTGAATAACAGCTCCCTTATTTAGTAGCTGCACACCTGCTGAGTTTAGGGCAATATCTTTCAAAATACACACACAAATCAAATGGTTTTGATTACATAAATAACATTTATTTAAAGTTAGAGTGACCAGAAAATATGTTTGATGCATCTTTAAGAACAAAACAATTTCCAAAATGGCACAACAGCACAATGTTGGTCTATGATCATCTATGCCGGGTTTATAGCTACTGGCCATGCACTTTTTTTTTTTAAATCTTACAATATTGTTGCAGATATCAGAGTTAACTTAAAACAAAACTGCAAGGCCAATCATACGTTTTCACAAACCATGCTTGAAGGTTTGACATTGTACTGCAGGTAAATATGACAGGTGAGTGTTTAGGGTCTAAAGTGTAAGGGTAAGATTTAGATAAATGTAGTACACTGATCTTGCTGCGTAGGACATCATTACACTCTTAATCCTCTGCAAACACCTTGAGGAAACCGTGGTGATGTTTGTATAGTTTGAAAATGAAGCACATTACTAATATATATATACTGTATATATATTTTTATATTATACCTTTGAGTTATGAAAACATAAGCTCAATTCACTCAATCAAGTCTCGGTTAGCTACTCACCATGAAGCCCACCACATAGACACATTGTATAATCCTCGTCCGTCCTCTTGGTTTCTGAAGTAGAGGGCTACATTTCTGGTTGTTCATCCTCCCGGTGTGACAGCACGGTTGCAGCCCAAAGCGGAAGCTCGTCCGCTCGACTCTGAATTATCCAAACACAGCACAGAGCTCGTCTCCTTAACCCGGCGGAGGTATCACGGGCAGGAAGTGAAGGGATACGGCTCGGTTTTAAACGTCTGCCCAAATGTGGCCGGTGTGAAATGTGGCGAATTTTAAAGAGACAATAAATGTTCTGCGATGACACCGACTTTTCGAGTCGTAGTTGAATTCTCAGGTTTTGAACTGCAGTATTGTGTTTTATGACCCCCCCCCGCGGCTATTCTGACAGTTGGTATCGCCCGCGAAGGTCACGTAACTGAATCGGTTAATACTTATTCATAAATAAATGAGGGGATTTTTGATTTTGACTTTCTTATTTTGACTTTTAAATGTTGTATTAATGTATTATATATTTGCCAAATAGTGAGATTCCTCTTCTGTAATATTGTTTATTATTTGATTTTTTTAACTAACTTTTTTCAAAGTTCAAGGTTCAGCACATACAAACAATATGTGTGTGTGTGTGTGTGTGTGTGTGTGTGTGTGTGTGTGTGTGTGTGTGTGTGTGAGTGCCTAAAGACACCTAAAATATGTACAATATGTGCAATATTGACATACCAATGTGACTTAAATTTAGATTTTTTACATTATTCTGTTGTTTTTTTTTTACTATTGTTGACATATATACAAAATACATCTATAAATGGGATGACAAAGAGCCCTTCATAACTCATGTAGTTCAACTACAGAATTTTCTCACTCTTATTTTGTTTTAAGCTGTAACATTTAGACTGGCCGAGATTAGATACTTTTCTACCACCTACTGGACAACGTGGGGAATCTAACAAATCTCCGTACACTGCAAATGATTATACAGTAATGTACTGGCTACAGTGCTGCCATTGACAATATTCCTGTTTTACAGCAAAAGTACACATTTTAGCATAAAGTAAAACAACATTACTATTTAAGTACTTGCAGTAATTTATTGTAGTTTATGAAGCATTTAAACTAGTACAATCACTACCACAACTATTATTGTTTACAACTATGCACAGTATTTGAATGCAGTGTAGTTAAAAGGGAAACAATACATTACTATAATTTCATAATTATATCACTCACACTATTTACCACCTTTAACTGCAAACGTTTTGGTCCTTTTGTGTTGCATGCTCAGTGCAAAACTCAACAAGATTAAATCTGTTGTTCTACATTATATAATATATCTGTACCTTTATGGTTAAAAATCCAATCAGCCTGGGTAACAGACACACACACACACACACACACACACACACACACACACACACACACACACACACACACACACACACACACACACTCACACACACACACACACACACACACACACACACACACACACACACACACACACACTACAGAGGAGTAGATGTGGGTGGAATGCCTGGGTCACATCAGTGTGTACATTTGTAGCTTCCCTGCTAAATGTGCCCCTTAGATGCTAGTAAACCAGGGATTCCCCTCAACAACGGTTTGTTTTTATACCTAAAACATGTATTGACAGTAGCTAAATTGCCTCACAGCATTGGCTAAATGTCCAAATGGCTTTTGTTATCAAGGCCATTAAAATATGAATTCAATTAAATTCAATTCAATTCAATTTAATATATTTTGTATAGCCCAACATCACGAATCACAAATTTGCCTCAGAGGGCTTTACAATCTGTACACATGTGACATCCGTGTCCCGGGACCCTCACAGCACGAAAAACCCCTTTAACAGGGAAACAAAAAAGGAAGAAACCTTAGGGAGAGCAACAGAGGAGGGTTCCCTCTCCCGGGGTGGATAGAAGTGCAATAGATGTCATGTGTGCATAACATAACAGAGTTATTAAATGCATATGACAGAAATTATTCAGACAATGAGAGTAGACTGTCATGCTAATTTACAATTTAAACGTTTTCTTGTGTGTATAATATCTGGAAAATTGCTGTTTTTGTGTTATTCATGTAAGTTATTTCTGAGAAATACTTCTAATGTGTGTATTTTTTGTTTTTTTGAAACATTAGTATCTTTAATTATTAATTGAGCTGTCTAGAAAGTTCCATTTGATAATTATCTCTGTTTTCCTAGAGTGTGATACAACTGAAAATACCCACTAATTAAGGGTAGGCCTACATTTACAGTCATTTTCATCACTCCCTTTTACAGGAAAGGATACTGATGTGTGTGTTTACATGTGTGTCGTCTTCTGTCCTTTCAGTCTCACCCTGCCCTGACATTCCCGTGCAGACGACGGGTGTCCAGTTGCCACCGGTTATTTCTGCGTTGATCCCCTCCCTTCGCGCTCTCCAACTGCTTCACACACTCAGCCCCACAGTGGGCTTGTTGGGAGTGGAGCAGCCGCCTTCAGTCAGACCCCAAAAATAGCCCAGGGTGTGGATGGGGGGTGTTGACTGCAGACCCTAGCAGGGTCCAGAGCAGTCATGTGCTCAACCTTGTCCTCCCATAACACAGACAGAGGGACAGGAGAGGAGTCCAGATCCGGTATCAACATAAACCAGCTGGATCAGATCAGTGGATGAACTGTACAAGGAGTTTCCACCTCTGCTTGTCACATGCGCTCACTGTAGTTGGACAGGAAAATCAGACTGAGCGAGAGCATCCAGCGGCCGAGTGGCTGGTCACTCCCGGACCATGAAGCTTAGCGTTGCGTTGTTTTTTGCGGGGCTCTTTGGGGCGTTAGCAGCTGTGTTCATCCTCCTCTCGTTTGGAACTGATTACTGGCTGCTGGCCTCTGAGAGTTGTCACCCGAACCCGGATGGATCTGTTGGCCCGGGTGGTGTGACCATAGAGGTGGGTGCTGGACTTCAGTTATAATGTGTTGCTTCTTTGTTATGCCTTGAACATTAGTTATCATGGTCATATGTGTAACCCCACTAACTGATATTAGGTCAACTGTTGGGCCATAGACAGTAATTTTATTATTTTGTATAGTATTTAAGCTTTAAATGGTGCATTGTGAAGTTGCACATTTAAACTAGTATCAAAGTCACTTCTTTCTATTATAGGAACTGTGATCAGTTGCTCCAATCATTCTGTCAGTAGATAAACTGCAGGGTGGAGAGGCATCCCTGTATAGGACCTCTTCATGTAATCAGACACTGTTTAATGTAATGTGTGTGCAGCTATGCAGTGATTGAGAAATGTGCCCATGTGATAGAGATACAAATTCCAGTAGTCCCAGTGGTATGATACTGTATTGAATATCACTGACTAAAACATACCTAGCTTCTCATAGTGGGAACTGAAACTGGAATCGAGACATGATATCACTACATTAAAACCAGAGTGGTAGCACGTAGTTTAATTCAATGTATTATTTAGGTTTAATCAATCGTAATTGACTAAAGTATTATTTTTTAGTGCAATAACATGAAAAAGCAGTATGATTGTTAGCATCATGCAGCTCTGGTACAGTAACAGTGTGACCACCGGTGATGAGTTTTTCCTGAATGGGAACATCCTTGGCTTGCATTCTACCTTGGCACCGTACCAAACCTACATGAGGTTAGAGGTGCTGGCTCAGCTCGACCCTTGACCTGACTAAGCAGCTGCTCTTTGCTGCTGTGGCGACGCACTGTACACCTGCCTCGCATGATCTGGTGACAGCTCTCAGGCTTTAATCACATCAACAGATACCATGGAAATCCATCCATACATCTGCATATACAAATCCTACTCTGCAGACCTTTTTAAAGTCAGAATAGGATAGGCAATAAATCATTATTCTATCTTGTCCTGCTTCTTTCAGCGTGGAGACGTGGTAATGCAGGAGGGCACTGGTGGAATCACTCTGTACCATGAAGGTTTTTTCTGGAGGTGTTCCTTTGGAGGCAACGCGGGTGATGACAACCTGATGTGGACGCTCTGGTTCAGTAAGATAAGATAAGATAATCCTTTATTAGTCCCACAGTGGGGGAATTTACAGGATTACAGCAGCAGAGTGGATAGTGCAAACAAAACACATAGGTGACACATGTTGTTCCGATAGTTAACCCATGTACATTTTCTTGCTGTTGGCTTAACTTTATAAATGTTTCCATTTGATGTTCTATGAGTTATATGGGATGATGCATGAACAAATATGTGTTACTTTTTTTGGCAAAAAGAAAGACAAAGAAATGTACAGTTTGTTATGCTACATTGTGATGTTACAAATGTTTCCGGAGTTAAATAGACCTGGACAGAACAGATTAGAGGTATAAGTCTGTGTTAGAAATCTTGTCAACAAACTCCAGATCCTCTTGATTGGTCCTTTTCTCTGTCTTCTGAAGCCGATGAGGGGAAACCATTGTCCTCCAGCGATATGCTTCCTCAGGATCACATGGCATCACTATGCAGAATAATAATATCAGTTTTTGATTTGCTACTATTCTGTGTATAAAACTTAAAATAATGGTAGAAATCCTCCCATGTGACTGTTCATGTGATGTTATTCTGGTCTTTTGTCAGGTGATAATGGGTCATCTATTTTCTGATGGGGACTTTGAATGGTGGGTCATTGTCAGAAAAAGCCTCCGGCACTGAAGGGACCTCGTGAGGGGCTGTGGAATTTCACATGGTGGAAGAGAAAAGAGAAAAAATATAAATAACATAAGACAGAAAGTAGTACTATCATAACTTTTTGACACTGTTGACACAATTTAGTCATATCCCAATCTATGAGAGACTTGATGTAACAAAGCAAATTGCCAACTGTGTTTGTTTACTATTAACATTCAATTTAATTTATTTTCTGTTTTGATTTATTCCATCTCTTTCCAGCAAATCAGCCTCACTCAAAAGTGTGCATGCACGCCTACCTCTTCCCATTCCCTGTGTCTCATCAGACCCACAATGCCACAGAGTATGATACGGCCATAAGTAAGTGTCTGTTTATCTATTTAGATTTGCCTCTCTGTACAGATTAATTTTATATTCCTCAGTGATACGACTGACTAACATTTCTGTTGTCCAGTCTACAGAGGCTTCTGGAGCATCTTTATGCTGATTGGTGTGGCAGCTGTAGTGCTCGGTGGGTTCTTCATCATCTGTGCTGCTCCGTTCGCCAGCCATCGGTTGTATAAAGCAGGGGGCGGCCTCTTCCTGGCATCTGGTGAGGTTTTAAAATTGTTTGATATCAGTGGTGGAAAGTAACCAAGTAAATCTTTGAGGTACTTGTACTTGACTTATCTCTCATTTTATACTTTTAGCTAAGAACTAGTACATTTCCAAATAAGGATGCTAGATGTATTATAGGTTTATGAAATATAGCCTATTGCATTGTATTAAACCAGTGGTTCCTAATCCTTTTTGACTTCTAACACTTTTCAAAACAGCAGTGTCTGGTTGGGACCCTTTTTCACATTTCAGATATCTACAGTATGAGTTGTTAGAAGTTCCACAAAAGAGACATTTCCCCTGTAGACTCCTCAGATGATTTACTTCAAATTACAGTTTGAGGGACAAAGAAGAAACATTTGAATTTCATAGAAAGGCAAACATTTGAAAATAATCAAACATTCACATTTATGTGGCAGAAGAACTTCCTCTTTAGACCCCTCAGAATTATCATGTAACCCTTTGCTAAAAGCAGCCACACCTTCTGCTCAGCCACTGATGCAAAACTAATAACAACCCAATAATGTCATATATAATGAAATATAACTCACAGGGGCCATTTTCAACAGAACATTGTATCTAGCTGATGATACTCAGCTTTTAGGACTTTTACTTGTAATGGTGTACTTTAACATTGAGGTGTTGGTACTCTTACTTAGGATCTGAATACTTCTCCCACCACTGGTTAAATATACATTTTTCTACGCGTTTGGATCCATTGGTTTGTATAAAAATCATCATCTCTGCGTCTGCTGCCCTTCTCTTCACCAGGTCTTTTCCTGCTCTGTGTGGTGGTGATGTACGTCCTGTGGGTGCAGGTGTTGGATGTGGTGGATGTCTACGTAGACCACCAGCGCTCTACAGTGTGTCGAGACTTCCAGCTGTCCCTCAACTATGGTCTGTCCTTCATGTTTGCCCCCATCGGCATCTTCTTCTGTCTCCTGGCCGGCCTTCTTTTCCTCCTCATTGGCCGAACCATCCAGATTCATTACCACTGACTTTAAGCAGCGACAGGTTAGAGGAAGGGTGGGGGCTTGAAATGATGGTTGGAGTGTTTTTAGTTTGTTCCAGGATAAAATCATTGCAACCACTGCTGAGTTCAGAAATGGCATCGTAATCACTCCAGCCTGAGCTACTTTCAATTGAGCTACGTCATAGTACACACAGTTCTGTGCTATTCTCAATAAGCCTGCACCAACAGTATAAATACCTGTGGTGCGTAACACTGTGGTTTGAATCTTGTGTGTTTATGGTAGTGAGGGTTATGAGTGTATGTGCAAACGATGAGCATTTATTTTGTTTGCTTGAGAACAAGTTATTCTAATATATCTTATGCTTTGTATAGTGTTTCAAAAATAATCTCAACAAAGTGCAGAGCAAGAGGCTTATAAAGTGGTATGATCATTTTTTTATATTCTGCATATACAGTAATGGGCGTTTTGGAAAAAACACCTGGCAGCAGCTTTTTGTGCAGTCAATTTAAAGGTTAAAGTTGATATTCTACATTTTTGTTGTTGTCCATGAATCCTGTGAAGGGACGAAATCCAAACTCTTTGTTTCTCCAAGCCCACTAATTTATATTCAAGACATTTAATTTAAAAACAAATCAAAAAACACTCAGCTAAATATGTTTCTCAAAGAGCACTATAGTTCTCTAGCACATTTGTTGGGGGACTATTTTTAGATGCAGCCTCATACTCATTTCATATTCTGGTGAGTATTTACACCAGCAGGAAGGCATATTTGTATCAACTCAGTATTATCTGCACCACGCTGTGTCAGCGCTAAAGAAAGGCCTGGCACCCCACATTATCATTCTGTTGTAATAGAAAAAAACACTCTGGCTTGTTAGTATTTTTTTTAAATCAATCAAAGTCAACAGCAACGGTGTCCTCGCAAAATAGATGGGCAATGGCAGGCTCATAAACACTCTTCATCCGGTGAGTCAGACTAACTCAGTATGAACTGAAAGCTATACTGTACCTTCATCGTAATAAAGGAACACGTCAAAGGCTTTTTTGAGGACGTTTTTCCTTTTCTGAAGCAAGGTCAAAAAACTGCGAAACTGCGCTGTTATTTGTTTTTTACTGTTTAACCAGTTTCTTTGTTCAGCACAGCTGAATCTGTTTAGAAATTGAGGTTTGAATCATTATTTAGTTTCATGTTGAGAGTATGTAACTGTTATGTTCATGTTGTTGGGCTTTTGTCTTCTGTTTCTTCTAAGTGTGTTGTGAGGTTCTGACACCATATCTGCCCACAAAAATGTTTTCTTTTTTCTTTTTTCTGTCTGCTAATAAAAATGATGACGGGAAGGCAAGCTTTTTGTCACTGTACCAGAGCCAAGAATTGTGAAAGGATGTGTGCTCTGGTGTCCAGGCTTCAGGTACCTCTAGCCAAAATCAAGAATCCCATTACAAGATTTCTTAAACAATCTCATTATGAGGTGGGACCCAAAGCAAATAAACTACTGGCAAAAAGACTGCAAAAACAACAGGCAGACTGGACAATCCATAAGATAAGAGATACGGCTACAAATCGAATATCCTATGAACCCAAGGAGATTGAAAACATTTTCAGAACTATTATCTAAATTTGTTTAGCCAACCTCCATCTGCTGACAAGGACCAAATTAGAGCTTTCCTAGAGACACTGGACCTACCAGTAATTGGGAAAGACCAGAATGACCTTTTGACTTCACCTATTATAAAAATAGAAATAGAGAAAGCTATGGGTAGACTGAAAACAAATAAATTCCCTGGCACTGACGGTTTACCAGCGGAGTGGTACAAAACGTTTAGTGAACTACTCCTACCAATACTTGAACCATCATTTAACTATACGCTGGCCCATGGGGAACTCCCACCATCCTGGAAGGAGGCTGTAATAACAGTGATTTCTAAGGGAAATAACAGTGACACCTGCTCTGGTTACAGACCTATATCAATACTTAATATGGACTATAAATTATATACCTTGATTATTGCAAAAAGGTATGAGCACTTTATAAGTGATATTATAAATGAAGACCAGACAGGCTTCATCAAGGGGCGCCAAACTCAAGATAACATAAGGAGAACCCTACATATGATTGAACATATTAACCATAAAAATATCAATGCAGCCTTAATAAGTCTTGATGCAGAAAAGGCATTTGATAATGTCAACTGGACTTTTCTGTATCAGGTACTTGAGAAAGTTGGACTAAATGAAAAAGCTATTCAATGTTTTAAAACACTTTACCAAAATCCAACAGCAAGGATAAAAATAAATGGCAGTCTGACAGGCAGGGATGCTGTCTTTCACCAACTTTATTTGTAATTTTTATAGAGCCTCTGGCACAAGCAATTAGGCAGAATAAAGACCTTAAAGGGATAAAGGTCGGAAAAGAAGAACACATCATTGGGCTTTTTGCAGATGATGTGATCTGTTATTTAGAGGACCCTGAAATATGCCTCCCTATATTAATTAACCAACTTGAGACGTTCGGCTCTTACTCTGGATATAAATTGAACTTGTCAAAAACAGAGATTTTAACACTGAATTACAAACCATCCGAAACTATACAACAAACACTTAACTTAAAATGGAGTTTGAAAAGAATGACATATCTTGGGGTAACTATAACAAAAAGTATTGATGATCTATATAAAGCCAACTATATTAAAGTGGATCAGGACATTAGGAATGATATGGAGAGGTGGGCTGTTCTTCCACTAGATCTCAGTTCACGGATAGAAACTATAAAAATGAGCATACTTCCAAGACTCCTCTATTTCTTTCAATCACTACCAATCGAGATCCCTGTGAAACAATTTAGAGCCTGGGATAAAGTTATTCCAAGGTTTATATGGAATGGCCAAAGGCCAAGAGTCAAGTACGAAACATTACAGATTGAAAAATATAAAGGGGGCATGTCATTACCAAACCGTAGGGCATATTTCCATGCAGCTCAAATTAGACCAGTAATTTATTGGTGTACCAATGACTATGAAGCAAAATGGAAAAACCTAGAACAATATGTAGAAGGAAGGGAAATTCAAAGCCTTATTGGAGATAGAAATATAGCAAAAGATTTACTTGAACAGATGAATGTTGTCACCCGATTTACGTTAGAGATGTGGTTTAAAGTGGTACGAAAATATGGATTAGAAGAAGAGCTCAGGCTTCTACGATGGATAGCCTATGATAGACATTTTATTCCGGGTACTCTCGGATTTAAACAATGGATTTCATATGGAATAACAGCAATATGCACAGTTATTAAAGATGGAAGTGTTGTGAATTTCCAGGAGTTGAAAGACAAATACTCACTAAATAACCAGGACCACTTCAGATATTTGCAATTAAGGGACTTTTTCAACAGAGAAATAAAGCACAAAATGAATTTGGATGAAAATGAAATAATTCGAACCATAATAGGAGTTTACAACTCAAAGAAATATAGAATCATATCGACTTTATATCAATATCTGATGGAAAAATTAGGAAATATAACATTTTATGTAAAACTGAAATGGGAACAAGAACTTAGTGTGAATATTACAGAGGATGAATGGCTGCATATCTGGAGGACACAACAGTCTTCAACATCCTCGCAAACTTGGAGAGAACATTGTTGGAAGAATATAATCAGATTCTTTATTACTCCCCAAATTACAAACAAATGTCTGTTTATTGTTCAACCATGCTGGAGGAAATGTGGGGCAGTAAATGTAAACCACTCCCATGTATTTTGGCTATGTCCGGAAATTGTACAGTTTTGGGGAAATGTTGATACGGTTATCACCAAAATTCTGGGCTATGATATATCTAAGTCATGTATGTTTCTTTACTTTGGTAATATGACAGAAGATATTGTGTTAAGAGAAGACAGGTATCTAGTAAAAATTCTGCTAGCAGCTAGTAAAAAAGCTATTACGAAGAGATGGCACATGATAGAACCACCATCACAAGATGGATGGTTGAAAATTGTGACTGAAATGTATGATATGGAACTGCTAACTCACAGAATAAGAGCTCAAGAGGAACGATGTCGTGAGAAGTGGGACAAATGCACGACGTTTACATAAGAACACCTGAATATTTCTCAGGATTGATCATGCCTTTGAGAGGACAGAGCAATCCAGATCCCTTTTTATTTTTTTCTAATTTTTTTTTTTTTTTTTTTTTAGTTATTTTTTTTTCTTTCTTGTACGTACGTATGTATGTGTTAGTGAAAAGGCAAAAAATAAAGTGTGAAAAAAAGTCCCATTTCAGAGAAAAATTGCCTGTGCAAATAAGTGGAAGAGGCTCTTAAGAGGAAAAAATAAACGTGAGCTAATGCGACAAAAAGGGAACATTTCAGTCAAAGGACCATCGTTATTTAGACCATGTAATTCTAGTGACATAAATAAGTCAGACTAACAGCAATGACCAATCAGAGGACCAGCTTTTACACATGGAATACATTTGATTAGTGCAGGCAATTCTACAATGAAACTGGATCATTGTAACAAAGGTCTGGAAAAATACAAAACATTCAACTAAAATACCACAAGAGGGCAGTACTGTCTCACTAGATTTACACACCAACCTACACCCTGATAGGCGGAAATCCTATTTTGCTTATCTCGAGTCTATGGAGTGTATGTGGCGTTATGCATTTAATCACAATTTCAGAGTTAGGTTCTGTAGATGAAAGAATTCACACCTTGGCTGACAGACGGATGGTAATTTCACTCATGAATGGAGCATTTGATCAGAATCTGAATGGACTTCTGTGTCGATTCTCATGTGTCTGTATCAACTCTGTGCCTTTCTAGCTTTATAATATGCTTATCATACATAAGGAAATGCATCTGTGGTTTGCAGGGGGGAGCGACACAATGTAAGGCATTGATTACTTTGTGAGATTGACTTTGCCTTCACAGAAGACACTTAGGAAGGAGATTCACACTTCCAAATTCCTGAAATTTCCAATTGCTGTCCGCACTCTGTGTAAGAGAAGCACCTTCAAATTTCAGCTCAGCCACATGAGAAGCTACACCGAGGTAAACCACTGCAGGTCATAAGACCGGACCAAAGAGGTTGGCAGATATCAGTAAATTATGAGATAAGATCACAGGATTTGTCTTGTGTCAGGTTGGAGTGGTCCTTTCATCCAAGTCTCCCTGAGAAAAAAGATTTTGGCTGGTGGACATCCTGGTTTAAATGAAATCCTAATAAGATAACAAAATGTTTAAACAATCTCAATCCATATCCAAGTGAGAGTGTGTGAGAGAGGGAGACAGGGAGAAAGAGAGAGAGAGAGAGAGAGAGAGAGAGAGAGAGAGAGAGAGAGAGAGAGAGAGAGGTTTAATGCAGGTGTGGTACAGGCTACCTTCAGAAGAAGCTGGGCCTTGCAGTCAGTAATGTCATCAGACAGACTCCCAGCTGAATTCAGCACTGTTCTGCATGATTGCCCATGATAATTGTGTGTTGATAGGGAGCGCCCGAGATGGAGTATAATTTCCACTGAGAGATTCCTAAACAAATACCTGTGCTCAGCAGAGGGATGGAGTGCAGCCGGAGGTGAGCAGGAGAATAGCGGATGAGGGGAGATAGAGGATGAGAGGGTAACACTTCCAGAGGAGTAGGGACAGGAAGCAGCAGTCTCACTGCAGGTTCTTAAAGTCTGTTCATGATGGCCATGCAAGACACTGAACTTCAGGAAAATAATCGCGAAAATCTCTTTTAGATAGACAGCATAGCATAGCATAGCATACAGTAGCATATCATAGCATAACATAACATGACATGACACAGCTTAGCATAGCATAGCATAGCATAGCATAGCATAACATAGCATAACATAACATAGCATAACACAACACAACAGAAAATAACAGCATAGGACAACATAACAACAAGCGTTTATCTTCACTTAAGATATTTATTCCAAACTCTTAACACAGCAACACACCTACATGATACAATTCGCCAAATCATTCATTTCATGTTTCAGTTACCTGTATTAAAAAAAATAATATGAAAGTCATCGTTTTTTATAATTCAGTTTTCTTTTACTGTAAATCACTTAACATTTTTGGTTGACTGTCAAATTTGTGTATTTCTGGAAACATATATCTAAAAGTGAATGAGTCATCTTTACTGTATATATTGTACAGTAGAAAAATAGTGAAGTGACAGAATTGATGTGGTAACAGCTGTATGAGCAACATGAAATTACTGCCAATGATCAAAAAATAATCCAACACACTTATCCTTTGGTTCCAAATGTGTAAAATATAAAATTAAAAAATATGACAAAAAAGGCCCAGAATGGGAGTAAACGTCAGCTCAAGTCTCCAAAACTCTAAACACATTTTCTGCTTTGCACCCAATTTGCTATTCTGCTTGGCACTTTTTTCAACACACTGCACACAGTTCTCTACATAAGAAACAGGAATCTGTCATCAAGTCACTTGTTTGCCATTTAAAGCCATGGACCAACTGGCCACATGTGCCACCTGGCCAAACACCTAATTGCTTGAATGTCGACTCATCAATCAGAATGTAAGCACTATAAAAAAGACCCCAGGTGAGTCCTTGTTTACAACACCAATGGAAGCCAACATTACAGGAAGAGGCCGGTTTGAAAAAATGTGTATTAGCAATTTTAATTTAATTGTAATTCACACATTCTTTTTTCTCCACGAATGATTTTCCTGTGTTTATGTACTATAATCTTTCAGTGCAAAATGCAACCTTTGGAAATACATTGATGTATTGATTGTAGTTTGTAACTGGTTCAAACAGAATCAGATGGTATGAACTGTGCGTGTGCCATATGGTGACAAAATTGGGTTTAATTTTGAATAAAGTATTTAATTTTGCAAAAGATTTAAGATGTTCCATTAATTATGTGTGTGATTTTATGAAATTATATCTAGTGTTTTCACAAAAAGAGCCATTTTTTCAAAATTGTGCATTAGAAATTGTAAGAAGCTGTAAGGTTTTGAACATTAGGTTTTGGTATTGGATAAGGTTGAATGTAATGACAATTAAAGCATTTTAGAAACTTGTTAACTGAGAACATATTACATCAATAACAACATGTATTGCATTAATGGTATGATCCACAACAGACAGATGTTGTCCTAATTGTTTTAATTGAGAGTTTTGAAAATGTGACTTCTTATTGGGCAAAAGTATGTTAGCGGTTGTAAAAAACGCGTCTTATTAAAAAACTTAATACAGTAATAATCGTTATTTGTGATGCACCTTTCAAATCAAAGTTAATATAAATAGTGCTTTATGTAAAAACATGCTAAACAATGAAATAACATAAAATAATGTATTTTGACAAAATAAAGAAAAAGTTAAAGATTCCTGCTGGAGGTTCAAGTTTCCACATCCCTCTTGTACAAGTTGCATATTTAACCGAGATCGGTTTCCAAACTAGGTGTGATGTCACAGAACCATGCTTGCTCGCACGCACACACACACACACACACACACACGTGCTAAACAGATGAATGTGAAAACCGATTCCTATGTCAAACTGCACATACATCATTCTGTGCAATGAAAAGTCAAACATCCATCAATAAGCAAAACACATTTTTGAGAGGGGGGTCTTTAGAAGTGACTCTGTGAAAAAAAAAAGTCCACCTAATGCAGAAAAACAAATCTGTAGGAAGTAGATTTTATTAGAGATTTAGAGGAAGGCACGATGAAACAGACTTTGAACAGTTGCAGAGTTGGGGCCCCTGAGAGCGAATGCGCCTTTAGTTTGGAGTCTAGACGAGGGCAAGGCAAGGCAAGGTAAGTTCATTTGTATAGCACATTTCAACAACAAGGCAATTCAAAGTGCTTCACATAAAACCATTAAAAGCATCAAAACATAATGCAAAAGAAAAGGAGATTTAAAAACAATTAAGAACATTCATTGAAACATTAAAAACAGTCATTAAAACACTAAAAAGCTAAAAATAGAATAAAAGTTGCAGTGCAGTTTAAGAAATAAAATACTGTAGAAATGCAGAAATTGATTAATATCCTTGAATGTGGTTCAATCAAAGGCAGCAGCATACAGAAAAGTCTTCAGTCTTGATTTAACCTCTTGGACCCTAGAGCGATTTTTAGGAGCTGAGGGTCTCAGCAGACCTGCAGCTTTCTGGGACTTTGTTCCAGATATGTGGAGCATAAAAACTGAACGCTGCTTCTCCATGTTTAGTTCTGACTCTGGGAACAGAAAGTAGACCGGTCCCAGACGACCTGAGGGGTCGGGATGGTTCATAAGGTAGCAGCAGATCATAGATGTATTTTGGCCCTAAACCATTCAGTGCTTTATAAACCAACAGCAGGATTTTAAAGTCAATTCTTTGTTGGACAGGAAGCCAGTGCAAAGACCTCAGAACTGGAGTGATGTGATCCACTTATGGGACTGCTGCCAGAGTTTTGTTGCAGGAGCTGAAGTTGCGTGTGGGTACGTGCTCTATAGGCACAAAAGCTCACAAATGTGTGCTGGAACAAACGGCCATACGTCTCAAACTTTACAAACATTAATAATATATGACAATCATAGTTTTGGCATCTGTGTAAATAAAAGAAGGTCCACAGAGACGCTGTGGGACATGTTGAAGTCCTTCTCTCGTCTGGTTGAGATAAGAACATAAGTTTGACTCTCAGTCAACACTTGTATATTTAACCTTGAAGGAAGTTCAAGTTAATTGGAAAACACTCTTTGCCTGAGTGCTCTTACCTCACGGCACGTAGTGTAGTTATCATAGCTTATCTTCCCAATGTATCATAATCCCACATGACATGCAAGTCAGATTTCATCCAAATCTGATTACTTTCATCTTTCGGAAAACGCAAAGTATTTGAATTGCATGAACAATATGGCAAGTCATATTACACGCTGCTTTCCTCTTTAGAGATAGTTTTACATAATTTCCCATTCGTTTTGAAATAATGAATAGACAATGGGCTGTATAATTGTGAGAATTTACAATTCAGAGGACTACGTTGTATAATCACCATGCATAATTCAAAGAGTTGAGCGCATAGGTCACCGGTGGCAGTGGCACAAAAAGTAACTCAGGTCATCACACAAACAGTCGAAAATCAACACTTCGTATTGGTCCTCTGCCTGAGAGACAAAACGAAATCTCTTTGATAAGAAAACTTAATTCTTCAAGATCATAGAAGAAATATAACAAAGTACAAGCAGAGCATCCAATTATCTGTATACCTCATATATTATCTTTTCAGTTCCAATAGAGACTGTAAGTTCAGAGGAACTCACTGATGTGCAAAGAGGCACCGGGGGTTTAAAAACAGGTACTACATAGTTGGCCAGTGAAAGCTACACCTGTACTGAGTGGATCCTTTCTGCCCCTCCAACATCCTCTGGCCTCACACCTCAGTTTGTGCATATAAATTACATTCCAAAGTGTGTATGGATAGCCCTTGTTCATACTCAAGGTCTCTTGTTTCAAAGGCATGCTAATGTCTTTCACAGTGAAACTCCTCTCAGCGGCCCTCTTTTAACTGCCAGAGCAACTGTGTAGGAGATGATTGGGACTCTCCAACCATCGTTCCTCTTAAATATTCATACATTTTAAATGACACATATATATCCTCAAATCCTAAACAAAGAGATTTCATTCAGGACTGGGTTAGAGACTATAGCACTTCAGAGAGTTTTGTCTTTTTCACTTAAATTATTATTGTGGGTGTTAAGTATATTAATAAAATCTTCCTGTATGAACATCCCATGCTGTTTGAAAGATCCATACTGTGTTAGCACCCACTATGCAAATGTCTCACTTTTAAATTATTTCTTTGGAATTGCTTTGTTTCAGCTCCGTATTTGGGTATAACTTCCCCTCCAGCAATTAATTAATGCTACGGTACAAACAGCCGATGGATTCGATCATGAATATTCAAATCTACCTCTCGCATATCATTTCTTATGCAGTGTTGTAGCACAGGGCGTTTGAGAGGCAGACATCAGGGCTTCAAAGCCAGTTGGTGTTTCTGCGCCGTGGATCTCTGTCCCCATCTGAACAGTAAGTCAGTCCCCACATGTATTTGACAAAGTGAGACAAGATATCATGCTGAAATGTCACATTGTATCTATAAATGTAATATTTTTCACATTATATTATCTGTCTCTTAATTTGCTATTTGATAATTATTTTTTTCCAAATATTTACACTACTTTTCTATTGTTTAATTTAACTCTCATTGTCCACTTTATTAGATACACTTGTACGGTGTAGTAAAGTCTACTTTTATGATTCCGTTTTTTTTTTTACATTAAATTATATGTTTTAGCATTGATGTCATGATTAGTGATGGTGTTGTACTTTACTCTACAATTAGAAAGACCTCTCAATTTAATGTAGTCCATCACCTTTAACTGTGAGCTCAATTGTAAACATGTAAATTAATTTACACATTACTTACCATGTCAAAACTTTTCTTACAATGTCAACAAAACAAAACTTTGTGAAAAAGTGTACAGACTATACATATATAAATATACATGTATATATATATATATATAACATTTTAGGGAACAAAATGTTTCAACTGTATATTTTTTTATATCCTCACTCACAGGCTCACTTCACGCAGCTTTACACCTTTGATTCTCCATCCAGTGCGTCTCAGCGGTACAATCAAAATGTTGTTCCGTTCTACTGAATCACAATCCCTCTGTAAGTTTTAATGTTACACATGTTTATTAATGCCATTTTACAAGAGGGCACTGTCATATCTGTTAGTCTTAAACATGTCAGCATGCGTAAATTAATTCAACAAAATAAACAAGCGCAAACACTGTTTACCATATTTAATAGAAAAGAAATATAAAATTCTAATGTAACCATTCAAATGATTTCTACTCCCTTTGTTTCACTCTTCATGTGTATTCATAAGAGTTGCTTCATATGCAACCTCACTTCATTAGAGTAACATTTATGAAAATTACGTATTATGTATTGAAATTACAGCGAAGCAAACGCGGGCCTATTATTAACACTTGAACTACATCTGTACAGACATTAGAGTCATGTCGGCTGGATATTAACGTAGGTGATGTCTCGCTAAAGTTGCAGCTCAACTACACTTCTTGTGCTGAGATTTAACAACACTGACATGAACAGAAAATCATTCTCATTGTTTAAGGAAATATATAACCTACACTGCAGTAATATGGCTCTGATTAGAGGAAGATTAAAGTTGAAAAAGGAAACAAAACAAGAGGTTCATTTCACAGTTTTCTAACTATAGTAGTTTAAGGGCAATAATTGAAAACACTGTTAAATACAATTGTGCATTTGATGTACACAGTTCTAAGGCATTCATACAAAAACAGACAGTAAATCAAATCAAAAGATACAGAAAAGCAGTATAATATAAGGCAATATAAGGCAGGCGATAAACTACAGAAACAGGCTTTACCGTCTGATTTCCTTTTGAAGTTTTCCAGCAGCCTTGACGACAAACAATCCTTTTCTCGCTTGAAGTTTCAAATTAAAGCCTAAAGTTAACAAGAGTAACGTTACAACGTCCCTTGTCTTCACCAACAGGCTTCATGTGTGTCCTCATCGGCTGCTGCTGTGCTTTTATACTGGTTTAACTTGCAAAATTATCCCTTTGACCCCAAGTAGGGCTGACATTCCTTGAAAGTAAAATGTTGTGCGGAGAGTGTGTGGTGTTTGGTTTTGCAATGGTAAGAGTACTTTGTATTAATTGAAGTATAATGATATCCCTAGCTTGGATGTTGGGGAAAAGAGAAAGCAGTGAATAATGTATCTCCATGTAGATAACAGATGAATATGTTCATATATTCATTTATTAATTTATACGTTTGAATTGCAATTTAGATGGCCCTTATATTTAGTTACTTAGCTGTAAAACATCTCTCTTTTAATGTCATAATACATATGTTTGGTGTGATAGTTCCAAATTTAGGAAGACAAGGAGGATTTCAGCATCTGTGTCATTAAACTAGAGACAAGTTACACTCCACTTCTCTGTTGAAGATCTGTTTTTTCCTCACTTTGTCCTTTTCTTTACAGTGTCTTTACTGTATCACCTTCCTTCACTTCACCCTCTCTCCTTCTCCTCCACGTTAATTTATGAAGAGAAGAAAAGCCCCGAAAAACACACCACAAAGTTCTGAAAAGTTAAACAAAGTATTACAAATTAAAGAGGAAATGTCAGCTGAGGAGATGCTGTTGAGCTTCAGGCGGTTGAAGTCACATGCCAGAGGGACCATACGAAGGCTGGTAAATGTTACCGGTGATAAATAAACATTATTTAAAAGATCTGTCATCTCCAGTTAGAACGTAGCCGTGGTTCATTTGCTTCGCTGCTCCGAGGGTATAAGGAATATTTAATCACTCTTCTGAATGATATGAATAATCACAGATATTTTCTTGAAGCCACAAGCACACACACACACACACACACACACACACACACACACACACACACACACACACACACACACACACACACACATTAATGATGACTTGTGCGCTGATGTTTAACGATTTAAGATTTACATACTAACGATTTGAATTTGTGTGCATGTAAAAACAATATAGTTTAAATGTTACATGCTCTCACAAGAATAATCTGTACAAAGCTATTGTTCAGACAGAGCTAAAGATAATAGTGTTAACCAAATGATGGATTTTTGCAACTCATCAATAGAATATCAGTGTATTTTTGGTGCCTAATCAGCAGATATCATTGCATTTCTGTCAAGAATAGGTGTATTTTATTTAAAAAATTATAATAATTCCATTGCCAAGACCTCATAAGCCTAGACATTGAAAATGTATGTATTTGGAGAAAAGACAAAGGAAAACTAATTGTTCAGAGCCATGGCATTATTTGTGCATCCTAAATCAGATTTACCAACTAACCCTCTTGACTTTATAAGACTTTCCTCTTTAATAACGCTTATGGTTAGGGCTGGCTCGGGTTTGCCTTAGTCCAGCCCCGAGATACTCTGCTATAGGCCTAGACTGCTCTCTCCTCTTCTCTATCTCCTTCTGTATGAATTCATATCCCATTAATGCATGTTACTGACTTTGCTTCTTCCCCGGAGTCTATGTGCTTTCTCGCCTCCCAGGTTTCCATGGATCGTGGTTATATCTGGACCCTGGTCTTGCCTCCTGCCATGGCTCTGCTGACACTCATGCTACTATTATTATTAGTCACATTACTGTTACTATTGCCGATACCATTACTGCTTTTATTATCATTATTATTCTACTATACCGACTGCTGCTGTTATTATTATTATTAATATTATTTATCATTATTCTGCTTACTACTCTCATTATATGAATCATTTATGTCAAATGCATTGCATGTGTTTTAACTCTTTTATGTTGATCATTCTGTACACATGACATCTTCTCTCCATTAAAGGTTTTTTTGGGGGGGAGTTTTTCCAGTATTGATGTGAGGGTCCCGGGCCAGAGGATGTGTCGTTTGTGAAAATTTGTTATTTTGGGTTATACCAAATAAATTGAATTGAAATTGAATTGAATTGAACTCCTCCCCCTGTATGAAAGGGGCTATATAAGCAAAGCTTGTATTATTATTATGTAAAAGGGAAGCTTATGCCACTGAAAATTAAAACGCTACTGTGCAACTTTATTAAAAATGTAAAGTAAAGCAACTAAATTGATGTCAGACTCTGCGGGATGGGAAATGGATTTGGTTACTTTGCTGCTCTGTTTGTATTGGCCTCTGTGTAACCCCAGTACCGGCCTCAGCAGAAGATGTCATGCCAGTCTCTTGCCCATGGGCACACAGGACACCTGCTTGTTGGCACAGTGACATCTGAGCCTCTGAGTTGAGCAAAGGGGCACCTGTTCAGCAGAAAGGCTTCTGAGCAGGGCTTGTCATCTGCACAAACACATTGGATAAATGAGGAGGGTTTTCACAGTGAGATTTTGAAATGATTTGACCTGGTACAAGTCTGTTGTTGTAACACACCATTATCCACCTACCTACTGACATCCCTCCCTAACTACCTACCTTCCTACCTACCTACCTACCTACCTACCTACCTACCTACCTACCTACCTATGTACCTCGTTAATTCCATCTTTGTATATAAACTCTAAAGTATTCAAGATTATTCTTCTGCTTTTGCAGTAACGTGATGGTGTTTCTCTGCTAACTCACATGAAATAGTTTACTGTAATTGCAGTAACACAAATTCATTTTTTGTAAATTGTTTTAGTGAACTGAAATGGATCTGTAATTCTGCTTCTTCCACACTGCTGAGGAAAATCTTGTCATAAACAGACTGAAGACATTTTTTTTAGAAAAGATCACACTACTATAAAATGTGTTGAATTCAGACATAAGATGGTAACATCTGTCTGAGAACATCTGTATTGTTATTGGCCAGTTTGTTGTGTATTTGCTCGATCTGCATTTGACCATTCTCATCTGTCATTCCTTCTTGTTCCACACTTCCTTTCCTGCCTCGCCATCTGTTCCCTCATTATGTTCATATCGCTTGAGCATCTTTAAGCAGCTTTTTATATGTATTTCACTTTATTTTATGAAAGAAGTACAACATTTGATCAAATATGATACGTCACTGTGGATTTTGCTCGGGTTAATCCTCATGTCACGATAAAGACTGGGCCTTAGTAACATTTACTAACAGTGGGTCCATGTTTTATTGATCTGTGTTACATTTGTAAACCAGTGCACAGTGGATAAACTGGCTGACACTATTGTACTAAGATTAACCATCTTCAGCATTATTTCAATACAGTTTGCATGTCATTCTCCATTGCAACATGTCATCTTTGAAGACATATTATATATTTTTATCACCAGATTCAGTATATAAAAATGAATTTTAATCGAGTTGAAATCCATTCATCAAAATATGAATGAATATTTATTCTTATTGTCAGGTTTAAAGGTGCGTCACCTGCCGTGTTCTCCTGTTTCAACCTTCACTAAATGCTTAAGCAGCATTTTATTTTCATTTCAGACCCTGGGAATACATTTTCTTAAAGTGAGTTTAATATCTTTTTTTGCATTATGTGCCACAATGATGGATTATCTTGATTGTAGATCTGAGCGTTGACAAGGGAGAGGGGGGGAGAAGCAGGATAAACCGTCTTTTGGTGGCGTATGTCCAACTTCGCAGACCTATCAACGCAGGACAATAAATCTTGTGAATGCATATTTAACACTGAATCAATGTACACTGTAGCTTGAAGGTTAACCTGCTTCTTTGTTCAGATTTGTTATTCAAATGCAGCCTGCCTGGTATGGCAGCCTTTGTCCATTCGCAGCATGGTTCACTGATAGTCTGTGAGTTACTGTAAAAAGGGATTAAAACAACATATGACCTTAAATAAAATGGGGTTTCCATAAACTGCATAGATTTGTTTGGTTATTACAAATCAAGTTATTAGTCTTGAAGACCAACGTTCAGCTGATTCTCTGGGGCAGACAACAGAAGATGACCCCAAACCTTTGAACTCCATCTTACATCTAAAGCCTCTCTATCTTTCATAAAGCCATATTAGCAGCATATATTTTGACATGCATTGGTGTAATTATTAACATTAATTATGGTGGCCCTGTTTCATTTAGGTTAACCAGGGCCCTGGTATTGTGCATGCTGGCTGACTGTGACACATTAAATTCAATGGGACCACAATTCATTTGATCAATTACACTTGGTTCACCTACTATGACATGTCAAAATGGTAGCTGGGAAAAAGGGCCTATACTGAAGCCTCTTCTTGTGTCCAAATATGAACATCATTATTTGAAAATGATCTGTAGAAAACAAAAAAAAATTGTCCAATTTCCTCATTTTTTTCTTTTTAAAAGTTGTATATGAATCCAGACCAACTGAGAAAGCCAAGGCTTCAAGCAACATAATTATAGTACTGTAACAAGTGTAACATTTAACAGGCAAAAAATTGTATACGAGACTGATCGGTCAGCACCGGTCATGGCCAATCAGCTGACAACGGCTGGTTTCGATTGGAGGTTCAAAACCTGCCGCCTACATTACCCATAATGCAACTCGGTCACTGACAGTTAGGTTGGTGAGTATGGAATGTTGTGCTAGTAGTGGCTAATGTGTTCTTAAGCTGACAAAGATGAGGAGGTCTGGTACCAAAAAAATCATTGTGTTTGTAATGGAGGAAAATACTTTTTATAAATGGAAAACTAAGATTTATTCACAGACACATTAACTTTCACACTTTAATTCACAACTGCGGGTAATTTAGAGTTGCAGATTAACTTCACCTGCATCACCTGCAGGAAACACACACATAACATACAGACTTAGCTGAGGCCTTGGCCTGAGGCGATCCTGTCCCCAAACCTAAAAGATAAACACTTAAAAAAAAGCTTAATTTCCAAAACAGTATTGACACAAGACAAACAAAGTGGGGATGCAACATCAGTAGAATTTCAGTCCAAGTGCACTACCTTTGTGAAGTACGCTGTTGGTCTGAATCAGGGTAAAAGCCATTTTCTCTTATTGATTTTTAAACCAAGGTAGATAAACATGCAGAAAGGGTACGTAGGAGTTTTAAATCTTTGAGAGCTTACAGCTCAATGTGCCACAAATATTCTGTTAATTCAGTGTGTGCTGTTGGTTCTAAATTATCCACATTCACAATTTCAATATTCCTAATGGATGTCTACACTGTGTAGTACTTTGCCAACAAATCTCTTGAAGAAGAGTTTCTTTTTCTTAATGCCCCAGGAGGCTTGTTGCAAGATGAATTTGTGTTTCAAACTTAGCAAACAAATTTAGGGTTCACTGATAAGAGGCAACCAGAGGCTGAATTTCTGAATTACTATCCAGTCTCACTAAAATCTCATCTGTTAATGCAAAAATGCCTGGTAGTGTCACCCTACTTATTCTCTTTTGTTTTATCAGCATACATGACACCATAAACAGCGTTGTAAACAATAATTAATTCAGTCTGACACAGCAATTACACACAAACCAAACTGATATTCCACTTTGAACTGCTCCACAAGCACCAGAGCATATTGTCTTGGGATTATGAGCCACTCTTCTGCTAACAAGGTTCTGCTGTCGCTACGAACGAGAGCTGCTAATGACTTAAAGAGCATATCAGCTATGGCTCGTTTGCTAAACAGCAGAGGAGCACGCTGCTTGGAGTCTCTTTAATTAAGGATTGGCTAAAACACAGCTTCCGTGGTCTTGACACAATACCAATACTCATGTGCTCTTGTCTATTAGTGCTTGAAACAACTCCACAAGGACTGCAGGTAATCACATAGCTGTCCAATAATGAAATGCGCTAGAGTAGTGTTTTCTGATCACATGACCTATCCGTGCGCATGAGCACGGAGGGGTGTGAGGCATTTCCTGCACTTTGCATTCAGTGCATGCACTGACCGAGATCTGTGTTGAGGTCACAAGTTCACCTTCTTTCCTAAACAGACATTCAGATTTGTTTATGCACAAGGAAAGAAACCACCAGTCACAGCATCTCTCAATCAAGCCCTGATCAAGCACAAAGGGAGATCTGACTCTAAATAATACATGACTTGCCTTCCCATATACACTCCCCACTGGGACCCGAAAAAGACGGTGCAGGTTCAAACATCTTTCCTCATCTTCAAACGTCCTGCCTTCATCTTAGCTGCTGCCAGATTTTTTGACACGGTTAGACCTGGAAATATCAGAAAGGAATGACTGTTAAAGGGGGGAAGCCACTCATTTCAGTGCATGCTTGTCCTTGCCCGGAAAGTCACTCTTTGATTTGGAGCCCATTCAGTGAAATCCTGATATCCAGACTGGAGAGGAGGAGAGGAAGATGGACAACCTGTTGACGCACATTTGGATATATTTAAGGTACATGTTTATACTTTGGAGTTCATAGTTACTTTGATGGAATAGGCCAACAAAGTTAGTATATTGTTAACTCAACTTTACAATAACGCTGAGCACATTCATTTTGGGTTATTGTAGGCCACCAGGAGTGATGTCTAACAAGTGATAGTTCCTTAAAGAGGGCCAAAGTGAAACTGGAAAAGCTGAAGATTCATTTTTTTAACAGTATGCCATGGTAGTCAGGAGGACTAAGATTGAAGTAGTGTTGCTTTGAGCTAAATGCTAACTAGCAAGTGCACCATGCTCACAATGGCAATGCTAACATGCTGGTGGAACATTTTTTTTTAGTTAGGATACATCGCAGAGAATCTTGAACACTGAATTTGTTGCCCTTTTCTGACAGAATAAGTTGCACTACTGGTGGCATTAGATGAAAAGTCAGGTGATCACCAAAGTCATGAGAGGATTCATCTTCTGGGAACAATGACTGTCATGATTTTATGGCTATCCATCCAATAGTTCTTAGGATATTTCACTCGGATCAACGTGGTGGAAAAGTTGTGTTTATTTAACTGTTTTAGCTAAATTACATGATTAAACTTCTAATAAACTCTAGAACATACTTTAAACGTCACTAGCTCGACAGAAGAGGCGAGATTGGTGGATATTATGGATACTGAGTAAACTGAGTTGCTTTGAATTTCCATGCTAGGCGTAGTTTCTTTTTAATGATACCAAATAAATGTCCTGCTTCGTTAACATCCCAAACATGTGAACTTCTAATCGCAAGTGCTGTATAGATGCACATTTATCTTCAAATATAGATAGTAAACACCAGGAACATGTTTAACTTGCATTAAGTTCAAATAGATGCTGGGTAAGCTGCTGACCTGAAGGAGGCACCAGGACGTGACTCTCTATTGTTCTGAGAATCAGAATCAATTGGCCAAGCATGTGCACATACAAGGAATTTGTCTCCGTTGCATCTCTCTATGATGTATTTGCACAGAAATAGAAATAACCGCTAGGGTCAAGGACAACAAAGCTTGACAAATAAAGGTAAAGAATAGAAAGGATTTATACGTATACACAAGTGTCATAGTGTTACTTTATTCAGAGCTATCAGAGGATGTTACTGAGTAGTTAAAACTAACTTTGAGTTGCAGTGAATAATCATCTCAGCAGCATTTTCAGTGGAGTGATTTTGCAAAGTATGCATAATGCTAATAAAGCTCTATGTTAACTTTTCTTGTCCGAGCACTGCTCATTTGATTAGAGCAAAATGATATTCCCTCTTCTTTGACTGGGAGTGCAGACACCAGCACAGAGGGCGGACTGCTCAGTAGAAGTCACAGTGCTGCTGCTCTTTGGCTGGTGATAAAGATTCAGCCTGTTCCTTTAGCTCCAAGTGTAGTCATGTGTATAATTGCTCTGGGACTGGAAATGCACCATGTGTGAATATAAAGGAAGGGCCATTTAATAGGAAACACTGTCCAAACAACATAGCCCCAGTTTGTCTAAATGTCCCATATGTCACAGAGAAGCTGCAGAGGATGGAAGGAGGTTTATGATAGCAGCAACAATCAGTAGGAGTAAAGGGAGCTAACAGGGAAGAACCAGAAACGAGATAAATAAGCGACAGAGGACGGCTAATCAACGCAGGCTGTTAAAACAAGACGAAAAATCAGATTTTTCAATCTCAGAAGCACATTGTTAGACTTCAGCCCAATTTGGATGAGATTACAGGTTGGAAATGAAATATTCACTGTGCTACACGGTAATATAACTTACAGGATGTGGTCTGTAATAGTCATCCAGCAGGAAAAAAGATCTGGCGTTACAAAAGCCCAATTGATTGCTTTTGCGGGTTGGTGCTCACATGGTCACTTTCATTTCTTTCTGTCGTCATTCTCATTCCTAAATAGGCCTGTGTTGGTGTTAACATTTTCGTTCTATGAGAGTAGCAATAATTTAAAAAAACAAGTGAGGCAGAACAAGAAGCTCTTCGCTCGGGAAAAACTATATAGTTTGGCTTTAAACTACGAGGGCGTAGTTCTGGACAGGATTTGAATTACAGCGGGACTAGCAGGTTGCGGCTGCAATTATCATTGAGGTGGGGTAGAAAAATGACCCACATAGATGTTCCTGTAATTTTACAATCACCTTCTCTGTGGTGCTGAGAAGGTAACCAGTTGATTTATCAGAGCTTTTTCACTGAAAATATGGTTTCGTAGTATGTCTGGAAACAAAGCGGTGAGAGTGAACCAAAACAGTAAAGTTGTTGTAAAACTGAAGAGCTCAGGAGAGGTGAACTGAAGAGTGGGGTGATATGTCTGTGGGGGTTTCATCTCTATGAGCAACACCTTTCACGTACAAGTATGTGATCCATTGTTGATTAGCAGCCAACTCAAAAACAATGATCCATGTGAAATGCGATAATAAGCACAGCAATTCAACTGTCTTTTGGCTTTAAAATGTATCAACGTTTATTGAATTAATACCAATAATACTGCAATACTGCAATACTGTAGGTAGATGACAGCAGCAAAAGAGCAGAAATTAGCAACCACAGGATGCTCTAAAGCAGAGAACAGTAAAACATCCAGCAGCCAAGTACACAAACAATACCTGAACGGAGTCCAGACATCTACTCTACATCAATCATATTGACAGACAACAAAGAAAAACATGTAATGTAAGCTTCTACCTGAAGAACTGAGGGAAGAGGTGCACCAGTTAGATATTGCTGACTTGCAGGCAGACATCAAAGAAAAGAACGAAAAACCACACACTCATAGCTCAATCTTTGTCCTGAGGAAGGCAGTGCACCGAAATGTTGATCTCTAGCACTTGAAATTAAAAAGATTGCATTAGAGTTATGAGAGAGCCTCTTCCTGAAGATCATTGCCAACGGATAGATGGCTGGGGAAACGTGGGGATATGTGTTTGAGTGACTGGGCTGAATGTAAATGTCTCATTGATCGTTTGGCCGAGGCAAGCAGAGACCCTGCTCCTATTGATCAGCTCAAGGCCAAGGGCAGGATGAGGCTGACAACTCGGACACTGACATCTGCTTCCTTGACCTTGGCCTAAAGCCAGAAAACTGCCCTTTACCCTCCACCACGTGACCTCTGGCCTCCAGGGGGCCCCAGATGTGACCCGTGTAGTGTGTTTTACTGTCTTGGCTGTGCACCCTTTACCCTCGACAAATTGCCTGAGCCAAAGAAGCATCTCCAGAGAGCTCAAGAGGAAGGGGGAAGATAAAATACGTCAAAAGGTTTCACATGAATGCCACTTCACCTGAGAGGTGTGACCACAGTCTGAGAGCTGAGAGAGAGAGAGAGAGAGCACAAAGAAGGGGAGCGAGAGGAAGTAAGAATGTTTTCAACGCTCTCAAGAAGCAGTTGTGAGGTTACCAGCTGCTCAGTGGTATTGATCCGGTAATTCCATTATATGAGCATACATTGGACACACATACACAATCACAGACACAGTGATGGATTACAGTATCAGGTAGCTTTCTTTGTGTTGATATACCACATAGGAGGATTCTTCAAAAACACTTTGTATTGCCCTCAATTCAATGCTCAGACTGAGCTGCAGGGCACCGATTCCTGCAGCTGAGATGGATGTCTTTGGGTAAAAACCTTCCTGCTATTTGGGAATAGACAGACAGGTACGAAGCAGATATACATGCATAAGTATGCATAAGTATGTGTGTCCAATTTTTAAGTCTAGGTACAATCAGATGGTACTCAGACAAGTCAAAATATAACATATTCCAATAATGTGCCGGCTTGAAATCAACGCTTTGAGATAATGCATTTCAGAAGTCTCATTGGTTGTTTTCTATTGATTGAACCCCTGCAAGAAAGTTATCTAGATTTATACTGTATTCTCAGCTATCATTAACCTCAAGACAAGTTCATAAATACAGTTGATGATTAGAATTTATTTTTAACAGCATAAATAACAGCACTGAACCACTAAATGTGTCTTTTATTTTGTGGAATATTGTTGCCATGTTTAAGGGATGAGACATGCTACTTTCTTGTTGGACTTCCTCTGTTAGTTAAGATAGTCAAACCACTCTGTCCAAATCAAGTGAAACACAGGGATCTCTTAATTGTGGATGGATTTCACACTCAGAATTTGGACATATAAATGGAATTGCAAATTGAAAGTACAGACATAGAAATCACAGTGGTTATGGTGTGCTGAGACCAGACTCAGTCAGACACAATCAATAGATCATCAGGTTAAAGGTGAAAGGTGAGAGATCATGGCCATAGTATGTCTGTGTGTGTGTGTGTGTGTGTGTGTGTGTGTGTGTGTGTGTGTGCATATATATTATGTGATGGTATTATGGTTCACAGCATACACTGTTTAATCTGGTCATCAAAGACAAGGCAAGTTTCTGCATCTCCATTCAGCATGTGTTTTCCAAAAATGTATTTCTCTTAAAGAAGAGGATGTGTGTGTGTGTGTGTGTGTGTGTGTGTGCGTGTGTGCATGTGTGTGTGTGGAGGGGTTTGTGGGGCCGTTATTGATCACAACCACCAACCACATTGGCCAATTGGAGGAAACACCTGAGTCTCTCATAAATCAACATTGTTAACAGTGTATGAATCAGTGAGTAACAAATAGATGATAATCACATTAAAACAAGACATGCATTGGAATGATTGAAATCACACACTAACAGTCTGCACTTTGATTATGCTGAGGCTCAGATGGGCAGCAAAGGGGGCTTGATCACATTTTTTTTTCTTCCGGAACACAAGGAACAATTTCCACACAAGTACTTGTCCTGTTATATTGTCCTGGTGTGTTAAAGCCTTTATACTGTAAGTTCACAGCCGCGTCCCATCTCCAGTGGCTCCACATTGTGTGCTTATTGCCTTTATCAATCTACTGGAGCCCAGAACAAAGACCTTCGTGTTCAAACAGCAATTACTCTCTCATCTCCTGAGGCATCAGAACAGACCTAATTGGATTTAAATGAACCCCCAAATTTCCCTTTGTTACAGCAAATAATATGCAAGGCGTTTTAATTAAGATCCGATACAAGCCCACGTGGAAGGTCTGCAGTTGCTTTCATGTCCTGCTCTTCAAATAGAGGCTGGAGCTTGCTTGGCGGACAGTTCTGTGCAGAATTTGGCTCAACGGGTGGTAGTGTGTGTGTGTGTGTGTGTGTGTGTGTGTGTGTTTGTGTGTGTGTGTGTTTGTTGTTGTTGTCTTTCAACAGAGGTGTTCAGTTCATTGAAAGAGCTCTAATGTGATAAACTTCTTTTAGAACTGTGAAGACAAGTTGTTCTACGTCGCACCTCAACTTTGGATTGTAGCACCTGTTTTAAATGTATTTTATTTATATGGTTGAGTATGGTGCAATCAGTATGTCTCAGAAGAACTTTTAAAGGGACTGAAGACAGCTCTGGACTTCAGTAACCAATGACATCTGCTATGTTCCTACTGGTTACATACAACTTTTAAAATCCCAAACATACGGTTTTCAAATTTATAAAGTGGCTCAGTAATTTCCTAAAACAGCCGGCCAAAACCATTGTGGTTTTTTTGCAAACATTACTCAAATGGGAGAAAGTGGTGTATCTAAGCGTAAATATACAACACACTTTGCAGTTTTTAACAACACATTTGGTGGGCAAGTGAATATTTACAGACAGTTGAATGATGCTGTAAACTCAGAGTTAACATTATCATTAATTTAGAGTTTACCAGCTAGCTGCTAATTTCATCTTTTTGTTGTTTGGTGTTGAGCAGGAAGCACATCGTGTTTTAGGCAGAGATTTGTGTTGCTGCCTGCTGCTCAATAACACTGATGAGAGGAGAGCAGTGGACCAAAACAGTAAAGTTGAGGGTGGACAACCAAAACAAAGAGCTGAAAGATGCTGTAAAGCTCTATAGAGTCGACGGGTGATATTTCTCTGTTTTTTTTACAAACCGAGCAATCCTTTTCATATATAAGTAATTATATGATCCATTGTTAATAGAAAAATATTGATTATTACCGGGTTAAAGCATTAAATTCCAGCAGTAACATCCAGTCTACATCTACAGTCTCCACAGTACACTTACATTATGAAGGTAATAGTGTCTTTTTCTTTCTCAGGAATGGGCAGAAAAGTGTTCAGTCCAGCCTGCATATGTACCTCAGGCATAATTTAAAGATGTGACATGTGTTAAACAGATGCTCTGGCGCACAAAGAAACCTTTGCCTTTGGCAAACGTGCATAGACAGAGTGAATGTGCTGAGTCTGGCAGCAGAGGTGTCAGCCTGTGCACTTGGACTCTATAATGACACTGATCGTTTGCTGCTTCAAAAGAGATTAGACTGCAACTAAAGAATGCTCTCACAATGGATCGCTATTGTCAGAGGGGATATGATTGACTGATTGATCTGCTGCTCATGTCCTCTTAGAGTGCGAGGCTGTGTAACAGCGGCTGGAACAGGAAGTCATCAGTCAGCCAATCTGTGTCATGAATCATTCAACCTTTGACTTCATTACTTTGTTGAGTCAGCTTCGGCCAATCGCATTGAACGATTCAGGAGAGGACAAACGGGACGCTTTGTGCAGAATTTGTAATGACATTTTTATATTTTTTTATTTTTATATTTTTAAGGTTTGATCTCTAATTGTATTGCTATAAGAACACCCAATGTTCACTAAAGCCATCACACTAAATGTATAGATTGAATTCTGCCTTGCCTCAGTGAATTAGCAGAGGAAATAATGGTAGATGATTGAAGAGCAGAATCATTCAATCATTTTTTCCCCCTTTTTTTTGTTGAAGAACCTTCTTTCTCAGTAACTTTGCACACAGTTAAGGTCATTTCCATTACCTCAGCTGAGACTCTGGAAGATAATGATAAAGTGCTGAATGGAATACATATTCACACTCCACTTTCCTAATGTGTGATCCCTCTTTTTCATTGAGAAAGAGGAAGAAATATTAAGTTAAACTAAGAAAATATTAGCCAGCCAGCACGCGGAAAGCAGTGTTGAAAATTGATGTTTTTCTACACGGCGGAGTTACTTCATTATATGTGCAAGCAAATTTAAATTCACAGCTCAAGCCTGTGTTAACATTAAAGATTTGAAGAGCAAAGCCAATTACAAGCATCGCTCTATAATCATGGACCACGGTTGTGAGTGTGAGTTTTAGGTTTGTGGTAGCAACACTGGTACTGAGAGGAGAGTGTGAAGTTACAGCTGAAACTGTGTATTGAGAGGCTGATCAAGAGTGAATGGAGCTGTGAGACTTTCAATACCTCTCATTTCCCTCTCTTTTCAAGTCCAGACAATTCGGCTCTTATTCCATAAGGTGAAGTCGAACACTTCCATGTGGTTTGTGAGTGAATTAATCATGATGATTAATTGGCTTTCAAGTTAAATATCCAGTGAGCGATGTCAGACTGCCAGACATCAGGGCTAAATTGACAGGCCTTTAAGGAGAAGCAGATTGATTTACACAGCAGCTAATGAATCGCCCTCCACCCAGAGGGAGAGGAAAGGTAAACAAGTCCTTTCTTTTCCTTCCTCCCATCTGCCTTGTTCAAGTACACTTTGCTCTCTGTATTGAACTCTAACCTGGTTTGGAGACTCTTGACAAATCACCCCCTTTCTATTGCTTTTCCACTACGATAACTGGACAGCTAATGTTTGTGTTTGTCAATGTTTAAGGTGCACTATGCTTGTGAATACTGTGTATTTTCATCAGTTGCATTGTTTTTTAGAAGTTGTTCCCAAGTATGTGTATGGCACTTTTATACATTTTAGAGGATGAATCCTACTCACTCACTTTTATTGGGTCGGCTCTTAATTCTTAACAAAGCATTACCATAACTCTGCCCAAAATAGCAGAGAAACAAAACAAACACAAATATAATAAAGAACCACAACATAATAAATCAGAAGCAAATAACAAAACAAACTAAACAACCAACAACATATCATTCCTCACTGTTATTCCTCACATATTACGACATTCTTTTAATCAATTTGTATAGTCTTCCGACCACTCAAAGCGCTTTAACACTACATGTCATTCACATTCATACACTGATGGCAGTGGCTACCATGCAAGGTGCCACTTGCCCATCGGGACTATCTACTCACTCATACCCATTCATACACCGCAGGAACAGCCTGCAGGAGCAATTTGGGGTTAAGTGTCTTGCCCAAGGACACACCGACATGGACTAGCAGAGCCGGGCATCGAACTGCTGATCGATCAAGGACAACCCTGCTCTACCACTGAGTCACAGTAGACCTGATCCTGTAGAACTTGATGGAGCTGAAGCTGTCCTCTGAGTGAGTCTGTTGGTTGCCGGATGAAGGGAATAGCCAGAGAATCTGATTTGTGACAAAAACTGGAAGAGGGTGTATCGTCACTGAGGTTTTTCTGGCTGTTATGACAACATAACATAACATTTTTATCGTGACATTTTTGCAGAGGGCAGGTGGTCTGGGGAACTGTGCTTCACTCTAGTCTGGGAACTGTTAACATGTCCGGTGTCCTCGCTGTGCCCCAGCACACCCAGTGGTCTCTTGAATATGCAAAGCAACTACTTCTCAGCATCAACCACTTTATGGACAGCCTCCACCATAGCTCCCAGTATATTACGTTTGTATCTGTGGCTGTAGAAAGCTGTGCCAACTCCTGCTTCCTGTAAGAGTGCTGCACTGGTAGATGTTTTGTTTTCGTATCTCATTATACAAGTTGAGAAGCAAGAGATGCTCATAAACTTTCATCTCAGCTGGAGCTCAGACAGGAGGCTGAGGGTCAAGTCTGACAGTGGTGAGGACAGACTCACCTCCAGCAACCCATGTGTATATTTATGGAGCATCTCAGGAAAACTGCAAAAAGTTTGGAGCAGTGCTGGAGCATGCAGACAGAAGAATATGAGATAGAATAGAGAAAAAGACAGATGTTTTGCATCCAAAAGGAAATACAGCTTACCCTTCAGACAAACAGTTCTTATAACTACGAAAGTAACTTTCGATCTTCTTTAACAAAACAACGCATAATCAAAACATTGTGATGTGACGAGGAGCTCTGAATGTTCAGACAGTATTCTCTCTTGATTTCTGATACCTACTGACATTTCCTGCAAAGCTTTCATGTCACAGTCTATGTTGAAATGATTTCTGAAAGATGTGCTCTTCAGAATTAAAACAATCTGTGCAGACAGTGTGAGTCAAGTCTGCCGTTGTTGTTTCTTATGAATAAAGACTTTAAAAGTATTTTTTTTTCGATGATGTGCTACTGTATACTTTTGTTCTTCTGAAAGCATTTATTAACTTTTGGCAATAGTTATTATGAGAGGGAATAGTTGGAATATATTTATATGCACCACAGACCAGGTCAGGTAAGACTGTGGTCTGTGCATTGCCGGATGCTAGGCGGGGATGCTTGGCGGGGCCCTGGGCAAAAATGAAGGCCCCTTTTAGCCTTGTGTTCCTCTCTGTGCAACATGTGCATTTCTTTTCCAGTGTAGGAATACTACCTGGTCCCAGATTTGCTATGTGGCAATTTAAATAAACTAATTAATTTAGGAATATGCAACAGATAGATTAACCAAAACGGGGACCTACTTCAAATCAGGGTGTGAAGATTAGCCACCTTATAATGTCAGTTGATATTATTATTTAGGCGTGCATATTTCTAAACACTTTTTCAATTAAATTAGTACAACAATGATTATGTACACAGATTCTGGACTTTTTGGGGGGCCTTGGATTCTAGGGACCCCTTGCAATTTCCCACTTAAATGTGTTGGTAATCCATGTTTGATTCAGTGGCAGGACAGCTCAACCCTGTGCTGCTGAGAACATGATGTACAGTACATATCGCTATTTCTGATTCCTCAGAAACTTCAGTCACTCTGGCACCAATTTCACTACAACTTACGAACGAACACAACCTGGTTGCAAGGACATGAATCCACATAGTTTATTCAAAATACATATTTATACCATCAACTCATGTGTCATAACTGTCTGTAAAACCAGTCCTCTTAAGTAGATCACTTAATAGACGGAGGAGGTTAAAGAAAAGTGGTCGATGCAGCACAGCTAATAAGTGCCGAGAAGAAGGTTTGCTATTGGTTAATGGTGCAAATCAAAAAAGTTGAACTTGGTGAGAAAATATTTCACAGATTTACTCATCTTATTTATAAAATGAATTGATTTTACTGAAGAAGTACTGGTCTGACTGGTACTCTACACTTTTCTCAGTCACCAATCAGGAATAAACATTCATACCTGGTGGCCAAACAAAATGATCTCCTCTTTTACGTTTACTCACTTGTTTTTTTGTAACCTGGCTTCAGTTGGTTTTGTGTTCTGTTTTGTTTACTTAGCAGCAAAAATTCATAATTTCCATGTTACATCCTAGCCGGTGCTGTGCTGAAAGGTCACGGCTGGTGAAAAGCAGAAGCTGAGTACTAGCTGTGTTTTGATGTTCAGTGTACCTATTCCCTCCCTGTAAGCCCCCCCGAGCCCCTCTGATCTACTCTGCAGCTCATTAAAACACCCTCTCCACCTCCGCATTAGCATCAGAGTCATGGTCAGACTGCTTTGTGTTATAAGGGTGGAAAACAATATCAATAACAACAACAAAAACAATAGTAGCCTTTGGTCCAGGGAGGAGAGGAGGAGAAAGGTCTTTGATAATGTACATCAAAGGGAGACGCTGAAGTAGGCTGTGTTTTCATGGCTCGCATGCCAAGGTCGTCTCTGATCCTGCCCGTGTGGTGTTAGCGCTCGGGGCCGGTCGGCTCGCACAAGGTGAGCTGCTGGGTCTTCAGGACATGTTCTCAAGGATGGGAAGTCAAGCACTGCAACCAACAAAGGCTTTTCATAGGTTAAAGTTGTGGCCCTCGATTGACATTGATTTCCCCTTTCTGCTAGAGCACATGTGAGAGTGCTTGTGTGTCTTGGAATCTGGAAATGTGTGCAGGCAGGAAATAAAAGGTTTCTCCAAAACCACCATTTCTGAACCGAATCTCTGTTTAGTGTGACACTTGTATCTGCGCTGCAAAAATACAGCAGGCCTCGGCTGTTTACATTAGAGTTTCCATTTAAGTTCTCAGTAAAGTGTAGCATCAGAAGTGAAAAAAGACAGAAGAGGAAGACAGAGCTTTGTCTTTTTAGCTAAATCTTTTATTAGGAGGAACTCTAATCTGAGTTGTAGCAGTTGTAAATACTAGTAATTTGTTATGGAGCTGGATCTGTTGACATGTGGGCGAGGCAACTAATTCATTCACAGCACTTTGAGAACTTCTCGTCCCCGTTGGCTGAAAAGTGAAGCACGAAAGTTCATTCTTGACCTTGGAAATAGTAGTTTGACCAAACAATCCCAACTTTTTTTCCACAACTTTCAACCACATAACATAGTCTTTATCAGCGGAGGGCATTTGAAGATGAATCAGTTGACAATAAGCTTGTGCCACAGGTTGAAGTGTATAATTATTACTTGCAATAATAGATGAAGTAATACCCTTTAATAAAGACAAATAGAAACCCTTTGTAAAATGGGCCTCATTAGAAAGTGGCAGCAGTCTTACCTCACTATATTCATAGTGGAGAGTGTGTGAGAGTATTGGCACTTTAAAAAAGTGCCAATATTTTTCACAGTCCCAACCTTCATCAGCTGAAGTTAATCAGTCAGTCTGCATGTTTAATTCAGTAAAACATTAAATGTGTCACTTTGACAAAAAGTTAAAATTGTTGAGACACTAGAAATAGCATTTCTTCTCCCAATAAGTATATGTGAAGGTAGTGTGCTGTGTTAGTGCGAAACTCCCCTCACTGTGCAGTGAATAAGTGTTGATACCAAAGCTACATGACATTGTTAACCTGCTGTGTTTAAAGGTATGCATTGTATTTATTTAATTGGATTCTACTGTAAGGTGTCTTGATTGATGTCTCAACTGATCCACACACGCAGTACTACTTAGTGCTGATACATTCATAATAACGTGTTCATGTTCAAGAGTGTTCTTTTGTTATGCTTTTATAATTCAAACACAATTGAACAGAATAGTAATTATAAAATCAGCCACTTGTTCTCTTCCTGCTGAGTAATCACAGGTTGTTTTTTTTATTTGAAATCTGCTGGAAAATGCATATGAGACTGTGCGGCACTTTGTGCACTGTCCCTAAGGGTATAGGGGACTACAAGACACAAAAGGTAATTGATCCTGTGATCATACATGATTTTATACTGTTTGACTAATTGATTACAAACACATTTTTACTATTACTCCTGCTATACAGTTATGAGCCATAGTCCACAGGATCGCAGTGTAACAGGAGCACAGTCATGAATCAAAATGCCACAAACCATTCTGCCACTTGTATCAGAAGTCACTTAATATTTCACCATCTGATATTTCCTTCTTTCCCCCCAATCCCACCCGAGAAATCATCTTAACTACAGAAAGCCTTTATAACCACGTGGAGCTCGGTGGGAGCTTCAGAGAGAAATCTGTCCATTCATGAAAGGCGCAGGGCCAGCCAGACTCAGCCAGACCGGCCCTTCAGGGACACCCGCTGTTTGACTTGGCTCAAGACTGGGCCTGGGTACAGGGCTACAGTTGTCCGTAGCCACAGGCTGCAGAGCTGAAGGTATTTCCTGACTAAATTTCTCTGTCATACTGTTTGCAGTCGTATTCGAAAGACGGCGAGGGAACTTTAGAGAGAGAACATGGTCACAAACTCATTAGATGCCACAGTGGGAAGATACAAACACAACCACAAAGGTATAGGCACATTTGGATTTCTATTTCAGTTCATGAGCTTTGGTAAACGCAAAGAGGAAATTAAAAACTCATAGCTTCCTTTCCTTTAACCCAACTTCCATGTCTTCTTTTTTTGCAACCATATGAGCGCTATATTTTTCTTTTAGGCCGTGACTTTATCTAAATGCGCTAAACCCCATGAGTCTCATCTTTTCTCAATTTCCTTTGTTTTTCTTCTATGACGGCCCAGATGTTTCTCTTCTCTCTGTGCATTTTGCTCTAGCTTAGCATAAATATTCAGCAAAGACGTCCGCTTGTAACGAGCCATCACTCAGAACACATCTTTCACCATTATGTTAATACCTACAGACACTTAGAAACGGGTACATTTCAAGCCCTGCACACACCTGCAAGCACCTGCGTATACACACACACACACACACACACACACAAACACAGAAAAAGAGAGATGAGTGAGTCTTTGTGCCATTTCCCGGCTGTATTCACTCTGTGCTGTTGCTGTCACTTTGGTCCCTTTCAAATGATCCATTGGGATTAATTAATGTAATTTTCACAAATGAATTCCCCCTATTCATACATAATGGGCCAAACCACAACGGTGTTTAACCAGTGCATCTGTCCATTGGGTGTCGTCATTTAAGTCGCAGCAGGGGTTGGTAATTGCCTATTGCTCCAGTGTGGTAAACGCAGCTCCTTCTTTTCCTTTCCTTTTACTCTCCCTCTGCTATGAGTAATTCCACCCAGAGCAGTTCCACCACATCAAGCACAGTTAAAAAAAAAAGGTCAGTTATTGACTGAAGACAGCACATCCCAGTGCATTCAGACGCACATTTGAATATTTTCTGTCATGTTTGTCTCATATTTCTCTCTCTGTGTATGAGGACTTTGGAAATGACTTTGATCGTCTCCCCTCATATCCTCTGTTTCCCAGTCTCCCTGTACCCCGACTACTGCGCTTTGTCTCCCCTTGTCTCCTCTCCGTGGCTGCCTCTGCTTCTGATTTAAACGCGCAACAGGGGGTTGTGGGTAGAGACTCCCACTGTGAAGGATCTCTCTGACTCAGGGAGAGCTGAAGGTCAAACACACTCATGATCAGAACCACAGGATGACACTGAAGAGGTGGAAAATAAAGAGAGCAGGGATGAAAGCCACAGAGATAAGTTCTGTTCTCTCAGCAGTGTTTTCAGTGCAGTTCAGTATTCTGTAAACATCGCGTTGCACGGCTCACAGTGGAGGAGCTGAGAGAGACGATTCACCTGGTCTTATAACTTCTACAACATACACACTTATACAATGATTCTATGAATAGAAAGCAAGATACCAAGAGAGATATGGAGTGAAATCTTGTCTCTGCAAAGACTAGTCATAAACGTAATAATTGTGCAAATCACAACACTCTTCCTCACAACTTATTTTCTGAGTAGTCTGCCTGATTTGTGTTCCTCTCTCTCTTCTTAATTAGACAGACCCTTGACCAACAAAGCCAACAGAGGAGGAACATGAGCGCGAACAAGAGAAAAGCATCTGTTTCTTTGAATGGAAAACTCCTGGAGCCCAGATGAAGGATTTTCCTTTTTCTCCTTCGCAATTTTTGTTGGAAGTATTTGCATATTTCAAAAGTCTACCAAAGAAAATAGCCCAGGGGCAGAAATGGCCGATCTGCATATTGAAGACTCAACAGAGGGAGAAGAGCGGGAGAAGAGAGGGAGAGAGAAAGAGAGGGAGAGAGGGAGAGTGAGAGAAAGCCTCTGTGTAATTGATTTGAAGAATATTTAAAATAAACAATAATATGAATTAGCTGATGGTGTCATACTCATTATGCTGGATTATTTGCAGTATTCACTACATCCAAAACAGATTATTTCCTTAGTTTTGAAGCAGTTCCATGGATAGAGGGAGAGCGAGAGAGAGAGAGAGAGAGAGAGAGAGAGAGAGAGAGAGAGAGAGAGAGAGCAGAGAGCAGAGAGAAAAATGTGCATCAGAAGAAGGCCTCTTCACCCAGCTTCCTTCATGAATAACAAATAGAGGACCCAGTGCTGTGACCAGCCAGCACAACACATGAAAAACATTAGTGCATTCCCTGAGTAGTCTGGTTTTCTCTACATTGTGCTGGTATGCTGGAAAGATGTGAAACACCGTGGTGCTTTTGTGCAGCTTCTCTGTGTTTGCTGCGTTTTGCTGAATACAAAGTAACAATAAACAGTTTTTAGAGACCGTGGAAAAAATAATTACTGATATTTTTCTGTTTATAAGTTGTGAACAGCTTTATTAATGGTCAATAAATCATGTACCAATGCTTTATAGATCAGATTTTTACACTTGTTTATAAATGGTGTTAAATCATGAAGGATTGTTACAATAATCAGTCGTGCATGTTGCACATTTTAACTAATGGTCTAATATTTTGGAATAAATGATTTACTGATGCCTTACATGGCAGTTAGAAGCCATTGTTAAAACTGCATGTTTTGAAATATTGACAATGACACAAGTTATCTGTGACTTTAAAGTACGATCAATGGGCTCACTCAACACAGCAAAATCAAACTTTCATAATAAACATGACCGTATCTGTTGATATATTATCTGTGCTCTGATATGATACAGATTGGTGGAAAAACGTAATGCTGATGAACTTTTTTAATTTGTTATGTATATCTCTATATACCCATTCATTTAATTATTTATGATGAAGTCTTAAAAAAACACAATAAAATGTGTGTGTGTGTGTGTGTGTGTGTGTGTGTGTGTGTGTGTGTGTGTGTGTGTGTGTGTGTGAGTGTGTGTGTGTGTATATATAGATATATATATATTTTTTTTTTAATGCTATACATGTCTTTATAAATCTATAAGAAAACATATTAAATATAAAGCCAAAGTACTTTGGCTGTATATTCTTCAAGTTATTAACATGTAAGGATTCATTGATTTAAAGGGTAAAGCAGCTACAGTCCAGCATATAAATATAGCTTATAGATTATTCGCTGTAAATGCAACATATATTTTGCTGTGTAATTTATTGTATCATGCAGCATGTGGTTGTGCTGAGTCCTGTAAATGAGTGTGTCCCATTAACCCCTAAATGCCATCCTGCCTACACCCAAATTAAATAGTTTAACAAAACAATCCAAATGATTAATTTAAAAATGTGTCAACTGTATCTGCATTACTCAGTTATTCTGTACTGACCAAATATAATTATTAACAATATTACGGGACATGACACACACATATTTCTATTGCAACTATACTTTACTTTGATTTACTTTTTTCGAACTTCCTGAAATAGGATAAATCTAAATGTAATTTGGAGCACGATAACTGAACATAATGGTGGGTAAGTGGATTCAAATGTTATGATAAAAGTCTCGATTTATGTTGCAGGTTGGGAAAATACATTTTTTTGTGACCATTTATCTTTTACCTTTTGGATGAGATCCAAGACAAATGCTGAAAACTGAAAAACATAAATTAGCACATTTATTGGCTGCACCTGGCTCTCTACTCCAGTCATCCAGTCCAGTCGACGCTTTACTCTCTCAAGACCCTTAAAACTCTACGGCAAAGTCGTGGTAGAAAACTCCCCGCGACATGTTTAGTTAACAGGCCATCCATAAACGGACCAGGCAAGGAAACATCCAACAGAACCGGTTTGTTTTTTGGAAGATGGAAAAAGCAAACTGTTGGCAGATTTTGTGCACCTTCAGCGCTCACCAGTGTGGCGCGTCACGCCACTGTAGCCCCTTTACCATATGAAAAGGAGCGCATTAAGATGCAAAACGCGTACAAACCCCCTATGTACCCAAAGCCGACTTATCCTTGACACAGGCCTCGATCGCTCTGCGTTATTATAAAACTGATAATCATAGTACTACGGTATTATTTGTCTGGTATCACTAACCTCATCGGCTGCATAAGCTCAATATCTGTTAAAGACGTATACTACTACTACTACTACTACTACTTCTACTACTACTACTACTACTACTACTACTACTACTACTACTACTACTAATAATAATAATAATAATAATAATAATAATAATACAAATAATCGTTATTAAACGTATTGTCATTTTGTGAGAAGTTTTTATTTTATTTGTTTCTTTAGATGATTTATTGCTCGTCCTTAAGGGCACCTCCAGATTTATCTGTCTCTGTCTTTTTTCATTTCTGTAATATTATTTTATCATATTGAGTTGCTTTATTCCTGCAGCAAGAACTGAGTGCACCCGAGGCTCAACTGAGACACACCAGCTCCTCTGACTGTGCGTCCAATCAGCGGGAGCTCTGCAGAGCCTTTCTGCTGTAATTGGATGGAGATGGGTGAGGAAAACGCAGCCTTGGCACAACGTAAACACATGCTCGTCTTCTTCGCACCGCAGAGGACGCACCGGATAGAGCAGATGGACTGACAGAAACTACCGAGAGGACCGGAGAGGCTTTACTTAAAGTTGATTTTGTCATCATCACTAAAAGGCTTTAAAACATAAATAACAGATAAACGAGTTATAAATGAGCAGCTTCTCAGCTTGGCACGGATCAGGGAAGGTCTTGTTCCATATCACCAGGTCTGTGGATTACGCACGGCGGAGCTCCCGGGACAGAGAAAAGTTTTGAAGACTATTTTTTTGCTGCACTGGAATGCGAGTGTATTTGTATTACACAAGTCTCAGCGCGCACAACCTGCTATAGAAGTACAATTATCATTTGAGCTTCTATGGAGTTGTTTCCCACTATTTTTTCGTTTTTATATATAGACTGAATTTATTTATGGATTAGAACTGGGACTTTAACAGAACACCAGAAGAGAGAAAAATATCTGAAGATATATGCTTTGGGGGATGGCAACAGCAACATCAAGTCCATACCTAGCCAGCAGCAGGATTTTATCCGGCCCGGTCCTTCACTCTGATCGGAGGGTTGGTGGAATGCAGCCGGGCAGCACCGCTGTGACCACGGTGTCTAGTGGATACAGAGGCGATCCTGCAGTAAAGATGGTGCAAAGTGACTTCATGCAGGGTGCCATGGTGGCAAGCAATGGGGGCCACATGCTAAGCCATGCCCACCAGTGGGTAACATCGTTGCCTCACGCGGCAGCCGCAGCAGCCGCGGCCGCAGTTGCAGCAGCCGAGGTCGGCTCTCCGTGGTCCCCCAGCTCCCAGCCGCAGGACGTGAAGAGAGGGAGGGAGGACCTCCACACAGGCACCGCTCTGCACCACAGGTCCCCGCATCTGGGACCCCATCAGGCGCACCCGGGAACTTGGGGAGGCACCTCCGCGGCGCACATCAGCATCACCGAGGGGCAGCAGCAGCAGCAGCAGCAGCAGCAGCAACAACAACAACAGTCTCTCATTTACTCTCAGCCCGGCGGGTTTACAGTCAACGGGATGCTGAGTTCGCACGTGGGACAGAGCCTCATGCACCAGGGGCTGGTGCGCGGGGAGTCCCCGGAGCTGGATCACGGAAACCACCATCATCACCATCACCACCATAATCACCACACTCACCATCACCAGCATCACGGGGTGAACCACGAAGCGCACTCAGACGAGGACACCCCGACGTCTGATGACTTGGAGCATTTTGCAAAACAGTTCAAACAGCGGCGGATCAAGCTGGGTTTCACTCAGGCAGACGTGGGCTTAGCTTTAGGCACCTTGTACGGCAACGTGTTCTCACAGACCACCATCTGCAGGTTTGAAGCGCTTCAGCTGAGCTTTAAGAACATGTGCAAGCTGAAGCCTCTGTTGAACAAATGGCTGGAGGAGGCCGACTCCACCACTGGGAGCCCGACCAGCATCGACAAGATAGCCACCCAGGGCAGGAAGAGGAAAAAGCGCACGTCCATCGAGGTGAGCGTAAAAGGCGCGTTGGAGAGCCACTTCCTCAAGTGTCCCAAACCATCCGCGCAGGAGATCACCTCTCTGGCGGACACTCTGCAGCTGGAGAAGGAGGTGGTCAGGGTCTGGTTCTGCAACCGCAGGCAGAAAGAGAAGCGCATGACGCCGCCAGGATTGCCTCGCACCCCGGAGGACGCGTATTCACAGGTGGGCAGCATGGGTCCTGACACACCGTCACCATCCATAGACTGCAAGAGGATGTACAGCGACACGTGAAAATAAGTGGCCGGACTTTAAATCTGAACAACGTGAAGTGTTTGAATACCTTTTTCGAGAAAATATTTGATGTTTCCTTAAATGCTCTGACACTTGATGAACTTTTCTTACTGATCCCCAATAATAATGTTGTCCAGTGTGTGTTCACTTCAGAGCAGGACAAAAGTCTACTTTTATGCATCCTCGGTATTTTTCTGGACTATGAATCAGCTTTTGGCACAGAAAATGAAAAGTTTAACAAAAGTGTGAGTAGAAAACTATTCAAAGTCTATTAAAGGCAAAGTTTGTTCACCAAAAAGTCTACAGAATTGGAATTTTATCAATCTGTTTCCAGACATAAAAGATATTTCTGTCTCTCTGTTAGAAATAAAAGTTCCCTTGTATTGCTGCAGAGTTTGGTGTCCCAAAGGCTAGACTGGACTGCATCGTTTCTTTTATATGAAAGACATCTAATGCGCTTTATTCAGCATTGTTTTTAAAGAGCAATAATTTATATTCCTTGAAACGTGTTTCTGACTTTTGTGTTGTGTGTCAGTGGATTTATGTTGTGACACAGTTGAACATTTTACCAGTGTTGTGTTTTCCTTCATAGAAAAGTCATTTTATTAAATTAGCAAACATTCCCTTAAGTTGATGTACAAGTTAGTCTGCTGTGTATTCTTGTATGATGCTTTGGACTATTTATTTTTTTCCCACTGTGTATATTTTCATGGAATAGACTAATTATTTAATAAATTTGACATAAGGAAAGAATTGTGTTACGCTATCTGAGAGGACCATCATTATTAAGGTTCCTATTGACATACACACTCGCGCACACACACACACACACACACACACACACACACACACACACACACACCATCATGTGTCCTTTTACCTCACACCTTTGCAGTGAAATATTAACATTAGTATATTGATGTTCTCTGCTGCTTTTTAATGGATATTTTCAAATATACCAATATAGCTATAAGTGTCAAAAGGGCAATTTAAATGATCTTTTATGACAAACAAAGCCCATTTAGAGACATTATTCCATACGTTATATAGAAGAAGTTATAAAGGCATGAAAACAAATGCATTTTTCAAAAAAGTTTAATGCTATTCTGCCTGGGCTTTTTTGTTAAAAGCAGCTTGTCAAGCTGCAATGATAGTCGATTAATTAAGATGAGAAATAATCAATTGACAGAAAAGTTTGATAATTGATAATTGTTTTTTTTAAACATGGCAACTTCCCTGGTTCCAGATACTTATATGTGATGAAATGATGATTTTCTTTCTATATTTATAATAATAAATTGAATGTTTTAAAGTCTTTGACTGTTAGTAGAATACAACTAACTATTGGAACACATCTTTTCATGCTGTGGGACATAAAATTTCTCACTCTTTGTTGTCATACAGTTTACAGACAAAATGCTTAATCGAGAAATTAAGATTAAGGTTCATCAATAATGAAAACAGTTGTTAGTTGCAGTCCCAGCAGCTTCATTAACGGTGACGTAAATCAAAATAATCTGTCACTAGCCAACACCATTTCCCAGTTTTTCTGCCTCCTAGTTGTGTTGACACTGTTGAAACTGATTTAGCTCATCACAGAAGTCTCTTCTTGGAGTTTGCCTGCACATTTCTGCGTGATATACGACATGTCAGCCCAGCCACATACGTCCTAGTGCTATGGACTGCAGCTTTGTGGAACGCAGCCAACATAGGTCAGCTATCCCAGCTGGCAATTCACCTCGGCAGCGGTTGCCAAGGTGACAGCGAGATGGAGGGACACGAGGCAGTGGATCTTTTGCCACAGATGATGGGTTTGGCAGATAGGCAGCAAGGAGCTCAGGACGCTGGCTGTGAGAAACAATCTGTGTTTCGTCGCTCTGTTTCTGATCCACACAAACATGACAATACATACAAGAAGAAACATATGAGCTGATGTCTCAAATCAAAAATCTCAACGATGATTTTGAAAACAATGGGTGGAGTCGTGGGGAAAAAAAGCCAAGGAGAAGAAGTGGTTGTGGTGAAACTTGGAGGGAGGTCAAAGGTCTGCCGGTACAGTACCTGCCAACAAACCAGACAGAACACTGAGAAATAAACACAAACCTGGAAGTTAATGGTTTACTGTAAATGTCACACTTTTAATTGTTCTTTGAATATTTTTTACTAGGTATCTTCCAGAAGCTTGAGCTGAAAACATGGTACGACTGACACATTTTTGGTAAATCTATCTCACTTCAAGTCATTAAATTGTATATTTTATGAATTTCTGTCCCTTTTGAGTCAACATGTCTCCCAACAATGCCAATGCTAAATAAATCTTATATAACACTGTTAAAAAACAGAGGCAGACAAGCGCACAACTATATCAAAAAGGTGTGTGTGTGTGTGTGTGTGTGTGTGTGTGTGTGTGTGTGTGTGTGTGTCTTCATCGAACATTGGCAGGATTTAGGGGAAACTCTGGCCTTGTGGGTTATAAATAGCAGCCTGCCTGCATGAATGGGTGGTTTGAATGGGTCTTTACATGTTAGCCCACGCAGCCGTCGTCACCCCAGGTCAAATTTCAATCCCATAATGGCTGAAGGGATACAAGTACGTGTAGAGAATACTTCACCAGTTCATGCTGCTGAAAGAAATAACGCAGATACATTAGACACAAGTGAACCAACTTTTCAAAAAGTTTTATTATAAAAAAGTGTTATTCTGCTTTGATAAAGACCCGTCAAATTCATTTGGGGAAATAAAAAATGCATACCAAAAATGTAGCTGTTTTTCTCAGCTTCAGACAAGTTGACTTTCAAAAATAATGTTCACATCAGACAATGATTTTGTTAAAAAGAAAGACAGAAAAACACTTTTTACTGACTTGTTATGCTTGTCAGCATCGAGTGACTTGAACAACAGCTCAAAGACACACACGGCATTCTGAAAAAAACAATCACAGTCTACATGTTCGTGACTCGATGTCAACGCAAAGAAAAACGTATGCATGTTCTCAGCTTCCACAGCAATATCACACAGAGGACGAAAGGTGGCTCCACAGCTGACTGTAACCATCTACTGATGCCTCTTAACATGATCTATTCCTGCCGAGAGCTGCAAAAGCCAGAGTTCCCTGATAAAAATGGAGGCAAAATCTAAGCTCGCAGGATTGCAGTGTGATCCCCTCAAAGCTTAGCGATGTAAAGATGGGAGATAAGGATGGAATTGAGGGATAAGAAGCCCTTTAAAGGGTTTTGTCATCACAAGACGCTATGTCTTCTCTGAATATTAATACTGGGATCTACAAGCTGATGATGTTATAGTAACCTGGTACTGAAGCCGAAACCCCTCAATCCACAGAAATGGCTCGGCTCACATGCATCTGTGCTTGTGATGACAGCAAGAAGTATAGTCAGTGCTCATGCATATAGAGTGCTGCAGGAATGAGTCCTGAAAACCCAGAAATGAGTCAGCATTTTGCCCTTCCGGTTCTCTCGTCTCAAAGCCTGAAATAAGGCCTGTGGTCAACACGAGGAGCTTAAGAGATTTGTTCTACGATACAGAATATGTCACTAAATATCTCACTAGGGTTTTTTTTAAGGTTTTACATGTCTTTCACTAGCAAGTACCACACCATCAAATATACATTTAATTTAAGGAAAACATGCTACTGCTTGTAGCTCATCCGCTTTGATACGCTCATCCAGTGCGATGCTAACTTCCGGGTTGGCCTTCAAAAATGTGTCATCCCTGCAGCACTTTAAATGTGCTACTTAAATTTAGTACCATCATCATTGGCGTATTGTTTCTTGCATCACTGAAACAGGGGATGTTTGCAGTAAAGGATGTTATCACCTCCTCCAATAAAAAATGCTAATATTATTGCTCATAATTGCTCTTAAAGCCTTGTTCAGGGCTTTACACCAGAGCAATTATTGCATGATGATCCCTTCTTTCATGCTTGTTGTTTGAACCTGGACCTATATTCAAAGAATATTGTAATGTACAACTATTTCACAGTGGGTTGCACATTATGAGTCACCACTGTTTGGTGTTAATTATTCTCACATTGTGGAGATTGGTTAACCACGTAAGTCTAACACTGATTAACACACTATGGCTTCCTCAGTGTGAATCAAAGCTCATGGCATATGACTCCTACCTGGAGTCAGAGGAGCATTGATAAAGGACCCAAAAATTGTGTTTTAGTTGGTTGTAATTTTGTGTGTGAATGTATTAAAATGTCCTAAGTGTAGCACAAAAATTGTGTGTACAATACTCAATCATCTCAAAGTCAATATTCTTACTTGTGTGGGGTTTTCTCCTCTCCGAATATTCTGATTTAGTGGTGAACATTTTTCACTTTTTCCGTGTTTGCTTTTTTGGTGAATGATGGAGTACCAACGTCTCTCCATCAGGAAGAAATTAAAGCAAACATCTGCGGAATAATGGACAGGGAAATGAATTCTCTCACTAGCAAGCTTGTTGTGTGGGTGCCACTGAACGTGACGAGCATGCATGTGCCAGATCGGTGGAGTGGAACTCGTTTGATGGGCATGTTCAACACATGGGCACGATGCCAATTTAGACAAGCATGCCCATGAAAATAATCAACGCCTGCATGCTAAGTGTGCGAATGTAACCGTGTGTATCTGTATGTGTGTGAGTTGTCTTCTTTAAAGTGAACTACATTAAGAAATATGTGTCTATAGATGATATTCTGCACATCTGGACTCAGACAGTATTCTATCAATGACGGGTGATATACCTCCCTTTAAAATACAAGAACTATACCAGTATTTAAAGCTCTCACTTGATATGGCCATGTGTTGCTCTACAAGGAGGTGCTGTAACTCTAAATAAGTTTGAATTAAAAAAACAACAACCTATACATACTTAATACAAACCTTAACATACCAACACATAAATGTCTGCAATACGCTTCCAAAAGTAAAGGCCAAATACATGTAAGGCACAATGCTGCCATCTCCTGGACAAAAATATCGATTACCGTCTCTGAATGTAAGAGGACTCTGATCAAATGGCAAATGAAAAAAAAAACACAAAACCAATTAAATAATCTTCAAGATTTTTTTTATTTTATTTTAGGATCATTGGATTAATTTAGTATAGTAATCTGTAAAACAAGAAGAGAAACCCATAATCTAACCTTTGATGTTTGAAGCAGGGGATGTGAGAGTGAGTCTGCCATTGGCATTATTGACAGACAACCCCTCATTAGGATTAATTATCAATAGGTGATAAGATATTAAAAAGCTTGGAATTGAAAGCTAAATGGAAGTTGGTTATTGTAAATCCATATATTCCTTTAAATATGTTAATTTTGTATATACTACTGTATCACTTGCATTGTTTAAGGAATAGAGAAAAATGCTAAGTGTAAATAGTATTATTATTGTGTATACGGTTCCATAGTAGGCGTATGAGATGAGAGGTTTTCGTTTGCCCGATTGTTTTAGTAGAAATGCTGTAATATTACCATTTTATTGCTTTTGGTGATATTTATCAAGTCTTCTCAATGTGCATCTTCAATAAAAACATAATGTTCAATCTTTAAACGTATTCTAATAATATCAATCGTGTGATGTGTTGTACTGTTTTTGTTGTTGGGTTGGGTAAAAACTAAATTGATGGTATAAGGTGAAGTTTTTACTGTGCGGATATTTTGCCAGATCAAGAGTAACTTGATATTGTAATGCATTCATTAATAAGCAACAACGATATGCTACATGTCCCACGTGTCGCATAGGAAAATAACACTGGAAACGCCACACCTGTTTAAACATTCCAGTTTCCAAATCAATGTAATCTCCGCACTGCTCCTTTAAATCAGTGCCCACCTGCGTGTCTGGCGTCAGCATCATCCGCAGTCGCCACGATGGCGATCGATACGGCAGTGAAATGCTCAAAGTGGGATATTTTGGGAAAGGCTCGGCATGCACAGGGAGAGAAATGCGATCACCGAGCGGACTGGCTCGACGAGAGACATTCATGAAACCTGGTACCGAATGTAACGTCAAGGTAGGCCTATTTATGTCTGCTTAATGCTTGAAATGGATCGTTGTATTTGCTTTAATCCCCTCCTCGTTGCTTAGAAGGAACACACATGTATGTTGTCTTTGATGCCTGTAGATCATGTATCTGGAGATCAGCACTGGCTCGTGGTGATGCAGACAGGTTGAGCAGCGTGTGACTGACACAGAAACACAGGTGATGGAGAGACACAGGCTCATATGTAAATAAGAGAGGACACACTGTGCAGGCTAATTGGGGGCGCTATGTCAAAACGATAAATGTCACAGGATGTAAGCAGTGGTTTATCAATGCAGGGACGACTAGATTATGGCATCACATATACGACACTGTGAATCTGCATCGAGGAGCTGATGCCACCATAATCCTCTGAGATTGATTACATCTGGTTGTTGCTACTCATCAAATGAGGATATGAAAATGAAGAGTCTTTACTCAATTATTGTATTTTATTCATAATGTCTTGGGCCATTACATTTCTCCATGTTTGTATTGTCACATCATCCCCACCTATTGATTCAAAGCTGAGTGGAGTGGAGTAAATCCACTTGTTTTTTTGTTGAAATAAGAAGCTCGGATCCCCCTGCAGGGCAAGACAGCTCATTGTCTTCTTGATATAATTTGCATTTAGTCATTTTGAAAGGTGTTCAAATTAGAAAATTGTAAGGCATTCTATTGCCTAGTTTTATTGTAACGTAGGCTACATGATCCCAGGGTTTCTTCTTTGCTACAACATTTGTTCTCATTTTTGTTTTGTTCTCTAACAATGTGATTTATCTCCTACATCTAATTCAATAGATGCTTTATTGATTATACTAAAATATAATGACCTGAAGTAAGACCTTACAGAGACATAGTGTCTGACAGTGAGGCGTCTTTGCTGTATGTTTCAAGAACAAATATAGAGTTTGAAGTCCTGACAAAGTCCTAAATTGCAAACACTGTGATACAGAGGATATTTTGTCAGAGGGGATGAGAGTACAGGCTGCTTGTTGCCATGGAAGTGGTGACCTTGTTGCCTTGGCAACAACCAGCAACACTATGCAGTGTCTGATAATGTTTTTGTGCAAGAATGTAGCTCCAGTCACTGGAGGGACCGTTTCCTCTCACCTGTGTGGGGTTAACCATCAAATATTGAGATAACACTAGTCCTCTTATCGTAGGGTAACTCAAACTTAGATTTTTGACTATTAACATAAACTGTATTACAGTGACAAAGATATTCTGTGTATATCACGACAATCACTGAATCAGGCCTTTTCACAGAAGATATTTTGATAAGTCACAGTATGAAAAGCTTGTTGATGATCATATTAATGATCTGATAGTGTGCATGCTGGCTCACTGTCACACTGTTACGTCTCACTGGGACATTTAGAACAAAGCCATTGATAATTAGTCCCACCTACTATTATGACTGCTGAAGATGTCTGCTGCACTAAGGCCTATCACATCTAGACTCTAACACGCCGTCACAAGGAACTAAACATGGGAGGTAATGCCCCTGAACTCATCTTCTTGTCTCCCAGCACTTAGGAGCCAGTCCACCTGTGAGGACCACGTCTGAGACCTGAAGGCCAGAATGACCTCAACACATTGTTAACACTGTCCCACCGTCAGGAGCAGGAGGTGGAAACCACAGCAACAGACGTGTCCTTTGAATGCCTTTCTGTTTCATCAAGATTGCATCAGAGTCTGAAGCATCATCCAAGAATGAGCTTCTGCTCAGTCGAAGGAAGACACGCTGTGCCATGGTTTGTACTAGAATGTGTGTATTTCTATTCACGTGTGAAGAATTACATGTACTGTTTGCTTCGGAGGCTCGGTGGTGTGAATGTTTGTATACGCGCCCATGTGAGTCTGTACAGCTGTTAATCATCAACCTCATTCAAGTCAGCGAGCGGCACACGTCTGTCCTGTATGCGACTATATCGCTCAATGAGTTGTGTCTGGCTTATATAATAAGGACGTCATTCCTCCTCTCACTGTTTCAAATTTACAATTGTCCCTGAGTAATGGATCACACAGCAACTCCTCTAATTATCTAATGAGACACTCACCATGTTTACAGCAGCTTATTTAAAGAGACAGACAGCACATTCATGTAATTAGGAACATAGACCTTGTCAGAGATATGCTCTTATGTAATTTGACTGTTTCTCTACAGGTTGTTTGTTTTCTGTTTCACAAAGTATCTTTTTTGCAAGTGCCATATGTCAATATTCTTTCTCTCTCAGATATTGCCATGGAAGACCAACTGCTGGAGGACAACTTAACGTGCGTACCACAACAATAAACAAACATGTACCGTCTTTTGGGCTGACATCCCCTGAAAAATAGCTGCCATGGCTTTTTGTAACGAAAGCCTGCTGGAGGATGAGTGCAGCTTCATGGGGCCGGACATGGTAGAAGAAGCAGCGGAAAGTCTCCCGTCAGAAGCGGCTACTCCCCTCATATCAGTCACTCTGCGCGTGACCCTGGCCGCCATCATGATCTTCATGATTACTATTGGTTTCCTCGGCAATGCCATCGTGTGTCTGATTGTTTACCAGAAACCTGCCATGCGTTCTGCTATCAATCTCCTCCTCGCCACATTGGCCTTTTCGGACATTATGCTCTCCCTGCTCTGCATGCCCTTCACTGCAGTCACCGTGGCCACTGCCGACTGGAGCTTTGGAAGCGGCTTCTGCCGAGCGTCCATCATGCTGTACTGGCTGTTCGTCCTGGAGGGGGTGTCCATACTCCTCATAATCAGTGTGGACCGTTTCCTCATCATTGTGCAGCGGCAGGACAAGTTGACCCCGCACAGAGCTAAGCTGTTGATTGCGGGTTCATGGGTGCTGAGCCTGTGTGTGTCTCTGCCATCTGTAGTTGGGTGGAGGACGGGTGCAGCAGGTATTGGGGGTGCCTGGGCGCCGCAGTGTGTGCTGGGTTACAGTGATTCTGTGGCAGACCGTGGGTACACGGTGCTGTTGGCAGTTGCGGTATTCTTTGTACCGTTCACTGTCATGCTGTACTCTTACATGTGCATCCTCAACACGGTGCGCCGCAACACCCTGCGCATCCACAACCACACCAGTGAGCATTCCTGCCTGCCGGCCCTCAACCAAGTCAGCAAAATGAGACTTACCGGCCTGCAGCGGCCCCCTCAGATCAAGGTGGACATGAGCTTCAAGACCCGAGCCTTCACCACCATTCTCATCCTCTTTGTCGGCTTCTCTGTGTGCTGGTTGCCGCACACAGTGGTCAGCCTGCTGGCCGTGTTCAGCCGGCAGTTCTACTACAGCTCGGTTTTCTACCCGATCAGCATAGGAGCCCTGTGGCTCAGCTACCTGAAGACGGTCTTCAACCCCGTCATCTACTGCTGGAGGATCAGGAAGTTCAGGGAGGCCTGTCAGGAGTTCATTCCCAAGAGCTGCAGACTGTGTCCCAGAGTGCCGGGCAGGAGCCGCAGGAGAGTGAGGCCCAGCAACATCTACGTGTGCAGCGAGACTCAGTCAGCTGTGTGAAACAAGGAGGGCCAGTTTGTCGATGCCGATCCAGCAGGTGTTGACGTCAACTGTTTTTAACTCTTACTTTTCCTCATGATAAGCAATCAGAACAAACTTAAACACATATTGAGAAAATATTGTCACCACAAGGATGAACTTTCAATCTCAATTTTGAAGCCAGCAAGGATTAGAAGAGAAGGATTCTACGACAACTGGGCAACTCCATCCATTGAGGAAGGTCATGTGATATGATCGAAAGCTCCATCACAGTTACTGAATAGACCTTGTGGTGAGATTATTGTGTCTGCTGCTTTCAGTCTCAAGATAAAGCAGTTGTTTTTAACTTTATAGCCATTATGGTTTCTGAAATTTACTGCCAAACTATTTCATATCATCCATTGTCAATTTACTTCTCCATTTCAAAATGAGTCCCTGATGTGTTCCATTAATGGCATTCTGTTTCTTCAGACTGTAGACAAAAAAAAACATGCACAGTATTAGTGTTCAGTGATGTTGTCAGAGGAAAGTCCATAAGCTTTCAACTGACGTCTTTAAAAAATAATCATTGGAATGAAATTTGTGCAGAAACATGGCCTTGTGTGAGTTGAAACTGTTATTTAAAACCGTGCGTGTGTCAACAAAGAAGTGTGTCAGTTATTGAGCTGTGAATGTTTAATTGAATGTATTATCTTTTCATGAATAAAGGAACCAGGTTAATAAATTCAGTTTGTAAAAGAGGTCGCAGTGACAGAGTGTTGAGTGCTTGGATGAAAAACACAGTCTAGACATCCGCTTTTACAATGAATATGGTTGCTGGGATACCAAAGACATCTATTCACTGGATGTACAGTAACTCTACATACAGACATTTGTGTATTCAATTCTATCAGCTTTAATACCATTGGAAGAATGAGGCTAGCACAGAAATGCTAACTATTGTTTTTGCTAATGAACACCTATGATGAATGAACAAATGAAGTGAATGCACTGTGACATTAAATATGTTTGGCATTTTGATTTAAATACAGGTTGTCGGTTGTATTGAAGTACCGCATTAAACAGGAAGATGGTGCTGTTCATTCATTGCAAATATGGATTGCTCCATTTCCTGCTGAGTTCTCAGCCTCATTAACAGACTGAAATGCCATTTTGTTTCACTTCATTCATTTAAATGAATTGCTGAAGAAATTTGAGACGCTTGCAGTGATCCTGTAGGTCTGGCAGCAGGTCACTAAACGGCAACAACCTTTTCACAGGAAGAAGTGAAAAGCTATATTTAAAAATGGTGAATCAAAATGTCCTAAAGAGCAAATTCTCATAAGTATGAAAGACACATGGAAATTATAATGTTTGGAAGTTTAATCCATTCAATTAATCACGTTAGCTCTAAAAGTCATCTTCACATTTCAAACCGTGGCACCTGGAGCTGTTTAATGGTTTAGACCTGAAAGTCGCATGACTCAAGGAAGGTATTTTCATCACTGTAAACACACATTAACATTACATACTTACTCACACAAATACATTTAACCATGTGCCAACACATGACAACCAACATACGGCCTCTCCTTCTTAGTTAAGATCACATGGTCGCTTCTACATCACATTACTGTCTTAATTTAATCAGTTAAGTTACAACAAATCATTCAGAGACGTCAGGAAAAGGGAATTTTTATGCTCTGATCTGAGGCTGAGACTCGTCCGAGGCGGCACTAGTTTCCTATAACAGACGCAACCAGTATAAGCTCAGGGACATGGTTTGAAAAAAAGCCTTCATATGAATTTGGAAACTCTGTATGTTGGTCTACATTCCCACAGCTGAGTTACATTCATTTAAAGTTGTAAAAGAAACTTAAAGCATCAACCTGACAGGATGATAAAAGATAATTTCTTACATATTTTTTTGTGTTCATTGAAAATAGACCACAGGTTGTAATGTATGAAGCATATACCTATAATGAACTTTCCAACTACATCACATTTACACTATGCAAACAAAACACTACACATTTTTTGGAATGAATAACATTCACGAACTGAAAGAAATACTTTATTATCAATTTTGCTATGTTTACATATATTTTAAAGTATTCTTTTAGGCATTCCCTCGATGGATGGTTGTTTATTTTGAAGCGTGTGAAATAAGTTTGTGCAGCATATTATATTGTTACAGGTGAACCTGATTAGCAGCAAGACGTTTTAAAACCATTCAGACAGAACACATTTAATCATAAGTTATTTCTGTTGTTATTTGCAAACTGTTGGGCTAATAGGCTAATTGATGACACATGTTCACATATTTTCAACTTCTGCTACTTTATACTTCTACTCCACTACATCTCAGAGGTAAATATTGTACTTTAACCTCTACTACATTTGTCTGACAGCTTTGTACTTAGTAGATCACAGTCTTTCAACCCCTGAAAACCATGGATCTTCAATGTGTTGATTTTGAATTGTTTGAGATAAACTGAAGGACAAAGTGTTCCTTTATGTGTTGAGGAAATTCTCCTGCTTCTTAAGCTATATAAACTATTTAAAAAGCCTCAGCTGGAAAATGCATCGTCACAAAGCTGAAAACAGGGATGGATTTATGAGGTATACGTGGTTCTCACAGGACAGCAACGATGCAAACATATGATGAGCATATAGACTATGATACATTGCTGTAGATTTAACTATCAACAGTATGAATAAGTTAATATAAACATTAACTGAACCTTAAAAATCTACAGCAGTAAAATGCAACATGAACATGAATGCAGCAGTAATATGAATCCAAGAACAACACGTAGGATTGTACTACACAATGACTACCTTTGAGCTACTTTTGATACTTTAAATTAATTTTGCTGATAATACTTATGCAGGTTTTTTACTTGTAGTGGAGTATTTTCACAATGTGGTATTAGTACTTTGATAAAAATGTATACATTTATGTTTTTCAATAGTCATACAAACGTGCAGGAATCATTAGTGACTGACATGTGTCCGTACAAACCAACTTTGGAGTAAATTACTGTATCACAAATTAATCCTGATGATATTCATCCTCACTTTCTATTACTTTGGAAAAATTTATTGTTTGGAATATGACAGCTATCTCTGGTCGCAGTTCTATTTGCATAATTTTCTTATCATTGACTTAATTGACAAAAAATCATATACACAAATCCAAATTCTTAATAAAAAAAAAAACACCAAATGTTTTAGAACAGACTGTTCTTGACGCCTACATTTCCTCTGAATGTAGCCTAGATGGTAAAACGTATAACCAAAATATATATTCAACTTTATTTTTATCTTTTTCAATACAACCTTTTTTCCACTTGTCTTTTTTGTGATTGTAGACTCAAGTTGTATAACTTAGCTATAATTGTCTCAATAAAGTTGGTGAAAAAAAGAGAGTAAAAAGACATGCCGTGTTGTTATGACGCGGTGCATGCCGGGAAGTGAATAGCATCCAATATGGCGACCTCCACGGGAAAAGATGGAAAAGCTGTCTGTAGCTCGAGTGTGGATCTATTACTGCACCCTGAGCTGTTGTCTCACGAGTTCATGCAGCTAATCTTGCGTGAGGTGAGTTAATGCTTCGAGAGAAACGGTCTGTGTACATTAGCAGTCGTAGCTTCATGTTTGTAATATCGGGGAAAAGGGCGAGCTAACATTTCTTTCTGTCTGAATCAGAAACATGTCAGTACCAGAGAATGTGAAAACCGGGACCGGCTCACAGAGCTTTACCTTCGGCATGTCATCCCGCTGCCGCAGAGGACTTTACCCGACAGTCGCTGGGGAAAGAGGATGGAGGCGATCCGAGGGAGGCACACAGCGGCCGGTCACAGGTCAGACAGGTAACGCTTGCTACACTGGAGGCTTTCAAGATGCACCTTACTGTGTTTTCATGGGCAGCTTATTAGGAATGGAAACTAAGAAACGTTACATTTACATAAGTATCATGCCGTTACTTAAGTACGATCTTGGGATACTTCTTTCCTAAAGTACTACCATTCTCTGCCACATAATACTTCTGACCCACTACATCTTAAAGGGAGACATTGTAGCTTGTAATCCACAACATGTTTTTGATAACTTTAATTAGCTACTGCAGATTCAGATGAAATGGGAAAAAAATGTATTGGAATGAATGAGCTCCACCTTAACCAGCTGCAACATTAAAGTTAAACATTAAAGCATGTGCGTTACACATACACATAGTTACACACAGCACCCCATAACCGATGGGGAAAGTTAAAAAAAAAAAAAAAAAAAATTTTTAAGACTGCTATCGAGCTGCTGGTCATCTTCAAAGACAACGTTGTCACAGATCTACTGTCTGCCTGGAACTATAAAATGTACAAACTGCACCCTTAGTTTAACATACAGCAGGTGAGACCAGTCTGATAAAATATTGAATTCTCCATCCCATAATGTTGGTCATCACAGTCACACGTCTACCTGGCCAGACTAAAGATACACTTTTATTGAAGCTGTAATAGGACTGCATTTCTCCCCAATACAGATTCAAATACCTCAACTCAGGCTGACCGCAAATACCGAGTACCAATCTTAAACTAGTGCTCTCTTCTTCTTCACAAATTTAAAATCAGCATATAATGCAGTTTTTTAAATAGTTTGCACGCTGATATGAGGTACCAAGACTGCTGTGGCATTGAAAACTAGATCAGTGTAAGAAACTTTAATCGGTCACATCTGGCCGATGCCTGACCTGCTTACTGAGGTCCATATTGGCCTTATACGTACATCCCCAAATTACTAGTAACTAGCCGATCTCATGTGAATGATCAGCTGGCTATAAAAATGAGGCACTAGTGTAGGCACTAGTGTAGGCCCTAGTAAAGGCACTAGTAAAGGCCTTCAGAATAAGCTACCAGCTGTTGTGGATCATAGCTGCTCTTATGTATCACTCGTTTCTCAGATATCACATTTATTTTTTTTAAATCCCTCAGTATCGATATTGAGAAAATCTTGTAATGTTTACTATTGCTGCTTTCACAAAATATTTACAAAATTTTGATTAAATAATCAGTAATGTGAATACAATGACAAAGTGATTAAAGGCAAATAATAGAGCAGCAACACTTTTTTGCAATGCAGCCTTTAAAACCAGGAAACGACCAGACTTATGCTATATTCTGATATATTACAATACATCCAAAATCTAACTATATCTAGTCTCGTATCACGGCATTGATATAACATCGATATGTTGTCCATTTCTAACTCATTGCTCTTTATTCTGCCTCAGAGGCATTAATGCTATAGTCAAACTATTCAGAGCAGTGCTTCTCCCTGTTCACCTGCTCAAAACTAGAGCCCTTACCATCAACATGAGTTTAATCCATTTGAGCTCAAACGATTGATTATTGTTGTAAATTGTTGTTTGGTAATTTTCTGTTCCAGTAACGACCACAATAGGAAAAGGCCTCTGATTGTGTTTGACGGCAGTTCCTCTCACTCTGGCCCACTAAAAGTAAAGAAACCAGAAGGAACCACCTTGTCAACGGGAATCACTGACAGGTTAAAACCTCCTCCTGCTGCAAACCGGTCCAGTCCCGTCAGCAAGCTGTCTGGAAACACGTCTTCCTCTTCCTCATCCATTCACTGCAGCAGCGACACAGCAGACCTCAAACGGGAAGCAAACGGCTCGGTAGGAACTTTTTGTTCCGTCATCTCAGTCATGTATTATGCTCAAATTTACTGTGTGATTCAAGGAAAATGTGCATAGTTATCAAAATTGTTACTAATAGTAATACTTTCACAATACAGTTGATTCTTACAAAATATTGAAAATGTAACTACAAATACTGTAAATGAAGATGAAAACGTACCTCTAAAATGGCAAAAAAAAAAGAAGCAGGAAATGGTCACACACTGTTGTGACTGATTATAATGTTCTTTCAGTTACAAATAATTGACAACAGATCTAATAAAACATTTTTTTTTTGCAAATTAAATGCTTCCTGCGCAAAACACAAAACTCACGATAAGAAATTATAATGAATCCATAAATGTAATAAACCATTGATGTTGGCATGCTAATTGATCAGTAACATATTACATTAGACCACTTTTTGTAATATTTGTTAATGTTTCATCTTCCATCTCTTCAGGGTGCAATGAAGTCTCCAGATTTGAAGAAAAAGATCCAGCATGTGACGTGGCCCTGACCGCTAACCTCTACACACACACACAGACCTGATGGCAGCTCAGGCTCTGAAGGACAGACCGCCCCCCTCCCACCGAATGTTGTTTCCCAGTATCTGTGCTCTCCCCATCCAAGTTATCCAACTAAATATACCACAGAAGGGATGAAACCCCTTAAACCTGTGTGTCTACGCCACCTCACACACTCTTTCAGCCATGAGCTGACAGGATGGTTCTCCGAGGATCCTGCTTTTAAAGTCACAAGCTTCCTTGTAGCTTTCCACAACCTCAAGTGCCCTTACCATAGATGATCAGCAACTCTCCTCATGTCCTACACAGAGAGCTTCTCGAGGACAAAACAAGTAACACGATGTTTGTTTTCTGAAAGGCCATTTATGGAAATGATGGTTGTTGATATTCTGTTTCTGTACACAAGTTGGTTTTGTTCAGAGGGCCTCCAGTACTGATTTGCAAAGGTGAAAGGTTGCTTTTCCTGTCTAGGTTTTGTTTAACATGTTGTTAGTGGTAGTACCATGACTTGAATGGACAGATTAACTTTGAAACAAATGATATAGACTCCCATAGTTTGTGATTGTGACTAATGAACATATCTAAGATTCATTGTCAACACTTTACAAGGCAGTGCAAAAAAATAGTGTGTTTGAACCGGTAGTAGGTGTCTTTTTTTTCTCTCAGTGAACTCCATTCCACTGATGTTTGGCCCCAGTTGTTCAGGGTTTTTAAATATGAGTGTATCTTGGTATTGTGTATTTTTGCTGGATCATAGTCCATGGTTCAATAGCCATTTTCACACAGAGGAAACAAATTAACCTTTATTCATGTACTTGAATATCACCTTTAACAATTAATTCATACAAAAGAGAGGAAAATAGACTAAACCAGGAATATTGTTATTTTTGAAGTATGTATTCTGAATTGTGTATAGATTGACTTTGCAGTTACTTTCTTTGAAACAGATGTAGACAGTTCATCAAAAAGATGTACAAAGCGTTTTAAATCCATTGTGAAAGTTTGTATCTATGCTTTTTAAAATAAATTGTCTCAATACAATTAATCGCTTTTGTTGATTTAATTGCAGAAAAGTAAACAACTTTGTGGTCCATGTCTGATATGCCGGGATTGAAAAGTACCATAAACTAACATTGTAGTAAAAAATAATTAAAAAAAAGGACTTTTTTTTGTGCATCATTTGGGGGACAAAAAGCCACAATATTGTTATTTAAGTGCTCTGAGAGAAAACTAGACTTCTGCACCTGTTTCTGACTTGTTTACAGCCTTTAGCAAACAGGCAGACTTTGGCCTCATATTGACAAATGATGCACACACACATCCCTTCACATAGTGAAAGCCTGATTCAATGGCAAAATATACTGCAGGGAAAGTTGCTATTCCAGCATTGGCAACAACTGCCTACGCTGCAAAGCAACCAAAAAGAGGAAGACAGACTTAAGAAAAAGAAAGCCTGACAATATCGGAGAGAAATGTTGTAAGTGGTTTATCCTTCTGCAAGCTGTAGCCAAAGACTCATGGCTGCAACTAACTCACAGCTTTGATTGGTAGAAGGACAAACTATTAGCAACACTCTCTCTTCATCTCTGTAAAAGTTTAGCCTTCAGCTAACTAGCCAAAGACTCATGGCTGCAAGAAGCTCATGGAACCTATGGTAAGCAGAAGGCTTAGCTATAAGCAACATTTGCTCTCCATCATTGAAATGCTTATATTGTATCTAAATAGAGCCTCAAATCATCAGTCATAATGACAAATCGGTAATTTGTCATTTCCCCGGGAGAATCATGCAATTGCTTGCGTTAGTCAGTGGTTGAGTGAGTGAGCGAGTGTGCACCGCTATGTCTGTCCACAGCTAATATTGCAGTCTACTGCAGCCAACTACATTATATGCTGGGTGCTCATTTATTGCTGCATGCTCAAGGAGCTATTGTGGTTGCGTTGACTCACACTTTTTCAAAAGACCTTTTATGTTCTATACTGCCATTGACTGCCTGTTTGTTCCTCACACACTACTCTTTACCGGTAAAGGCCGCAAGTGATAACGCTGAGTGCATCACTGAACCCCAGCCGTTACTCTGCGGCCAAACACACATTGGGGGAAGGCCGTTCTCTTTACAACCATTGGGAAAACCATAGACTGTATGTCTATGGAACAAAAACTACTTCCCCACTTTTATTGTTTTTGGACGCGGTCTTTGGTTATCAGCTGACAGATAATGGAACGACACAGCTGACTCATGCAACCTTAGTGTAGTTTGTTCATAGCACAACGTTAGCTTTTTACTTCTGCTGATTGCATTCACGCTTCAAAATGAATGAAAGTGGTGTTCATTTGTGGAGATTATCTTGCTCAACAAAACTGGTTGGTACCATAGACTTACCGTAAGCTTATTTTCTGCACTACTCCAAAAATTCAATGGAAAAATTCATCGTCGAACATTTTTGACTGTTTTGATTTTTATATGAACAATTCTGAAATGCATGGGATTGGCAATTATAAGAGTAAAGACACAATTTTAATATTTTTTAATTGGTAATACCAGAACTCATTCTTAAAACCTCTACTAATTATGGCATCAAGCTAGTCCATGCACAAAGCAATTATAATTCTTCAAAGTGGATAGTCTACATTAATATTGTAGATTTATTTCAAAATGCTTCATACAGTATCTATCTGCAACCATGATGCTGTTGCATAAGCAAAGGTCTTTACATTCATGTTATTATATTAGTGACAACGTTTTCTCAAAGAACAATTTATTTAAATAATCTTTCTAAATTCAAATAATACTGTTAGTAGTTTTTATTTCATGGCATACAACAATATACATTCATAGTAATGCTAGGTTGTAAAGATGCTATGGATGCTATGCTCTGTGCTCTGATAGTATTTATTGTATCTTTGTCATTGCTCTATTGTAACATGATCATCCAATCAGATGTAGTCGCTGTCCTTCAGACTGAATTAGATGTCCTTGCCGCACTCTGGGCACAGGATGTCATCACGTTCAGTGAGGAAGCCACGGCCAACCAGGGACACGGAGCACTTCTTACAGTTGAAGCAGTCATTGTGCCACTGGCGCTCCTCAAAGGAAATGTACTTGCTGCCTCCAAGGCCTGAAAGTGAAGAACAAGTCCAAGTTAAAACAACTGGGAAAATGTTATAACGCGCGGACCTAAATGGCATATCACACAATGTTAACAAAATAAAAATAATTTGTGTGGGTTCTTCCTTTGCCCATGCCACACCTTTCACACTTTCATTAAGTTTCATGACAAAATCATTGATTAATTGTGATTACCGCTAATGGGGGTGGTGCAGGAGGCACACTTCTTGGCATAAAGGTTGCAGAAACAGTTGAGACAATAGGCAAAGTCATCTCTAGAGGTAAACCTCTGGCCGGACAGCTGCTGCTTGCAGCTAGTGCACAGGAAGCAGTCCTTGTGCCAGGGCTGGTCACGGTAGGTCACCCCGCCAGTGGTGATGGGCTAATAAGAGGAAACAGGAATGTCATGTGGTCACACTTCAGGTGTAATCATTGTTCTTTTAGTATAGATGGAGAATGATTGAGTACTACTTTGAAAATCAGTTCCAGGTGGGTGTCCTACCTTCTTGCAGTGCACACACTGCATGGCAAACTGCTTCTCATAGCAGGGCACACAGAAGTTATGGTTGTCCTTAGGGATAAAGCTCTTGGTGCCAATGGGCTGCTGGCATCTCTGGCAGGTGAAACAGGTCTCGTGCCAGCTGTTCCCCTTATGCTCCATCTTCCTGGAGCCTTCAGAGACACACAACATAAGGAGATGGATGGAGATAGTGAAGGAATGCAAAGACAGCAATAACAAAATGTGCGTTCTGGAGTCGAGAAACAACATACATTTAAATATTTATTTTGGTGTTGTTTGTGAGAACAACCATTTCAATTTATGGGTTTAACTATCAACCTGATATATAAACTTTCCAAAATGTTGAGTCCATATTGATCCTTTTTATATTAGTATCAATCAAGATGACAGTTAAGAGGTCACCATAATATGATAATAATAGTATGATAAACCATACATGTGGCACCATACACATTTTTTATGTTTAAATAATTAGGAGTGTTTTATATTTCTTAGTTAAAGTGTTAGAATTGCCCCAGTTCCTGCATATCAAAAATTGGAATTTGCTCTGTTGCTTTGGTATAGACTCAACTTAAATATGTTGCTCTCTTTGTGGTTTTCTTCCTACCTGGCATGATGGTTTTCTTGCACTCATGGCACTTGGAGGAATACTCATTGGAGTAGCACTCAGTGCAGAGGAGCTTTTCATCCTTGGTGGAGAAGGGCTTGTCCACAAGCGAACGCTTGCACTGGAAACACATGAAACACTCCTCATGCCAGTGACGGTCCTTGTAAGACAGATCCTACAAGAACATCAGATGGATGGTTAGAGTTGGGCCGACTTTGATGATAAATAGTGTTCAAGACAGAAATCCAAAGAAAGAGCATGTTAGGGATCATGTGCTCAATGTATTTTGTGACATCGCTTACCCTGGTGTTACAGCCAATGGGCTTCTTGCACTCCTCACAGGTGTTGGAGTACAGGCTCTCATAACATTTCACACAATAGGGATTCTCCTCTCTCAGAACATACTTCTTCCCAAAAAGGGACTCTTTGCAGTAGTGGCAGTCGTAGCGCTCAGTCATTTTCACAAAGAGTCTCTTACCTGAGAGAGTAGAAAACAAAAAGAGACACAGGAAGTGAGAAGAGAGAAAGTATTCTGTCAAAAGTATGTGACTTAATGCTCACAGCAGTTGGAAACCGAGGTAAACTCCCACATCTAGTTGATTCCACAAATGAAACAGCTTCATCTGGACAATTTGTCAACCCCCATCACCTAAATAACATAAAGCTTTGTAGACAGTTTTGTCTTTTTGCTACTCAGTTCAAATACATATTTGTAGTGACACTGATGCAGACAGCAATTTCTCAGAGATTGTTAAAGCAATAAATGTTTTCTAGGACACATTTGGTATCAAGATCCTTCACATGACAGATTTTTTTTTCGTTCCCTTTCATCTCTCTCTCCAATCTCTCAGCAGTTCATTTTGTTCTCGGTGTCAGAACTAGAAGGTGATAGATGAGAAGGATATAAATAACTCCTATCAGTCCTGCTTAGAGACACTCAACTTTCCCCGATTGCATACCAATGCCACGGCACTTTGACCCATCCATCACCTCACGGCCAGCTGTCAGCACCAGATCACTGTATCCCTTGTCATCGTGCTGGTGTGTGAGTGTGTCTTTGTATAAGTGGGTTTCAATGGCACTCGTAATAATGGCTACTCACAATCTGCAGCTGTTTGTGGTCTGCCCGTTAAGCCCTCTGGTTATCCCACCTGTGCCTCTTTCTTTCTCTGGACCAAAGATAGTATAGGCAATACATCTAAATGTGTGCGTGCTGTATGGACATCTTTACAAGGTATGAGAAAAGGTTATATGAGAAGATATGAAATGAGCTTGAACATAGTGTTTATTGCCCCCCCAGGCTTTTAGTTTGACACTCACACACACTCTACTATTGATGTGACTATATGTGCTCGGCAAAGCTTTGACCATATAAGGAGGCTAGAAAAAAACATGGAAAACTCAAAATTCATGTCCCTCCTGACCACTCTTTCATTCTTTTCTGGTTTTCTGAATTGCTTGAATTCTTGTTTTTAATTCAGCTTTGCTCCTCTGTTGTTATTCCCCTTATCTTGCTCTTTTATTGTGCTCGTACAATCGGAGCTTCTTTCCCTTGATCTATTTGCAATCATTGTGTGTTCCCACCTCTGTGCTCCAACATTAGATCTGTGCGTGATTTGTTGTGGATAGTGTCTTTTATCTGGCTTAAGTTGAGGCGTATAGTATGCCCGTCCTTTATGCTCTGAGTTATTCTCGCCCCTCCCACATTCCCTCATTGTCTATCGCTCCAACCATGACTCACCTAGCTTATATAAGGATTTATCGGACTCCTAAAAATAAAAAAAGGATAATCTCAACTGCTACAAATAAAACCTCCAGCTTTTCAGACATGTCATGCAGCTGTTTCCTCGCTCCTGGGGTCTCTTTGATGCTGCCCATCTGGGAGTCTCTCTGACCAAAAGTGTTTGACCACGGTGCAGCCTGGCCTATTCCCTCAATCAACTTTCAGTGCATTATGTCTCTTGTTTATTCATTTTCAAGTTATTGCAAGGAATTTATTCTTTAGTCAAGCTGAAAAAGCCAAAAAATAAGAATTTACTGTGCTTTTTATGACTGAAGAAACCCTAATACCTACAGCTCTTCATAATAACACATGTTTTAAAGATGCACATTTTTGTCTTTAAAATGTTATCCAACCATGTATAGTGTAAAATCCATACACCAGTGACAGTGAGACCTCTAAACAGCCTGCTTACATACATTTTCTACTCTGTCAAAGCAACAATTCTGGTGGAATTCCTCGTACATTTTTAAGTAATAACAACAGCCAGCAATAGTATGGCTTGTAAGAATAAAATGTATAATCGAATTAAGCTCTAAATTGAAAATGTTCCTATTAAATCTTGAAGTAAATGCAATACAAATACAAATTTGCAGTTCAACCTGAACCCTTCCACCAACTCTAAAATTCCATGCTACTGTAAAGATACTATATTCCTCTTCTATGTGGAGATCTTTCCAGGAACATTTCGAATCCCTTAGTTGTTGTATTGTATTAACAGGTACTTTTTGTGCACTTAAAAAGTGTGACTACAAGATTTTATACTGAATTGCATCACACCAAAATGCTATGAAGTGCGACAAATGCTGTAAAGCCACAACAAAAGCAAAAGAACCGACTGGTTTGCCAAAATGGAAGTTACTGTGTAATAACAAGTCAGCAGCTGACACCGTCACTGACACAGTTTTGCTGAAGGGAAGTGTGAGATTGATGAGAAGAGAGGAAAGCCGGTTGGAAATGAACAGGGATCAACAGGGTTTTTTTTTGAGATAGATGATTTAATAAAAGATAAAGTCAGGCTGTCTCTGAGACAGACATGAGGGCAGAGAGATGGGGAGAGAAGAGGGGGTTAAATAGTGAAGGTACTGCGCAAGTGGAAAGAGGGAGAACATGAGCAGGTGGATGGGTAGGCAGACAGGAGGATGCCAGAGCAACCTGGAAAATGGAAGACACAGTGAATGGAGACCAATGAAAGGATGAATGGGTACAAAGATGGATGGGTGGATGGATGGATAGTGGAGCAGTTGAACAGAGTTGGGTCTTACCTTCCTGTTTGAGGAGTGTTTGCCTGTGCGGAGTCTGGGCAGACTGAGAGAGGAGGCTCCGGGTGAGCCGTAGTTACTCCTGATTGCATTACTCCACCCATCAAGGGCTAATTGAAAACAAGGGAGGGGCAAAGGGGGGGGGGGGGGGGGGGTAGCAAAGGGGCAGGAAATCTTTTTTGAGATGATCTATAAATACAGCGGTGCTTCACAGAGATAGCCCCAGGGGCCCCTTTCACTCGCTCATTCAGTCACTGGCGAGGACGTGTGGCCTTTTAAGGTCACTCAGTTGTTCACTCTCTCACATACTCACTCAGTGGTTCACTTGCTCACTCACTCACATACATTTCACTTCATCTGTCTAATATTTGTGTTTCTCCTCACAACGGCCTTATCATACCATCCCTCCCTATCCAACTTCCTGAAGAAAAGCAAGTTATCAACTGCTGTTTTTGTTAGAGATATCTCTGTGGGGATCAATGTCATAATATTGCACACACACACACACACACACACACACACACACACACACACTGTTACATAATGCTTTAATCTTCCTATGGCCGGTTGATACATGATGAAAAGGATGCCAAGGGTCAAACGTCAAAGATTGTTGTCCTGTGAGATTTGTCCTTACTCATATGTCTCATCTGTCTTTACCTCCCTATATTTCTCCTCACAAGGTAATACGCATTCAATCCCAAACCTCCAACGTGTCGGGTACAGTATCCAGGCCGGGTAACGACAGACACCCGCATAGTTTCTATGAAAATTGTAGAACTATTTTCTGCAACCCCACACTCTCTTGTTCACACTGCTACACCACCCTCCATCAACCCCACGCTCTTCCCAGTTCTGTCTTTCCTCTTCCCAACTCTCTCATTTGCTTACTCTTTTTGTCTCCCTCTCTTTGTACTGTATCTCTTTCTCTATCTCTCTTTTCTCTCTCTCTCTTTTCTCTCTCTTTCTCTCTCTCTCCCCCTGTCTTAAGCAGGTCTTCCTGACCCAGTGGTCCCTGGACACTCTCCAGTGAGTAAATGCGTCACTAGTTTCAAGTGTTCTATTTTGGGGGCTCCACAAAGTGTGTGTGTGTGTGTGTGTGGGTGTGTGTTGCGTCTACTTGCATGCATGTATTTGATACATATGTTTATATGTGTTTATATGTATTTTAGCCACCCTAGCGACATGGCTGCTGGTCCTTTACTTTGACCCAGACTGAAATATGTCAACAAGTATTAGATGTATTGAAATGAAATCAATGAAATCCCCAGAGGATGAACCCTATTGAATTTGGTGATCCCCTGACTGGTTCACATTTGTGGATGAATGGATTGTCATGAAATTGGATTGTTTCCCTCGGGATGAATAGTAAGACTTTATCCCTTTACTTTTCATAGAGCCATAATCAGGTCATAACTTTCATTTATCACATACTGTGATTTAAGACCAAATACTTACAAAACTAATGGTATTCAGCCTCAGCTGTACTTTGTGTTTAGTGCTAATAAGTTCAGCTAAGATGATGAACATAGTATTATACCTGATAAAGATCAGTATTTGGCTCAAAGCAGCCTCACAGAGGCGTTATCATACGTGTAAAGTCTAACTGGCAAAGAGTACAGTTTCTAACAATGGGTTGTTGTTTTTTTTTGTATCAAACAATGTTGTTTTTTATTACTCCTATGCAAGTGCTCCAAATGCCACCTGAAATTAAAATATGTAAAAATAAACTTTTCAATGTTTAAATGTAGACAATCTATTATTTATGCTGTCATAAATAAATACTTTAGTTATTCCCGTGGGGAAATTTGCAATGACTGATGTCTAAATTGGTTTGAAACAGGCAGCTTTCAAATAGGGACCTTTGACATTTGGACTAGCAGGCGGAATTGAAGTCCGATGACAAGAGACAAAAGAGGGTGTTGTGCTAGTTAAGAGGAAACGATTAGGAATAGATTTGATTACTCTGCCCAACAAACATGGCACTTTTTCACTCATTCATCCAATGTGCTTATAGTAAAAAAAAAACTATACAGATATTCCTTACCAATATAAATCACATATGTTCATACACTCCATAAATTCATCTGACAGTACCAATGTATACATTAGACACATTACAATAACAGTTAAGTATTTAACCCCGGCATCGAAAAGAATGCATTTCAGTTCACTTAATTTTAGGCATGAGGTCTAATTCATACCACGAGGGCCAATATATTTTGTGCCCAACTGAAAAATTGTTATTTAGCATGCCCTCAATCATTGCCCCCCAGCCCTCAGCCTTTGCTTCTTGCTTGTCTTTAGCTGGCACAAAGTTGTCCCTCCCCCACGCTGTGCTCTGGATTGAAGCCTTCAACTCAGCTGCTGAGGCCAGGGGATAAAGGTGCAGCTGTTTGGGTACTGCAAGGCTATCGTGATGCTAAAGCCTGGTGCTTACTTCTGCTGCAAATACAGCCATGTGGAAAGGTCAAGCAAGGCCAACCCCATCATCACTAGTGAACCGTTAATCATTAATGCCACAGCAACCAATTGAACTGGAATTTCTCTGGGTCACCCAAGATCCAATATGATCCTCTGGAAAAACTCCACTGCACTGCCTGTCAAACTGGTTGAAATGGATCCCACCAACTGACTTTAAAGAACGTGCTGCGTCGTAGTGAAAGTCTCTAACGGGCAATTAGTGCTGATGAAGAGGGACATAATCATTTTGGGCTCCCACTGTGTGATGAGGGTAAACTTAGCAAGTGTGTCTACCTTAGACTGGATTTGATGTTGAAGACTCACTAATAGATTACCTGCATAAAAGGAATATTTGACATATTGGGTAATACTGTTATTGGCTTTCTTGCTGAGAATTGGATGAGAATAGTTACCACCCTTACAGTATATACAGTATATACTGTAAGGGTGGTAGCTATTCTCTCTCTTTGCTATACAGCTAGCAACTGGTTAGCTTAGCACCATGACTGGAACTGGGGGAAACAGCTAATTGGGCTCTGTCCAACGATATCAAAATGCATCTATATCAGCATCTGTAACGCTCACTTATTAACTCTTTATCTTTTAAAACATGAAGAACAAATTGTAAAAATCTAATTTTTCTGTTTTGTGGGGGTCTGTTGTTGGTCCCAGCCAAGAACTAGTTCTGGCTTCCTTTACCACAATGTATTTATTTGCTATCTTTTGTTCTTGCTAGAGTACCAATTCTGTCAACAGGACATTCTTGTCACGAACAAGCTGTATTACTTAAATATGTTTTGAAAAAATACTGGTCTGTGTTCATTGTGTAATTTCTATGATTTGAGTGAGGGAATAGAGATGACTCCTCTTATCTACTTGCCAGTTAGTTGTGACGTACAACCCTTCCATCCCGAACACATGATTTTGTGTATGTTTAATTAAACTGTGTAAGTACAGTAAGGCCCCAATTTGTGTTTTTTCAATAAAAATGTAGCCTCACTGGCCTCAACTGTTTTACATTTTTGGAATTTGTTGAAAGAATTTTTTCTCGAGCAAGGCAAATTACATTATGTGGTATGGTCATGTGGTAGATATGAGAAAAGTATGCAGAATTATAAAAAAAAAAGTAAGAGCAGGAGTAAAATTAGGCTAGAAATCCATCTTAGGGTGTTAGTCAAAGAGTATCTTTAGACTGTAAAGGATTCAAAGCTATTTACAGTAGTTATCCCAGATGGACGCTATGGCCTGAGGCCCCACTATTTATTGAGCAGATATGTGTGGGATTACTTTTCATGATATCAGCAGCAGGATGATTTGAAACACATCCTTACATGCGTACCTGTTTATTCCTTAATTCCTTAATAATTCCCAGCATGCATTAGGACAGATAGGACATCCCAAACACAAAACCGGTAAAAACAAAAACTCTTTCAAATATAACGTAAAAGAAATTTAAGTCTTACAAATGCTAAAAATGCTTTTAAAGTTCAAATTAGTGAAACTACAGTACTACTTTTTTCCCACACTAAAACACCTGTTCCTGCACATTTCTCTGCAGTGTGGTTGCTTTGTTCTCTGACGTTCCAATTAATGACAATGATTAAAAGCCTCCTGTGCTCGTTTTCACTCTGTCTTCGCCCTGTGCCAAAGTAGTGACGTGGGTCTATATATGACACAGCAAATCTTCAGTCATTAAGCCTGGTGTTGTGTTCGCAGACCGCTAAATCCCTGCAGAGATTAGGGGGATGTTTCAACCCCAGCAGTCACCAGACACTTTATTTAGATGCTATTCAGATGTTTGTCTTTTACCTTTGTTCGTTTTACCTTTTATGTACAAAATCACACAAACAGTCGATTTTACACCAACAAATACAGAATTACTACAATCTGCTTTCCTCTGGAATCATCTCTGTTACATGTGACATTGGAAAGCACACAGATTAATATGGAGAGCCTCAAAAAACCCTCTCTTTTGCACTCACCAGTGAGGTAAGGGGATTTCATGATCAGTGTCATTCTATATGCTAAAACACATCTATGTTGAGGACATTTTTAGCGATTTGTTCCTTTTCTAAAGGTTGATTACCGTCCTCTCCTCTTCTGATGATGTTTCAGTATAATATCCAGCTCATTTCAAGTAGTTTCAGTAAGAAGTCCCACTCTTAATAAGTTAATAACTCACTCCTTGTTGTTTTTCTCGTGTTCCCATTCACTAAGAGAGAGCTGCAGTCTCATCTGACCTCACTTATCTAGACAACAACTGGGCCCCTCCGTCTCTGGCTGCATTTATCTAACTAATTCTGTCTGTTGCAAAGCAAGGGCAGCTGTCATGGTGGCACTCTGGCGGCTAGAACCAAGCCCAATTTTCCAGAATACAGATCCAAAAGATTGGGGGGGGGGGGTTTGGCAGCTGGGGGCCAACTGTGCCTAATGGTCCCCACCTTGAAATTCGGCTGGCTTTTATTGTTGGCTACTCGACAGCAAATGCCTATTGGTTTGGTTCAAGATTAGGTTTTGTTTCCAAGTGTGTCCCAAAAAGTAAATTGAAATAGCATTATTTCATTCAGTTCAGTTCAAAGAGATGTACTTCGTAGTGGCCACTTATTACATTACCTTTACTCTTAAGAAACATCAGTACGTGCATCAATAAACGATGACATCTCCAATCATGACGCCTTTCAACATAATTCCACATGTCACAGGAAAAGCAGAGATGTTAATGATAAAATGAATGATGTCTATATTTCATTTAGCTGCCTCAGTCCTGGTAGACCTTTATATATGGCAGACATTGTGACATGACGTACAAAGAAAACCAGAGGAGTAATTTATCAAATTAATTTGGCTGCCCTCCATTTAGCTTCACTAATTTCAGGACTCTGTCATGGCTTGCTGGGAGACCTGAAAATATAGAGGTAATTGTATGTCTGTGATATACAGTGCTGTTTTAAGTTCAATAGCCTGTTGCTGTTTCAAAGTGTCTCTTCAAACTGTCAGTTCAGTACACACTTCTAACCAGGAAGTAACAGATATTTAATCACAGCTGGACTAACAAAAACTACTGATTCGGTCAATGACAGTTATACCAAGTTCAGTTTAAGGATTTGGTGATGCAGATTTGTTTGAAGATTTACTGAACAGCTCTACGTAGAGCCCCTCTCCAATTAGGAGCAGTATTACTTCGGCCCGTGTCCGACATTTTTGTTTCTCTACATACAAAGAGTCTCTCAGAGAACTTTGCTCTTTGGTTTTTTAATAGTTTAAACAAATAGAATGTAAAGGTCTTAATTAGTGAGCTTTAGAGGAGGTTGTAAGCGTATTTTGTTATGTTCAGACAAAGCCAGGCGAGCTGTTTCTCCTGCTTCCTGTCTATATGTTGAGCTAAGCTTCATCTAACTCTTGACAAGAAGATAAATAAGCATATCCCAACTTTTCATTAAAGTAATAAACTCAAAGATATTCATTTAAATAAAGTCTGTTAAGTCACTTTCTATTGCTGAATGAAGCAACACATTGGTGATTGGGCTTTTGGCCCACTGATGAAAGCCGTTGCATTTGGAAAGTGAGATCCAAAAACACACCTGCAGTTATTGACATAAGTCCAAAGAGAACAAAAGGGACATCTTTGAGATAGTAACATATAGACTCTGTTACCAGTTTTTATGCCTTGTTGAAACTGAGACATTTCTAATGTTATTGCATGTTTTCTTTTTGTTGGACTGCATTGGCTTTAGCTCGGTGTATCAAAAACTGATCAGAGAGTATGTTAAAACATATTATAAGATTGAATCAGTTAATTCAATCATAAATCTGAGTGACATGTCCTGATGGCTTTGTATTTGCAAATGTTGGTCTTGTGTCCTCTGAAATACATTTTTCACACTGTAAGGTGGTTTGGAGATGGCATGCATACAGCCACAACAAAAACGCATATAACCCCACATTTCATCAAACACATTCTATGTGATTCCCATTTCACTGGGCCCGGAGGCCACAGAATGGCATGCATAGCACGGGAGCCACTGGCTCATCACGTACATCATCACTTCCAATCAGGTGGCCTTAAAGACGGACGCCAAAATAAACATCCAGTTTCATCAGCGTTGTAACTATAGCTGTGCTCAGCTCTCAGGGGCCTCTCAGTAGGATGACTTGGTGTGGCTGGTGAGAATATGAGGGGCGTGGGTCTAAAATGGAAGACATCCTGGTTATTGCAGTGGCAGATAAAGTGTTGACAAGTGTTACTCAACCTTGATTAATAAGTCAAGCTCTCCTTGGGCTTAAGAGAGGAAGGGTATTAAGACAAACCATTCCAATCATTTTGCACTTTTACGTCAGCTTTGAATCCTCTGTTCCTTTGTTTATTTGATGTGGTTGTTGAAATTCAACGATGACATGTAATGACTTTACTTCTAGGTTAAATATGCACCTCAGCTCTTTCCAATAATCCTTGAGTCAGCTGTGTTAAAAAAACAACATCTTAACTTAAATATAACAAGCATGTGCTTGTAATTCCTTTCTAATCAGATAAATTCATTAAAGTCATTATCGATGTTGAAGTGGGGAGTTGGGTGAAACATCAGGGATGCTCTGCCCCCTTGTGATGGAAGAGACAAATCTCTGTGCAAGACATTTTAGGTTTAGATTTTTGCTCACATCTTACTCACAGATAAAACGACTGTCTTGCCCTCAGGTCTGCCATGTTCAGTTTGCATCCTGGAACCTCAGATGAGTATAGAAACCGTAACTCCCCTCAGTGTAGGAATAGAGATTAAACACGTGGAGGCGCTGTGGAACAAAGAACAAATGAATGAAGTTGCATCACTGTACCTGACCTAACTGAACTGTTTAAGAGATCACTATTGCAAAATGTGTAAGTAAAATGAGGTTTGCGGCTAAGAGAAATGCCAATTTAGATTGAATTTACAGGTGTGTAGGGAGGAGGCTGATATACACTGTAATATACTGTACAACTTGTCAGGTAGCAAGGATATGATGTACGCCTTCAGTTTACTGTTTGGATGTCAGTATTTCATGTAAACTTTGCAGTCATAAACAGTGGACAATGAGTCAATAATAACCCAAAGACGTTTTTTTGGGAAGCTCCTTTTCACTGTATTAAACTTGTATTTAATCTTTAATGACTTGTTTATTAATGTATTTGATTTGATTGATAAGACATCATAATAAAAGCTTACTTAGAAAGTTGAAAGGAAATAAAAACGAGACAAAGACAAAAAAAAAAGAATTATGTTACTCACAAACACACACACACACACACACACACACACACACACACACACACACACACACACACACACACACACAAACACACACACACACACACACACACACACACACACACACACACACACACACACACACACACACACACAAAAGACAGTCAGATGCTCACACTGGCTGCATTGTCTAATGTAGTTGTTTCTCACATTCTCTCATTTCTCACTGTTGGGTTTTTAGCATTCACATTTATAAAGGGTTTGATCAATAATAAACATTTTGCATGATGCCAAAAAAGGAAAAACAACTGCATGAGTAAATGAGTTGGAATAAATGAAACGTGAATAATACCTTGGAATACCTTCCTGAGTCAAAAGTCAGTCAACCTTATGATTGAGTTCATTTTTTCTGTATGATGATGTTTGATCCTATCAGTAAATGTCAACCTCCTTTTATTACTAAAATAGGACTGACTCATTTTTGCCAAGTTGTCACTGTCACTATATATACAAGCTCAAGGTTTACTCATCCAACATTCATCTTTCCATGACACATCAATCACGCCACAATATTCTATGTATTCCAGCTTCCATGTCACTGACCAATATCAGAACAGGAATGCATTTTTTTCTCTGACGATAAACCCTCAGCATTGTTAAATATCACATCTGCTTAACAGTAAGCTACTATCTAAACCTACTGTGTTTTATTTGTACATCTCATTTTCCTCCTTCAAGTGAAAAAATACTAAATAGTCCACAATATTTAATCCTTTTCATCCCTTTACCTACCAGAAAAGTCCCATTTCTTTAACTTGATTTACTTAACCATAGGCTACTCTTTCATAAATATTCCCGATGGTGTATAAAACCTGTTTATTATCATGCTCATGTTGTATTTTAGTGAACATGGGCTCATTGTATTGTAATTTTACTTCCCTTATCTTTACTTCACTTCTTGTTTGCTGCTGTGACCCTTCATTAATTACGTATATTATTTGAATGTGGTCTCGTCATTTTATGTGGTCTTGAGGGTCTAGTCTAGATGGTTTTGTGTAGACCAATTGGCCATACAGTTTATGTCAGATGAACCAAAAGTTTGTTGTACAATGTATCAGAAATGTAAAGGTAATTCTTTACCCAGTCATACTGAGGTCCATTTAGTTGCTGAATTAATACATGTAATACAATTGATACAAAAAATAATGTAAAGCTAATTTCTCATTGTCATCAGCAAGAGGCGCCATAGCCCTCCAGAGTGTGTCCCTATTCCTCCGGCGTTGTCCTGTACCAGTCCCGGCGTTGGTGACGTCACCAACAGAACCGGCGATCAAGATAACCAAAAACAGCACGATCACACCGGAAAAAAACGATTTTCAAAAAGAAAGTTTCTTTTCCTGTATAATAACTGTTTTGAATGGAACGAAATGTATGTTAACAGACTAATAATACAAAAACAAAATGAAAACAGAGTATGAAAAAGACCTAAAGCAACATACTCAATCAACTTTATTTAATTGTGGTCTGGATTTGTATTGACACCTGTAATCTTATACCTTTACATAAGTCCTTCACATGTAACACATCAGGTATTTTTATTATGTGACACCATTTTTTTCATCAATGGAATTTAGAGCTGTTCCTTAAGTATGGGAACACTACTACTTTATACTTCTACTATATTTCAGAGGTAAATATTGCTATTTTTACTGATCCACATTTATTTGACACATTCAGTAACTTGTTACTTTTTATATCAAAGAAAATATACCATACGTTTATCCAATATGAAACAGTAATATAAAGCTAATCTACCCAGTAACATACAAATAATCTAAAATTGACACCACATTTGTTTATACTTTATTGGGAAATACAATATGACATTAATATATTAAAGTATTTCATTCTTTAGCAATATAACAGGAAATGAGGCATTCTGCTTCATGAGTACTTTCCCTTTTGATACTTAAATTAAATTTTTCTGATAATACTTCTGTACTTTAACTCAAGTAACGTTTTGAATCCAGGACTGGAGTATTTTTTGACCGTAGTATTTCTACTTAAGTAAAGGATGTGCGACCCCCAGATGCAGCTTTATTTAGAAATTAGCGAGCGGAAGTGGATTGTACGTCCGGGCGAGCTTGATACAAGTGATTGAGGTGGAGGCGGTCAGCCTGCGACAGAAAAACAAACGAGGATAGGTCGAGCAGTACACAGTCACTCCATGTTTTAAAAGAGAAACAAATAGTGGAACCCCGGGATATGTGGATTTAAACCTTCACTGTGTCGTTTCTAACGCGGGTTCAGCTACTTCGTGTTTGTTTCTCCTTCTGGCGGCGCGTGTCCCCGTTTGCCCATTCTCTCTGGAGTGAGCACTAAGGTAAGCCTAACCGCAGCTCAACTGTGGAACTTGGTGCAGTCGGACGGGCTACTTTGTCCACTCAAGCGCCAGTTAAACGTCTCTTATTGTTTGATTTTTCTCACGGAAAACTTAAAATCACTAACATTCGTAAAAGTTGGGACAAACATGGCATCCCACTGTACTCACTTTGTAGATTTGACGCTGGGTCTTTGTCCACCCAGATGAAGCTTCAACTACACATTGTGCTGGAGCCGCGGTTTGCCTCGCGTGTGTTATACAGCACAGTCTGAATGGCTTTTTTTGTTGTTATTCTTACAACTAACACAGTTAGTTTAAATTCACCCACTTACCTTTATTCAATATCTCAACAGGCCACTTCTTAAAAGGCCTGTAAGCGCAGGCTACTACCGCAGACATCTGTTCTCCTAGACATCTGTTTGTTTGACTTATTTTCTACATGTTTGTTCTTTTATTGACTTGTTTTAAAAGCACACTTGTTTGGTTCATCGGTAAAGTGCCTGGCGAATGTCGGAGCTTATTGTTTTAAAACGCAGCAGCTTACACAATGAACCACATTTGCCATAACACCATAGATTTGGCGACTGTGCCACATGCCGAGCTTGTCAATGTTTCCAGTGGCTCGTAATGGTAACTGCAGCGAGTATCTCTCGCGTAAATCCCAACAGGCGATGGGTTGCATTGTCTTCCTTGCTTATGTGGAGTAGTTGCTCATTAATTATCCATAAAATGATGTTCATTGTTCTCGAAAAGACGAGGAGAATTGTTGTTTTATTTCCCTACACGTACTGTGGTTGGATGTCCTGAATTCCGGACGTTGCAGGCAGCGTTTCTGGGTGCAGGTACACCTTCATGGCACACCTCTTCTGCAGACACACCCTCTGTCAGAGCGCCATGGTTACGCAGAGATATGCACAAGGTTCAGCAATGACAGGTATGTGGAAGGGAAGTCATAGACTGCTGTGCCTGCATTACAATAACTTCCTATCTTGAATCATAAGTTCGCAAGTCTAACGGCCCAAAAAAATGTGGTTTTGTAAATGCTTTGCAAATTTAACATTTTCAACATTTTTCAAAACCACACTAAATCTATAAGTGTTACCAGTGTGACTCACCGGATAGAGCTCACCTTACTAGTACTTATTTGGAGTGTTACTATTGTGTTATGTACTTTTACTCCACTACATTTTCATATTGCACTTTTTATCTGAAAGCTTTAGTTTAGTTTTTTTTCAGTGTGCACGTATATAGCCATAATAGTCTGGAACAAGGACAGCAAAGTTGGACTACTAAGATAAAGAACAGACCATAATAATCAATAATGAGAATCATTTTCACTTGCAGCCCTAACCCGTTCTGCTGTATTTATTTGGCCTCACAATAAAGTTTTGCCTTATTTAACGTGTTTTTTCAACACATGGCCCTTCATGTGTCACGTGGGTTGAGCTGTCAAACATTTACCAGATACTGCATGTCAATATTGAGAATCCTGGAAGTCAAATATCGGTGAAGGCGTGAATCATTTCCTGCGTCTTGAAATAATATGAAACAGGAAAAGAGATTTTAAAACAGATCAGCATTCACCGAGACACATTTCTTTCATTCTTTAAATAGTACAAAAGCACTTGTCTTCCACACGTCTGTCAGGCTGCATCGACCCCGGAAGGTTCAGCTTATTGGAAATTCCTTCAGTGTGAGGAATCGTTACTTGTTGCTTGATCTACGTGTACAAAGTAAGACAGTTCTAGCAGTTAAGAGCAGCTGAGACGATTCATTCTAAAAGATTATAGGCAACTCTTTTCATAATCATGAATTGTTGTTTCATTTAAAGAAAACAAACATTCTCTGGTTCCCCCATTTTATTGTGAGCATTTGCTGCTTTTCTCTCTTTTAACAGCTTATGTAAATTGAATCGTCTGCACTTTCGGACTGTTGTTTGGACAAATAATATTGCCTCAGGCTTAACAAGTTTGTGATCAACCTTTTTAAAAAAAAAAAAAAAAAAAAAAAAAAAAAAAAAAAAAAAAAAAAAAAAAAAAAAAAAAAATCTGTAGCTGCTGCACTTGGTTGTAACCACCTACATGTTAATGATTAACATCACATCCAGGCTGATACAAAGAACAAACAGGTCAGGTGCTCTTGCTTGACTTTCCTATTTACACCATTTTCATTGGTGCATCTCGTGAATAGTGAAACAAATTCCAGGTAGATAAAAGAAATGTACTCTCATTATATTTCCCAATTCTCCCAAGTTGACACGGTCCACCTGACTGCATCATTGAAGGGACCTGCATGTGATGCATTTTGGAAAACGGAGGAGGTGGTGTGGTCATAGTTGATCATGAGGACGCAGGGTTTCTCTGCTGCTCGTAGTCTTGTTGAATGGCAGCCGTGTCTATTCGTTATGATGTTTGTTCTGAAAATGACAGATTGGAAGGAGGCTGCCTCTGAATTGGGACATGCATCGTTTAACAAGGTGGTTGCAGGCTTGGTTCACTTTGTTTGTCGAAGCAAAATATTAATTTATAATTTCATACACAACCCTGAATTTATCTCTTTCCATTTTTGCTTTTGGTCGATTCTTTGCAATTGAATTTCTTCCCTCCAATTTGTTGGCTTCTTAAGTCAAACACTTAACACACAAATATGTCATTTAAATCACAGCTTAACAAATGAGATAATACGCCGATCCTCTTTCTTCTCTATATGTGATTGCACAGTTATGAGCTGAGACTGATTCCTCTGCTTAATGGGCCTAAAACGTCCTCACACACTGTAAATGATTAGATGTCATGCGGTGCCTACGCAGCTTCTTCTTCAGCTTTTGTTTTGGTGGAAAGAGAAAAAGAAATAATTAGCTTTTTGTTGTTTTTGTGGTTTACCTTTGTGTAATGTGAGGTGTCTTTTTTCATTTTTTTTACTAGGCTAAAATGTGAACGGGCTTATTGCTCATGAAGGAGTATAATAATTATACATGCATTAGTCTATGATAATTAAACAATTAAAGATTAATGCTTTAATAATGTCATCTGTAGTTAAATAATTTAACAGTAATTTCAAGATGAGGTGAAATATCTGTCTTTTTCCCCCTAATGTGCTCGCTGTGAGAAAAAGGTTTTAAAGTTCATTGCATGGTTTTTTTACTCATACTAAAAGGTAATTAAACTCTAAATAGATTCAATTTAAAACACTTAATTACGGTACGGTTAGTACAGTTTATACATTCTATACATTGATATTTAGTCTGCGGAGACGTATGACTTCATCATGTTTTGGGCCCTCAGCTCCATTTTTCATTTCTGTCTGGACATCCCAAACAAAATCACACAACTTTTTATATTTAATAAATGTGTCTCGCTCTGTCTGCGTTGATGACAAATAGTTTTCAGTTTCATTGTTTTGTTTTTGTGAGCTACCCTTTGAGTGCCTCCAGTCCTTCATGAAGCTATTGTGCAGCAGGGAATAGAGATCAAAATTGGTATTTTTGGCTTAGTAGAAAGTAATGATGACCGCCCCGAGGAAATCCTAATCTCTCTGAGAAGGAATTAATACGTAAATGCACAGATGGGCGGTCAGGAGACAGAGCGTTACTCATAAAGGGCATCATGTTGGTAGCGAGATAAAGCTCACCCTATTGTCATTGTAATCATCTGCAATCTGGGGAATGGGTAGCCATTAGACTGACAGTACATGCATTTATGACAATGGACCCCCTTTCTCTGACCCCATGACCTGGGAAGAGCAAGAGGATTTGTGCTACTATTAATTAGAAGGCGTGTCCTTTCTTTGTGTGTTTTTGTTATACATATCTTCCTGCTATTATTGATCATCAAAATATATTTCTTAGTTGGTATGATTTTTAACCACGGGAGCAGCGTGGCTCTAGGGATGGCAAAGTTGGGTGGTCCACCATTTTGGTCCAAACTGCCTTTTGGGGTTGATTACCGTGATATATATTTTTTTAAACATTTGTGGTCCCAAGTGGATGAATCTCAATGACTTTGGTGATCAGATATCGGACACTCATGGTGGAAGACGGATCCTAAAGTTTTCTAACAGCAGATCAAAGATTGCACTTCTACAGTAAAATATCTCGGCATCAACGGGACGGATCGGCACAACATTTTGGTTCAGACATTCGTGGTTCCCATGTGACGTATGCTTTGGTAACCCTTTTGTCTTTTCTGTTTAAAATCGGCGCGTTAACACTTTACATTGTGAGCATGTCGGCTTGCTGATGTAAGCATTTAGTTTAAAGCAACATTGTGTCCAAGTACAAAGCAGCCAGTGAGGCTGTAGACTCTTAGTATTGTTATAAAGTGTTTTTAAAACGCAGTCGTATCCAAACATCCAAGAGTATCTGCCTCTTTAGTCTGTAATTCACACCTTTGTTTGCCATGACATTACTTTCTGCTTCTTATCAGTCGTTTAGTGTTTCCGTTCTCTGTCCTGAGTGTTTTCTTTTGTTCCTTAAGTACTCCATCCTCCCCGGCCTCCATCTCTATCATCACCTCTCTCATGTCCTCTGCCACCCGGCTTGAGTTCCTAACTCAACAACTGAACTGTTGGCTCCAGTGTCCTTGTGTCACCACTGGGCACCGGGCCTAATCCTACTCTGCGCCGCTGAGGGGGACCATGAAGGGAAGGGAGCGAGGGTGGAAGGGAGTAAAGCTGTTTGTCGTAGTGGTACAGTATCTCAGCCTTACACTCTCTTGAGTTTGTCATCGGCGGATGGTGCATGAAGATGTCAACGCCTGAGAGGACATGGTGGTGAAGGAAACATAAGAATGTGGGAGAAACGTATACCATTATGAAAAGTAGGGGTGTCACGATTCTCCAAATCCAACTTTTAGATTTTTGATTGAAACATTTTTTTTTTACATTTCCAACTTCTTGTTTCTGTGACTCATGAAAAGAGTCCATCTATTGTTTGCATTTGATCCATCATGTTATTTTCAGCGGAGGCTTCGGCAGGCCCTTCATGCTCTAATTGATTTAATTAAGTGGACTTTCCTCCCCTTTGGCTGTGCCGATGCACAAACCGGCAGTGTGCAGACAAACATTGAGTTATCTCACCCAGAGCACAAGCTTTGCTTATCTGCATTTCACAGAACGATCCATGTTCCAAGTTCCCCTCAGAGCGTCACTGCCCACGTTACACGCATCCCTCTGAGGTTCAGCCTTATTAACAAACCCTCTCCATTCCTGTGGATGCTCTGAAAGGCACCACCAACGCTCTAGTAAACAGCAAGCGATCAAGAGTCGCTACTCGCAGTTTGTGATGGGTCAGACGCGTAGAGTCTGTGCTGGTGCTCTTGATTTCATCGAGGTTGTCACGTCAGTTATGATCATTCAAATGTTTATTCAAATTAGTTGGAGTAGCATATATGCGCTTCAAACAATCCCCACTGTAGGATTTGCTGGAGAAGCGGCTGTTTCTAACATATTGTGTCCCTCGCATGTTGAGAATGATTTCTGGCAGCGAGAGACATCAGCTGAACTTCATGTTGTTGACGATTCTTTGAATGTTGTCTGGTTGATGAGCAGAAGTTAGTCGCACGATGAGTCGTCTCAAATCAAAAACAATGTTGGTATTTGTATCGCATCACTTTCAGAGCTGCACTTGTTACTTTCAATGTGTCCGACATATTTAATCTTCAGCTGCTCATTTGATTTCCAGATTGTGTGATTTCCACGGGCCAAAACAAAAAATACTATCAAACGTCAACCCTAAATGCGCTCCCTTAAAAAGGTGGTTCCTTTTATTCTTTATAGAGCACTGCATACATGTAGTTGCAGATAATATTGCGCTATATTGTCAACACAGCAGAATGTGCTGCAGTGTAAAACAATTTAGCAATTTTGTAGCATTTCAGCTTTGAAGAGTGAACAGGGGAACGATTCTAAAGAGGTCCATTGACTTCAGATTAGTTTGAACAGTTATGAGCGTGTTTCTGTGTGACTGTACCACTGTTGGTGGCGACGACTCTGCAGTTTTTTTTTTTTTTTTTTAGCTGCCGACTTCACGATTAGCACACCTTCAACCAGACATGGATCAGTGAAATAAGCTTGTTGGATTTAAAATAATGCACACAGGGTGTGCAAAATCTCTGGATCTATAAATATGCACCGGATGGCCGGTTGCTTATCTTAAATTAAATAGTATTTTCCTCACAATGACAATCATTGATGACTCATGTGACTTCAGCCTGCAGAGAGAAATAGGAATGTTTTCATTACTAAGTTTTCACAAGATAATTGAGAAATCTCTGTGATTAAGGGAAGTGCCCACACTATGCACAAAGCATTAGAAAGTGAGAGCTTCTGAAGTCGCATGAAAAGTGTGTGTGTGTGTGTGTGTGTGTGTGTGTGTGTGTGTGTGTGTGTGTGTGTGTGTGTGTGTGTGTTTTTGCTGGGACATGCACTATGGAAGGGATTATATGGATGTAATTCAACTCTAGTGAAAACCTGCCACCAGCTCTGCTTCTTCTACAATGCAGGAGCTTAACAATGTTGTTCGAACTACACAATGAACAAGACGCAACACAGAACAGCTACACTACGTAACTGAGGCTGTTGCCCTTAAGATTATTACAACAAAAGATACAATAATTGTCAGTGATAGCTGCGTAAAATCCCGTCTCACAGCATTATAAATCCATGTACAGTGTTTTGCCGCCTGATAAGCCTTAACACTCCTACATGTATTAATAACTACCACCACCAACGCTGCATGTTTTAAACTCAGTGCTGTTTTCTGTCTGAACTCTCACTAAAGGAGGAGTAGCATTTTTTGCCTTTTTAATCTGCAGCTGTAGTGCATTTACAAAGAAGTCCCCAGATGATTTAAAATTTTGATGAGCGTCTCTCACCTGACGTGTCCCACATTCTGGATCCACAGAATGAAGCAGCGTTTTTTTCCTTCTTCAAAATGTTCTTCAATTGTCCCCAATATGTTTTGATTCTCATTGGGCTTGTAACATATTTTCACACCATGCTGATTGTGTTCTTCAAAGTCATATCTTGGTACATATCACTGCAGTAACTGTGCATATAGAGAATGTTCAACAGAAAGCCAAACATTGGGACAACAGTCTGGCTAATCATGGCCTATAATTCAGTGCTCATTAAATCTGTATGAGGACAGAATAATGCTCCATTTTTATATTTGATCTATCTTTTTAATAATTGAAGGCAGATTATCACCAGTTCATGTATTTTTTAACATGTAGGCTATAAAAATATTATGTCTTTTATTTGTTTGTTCTTAATTCTGCTGCTGCTGCGTGCTTGGGAGTTGATTCGGTTGCTGAATGGAGCAATATGATAGGCCTTCTCTAATCCATTTGTGCCCTTTCTCTCTCACACTCTCTCTTATACACACACACACACACACACACACACACACACACACACACACACACACACACACACGGCTGCACCCGAAGGAAATCCTGCTTTATTTATAAGATGTATAGCTCAGAGTGCCACAGCGTTCTCCTGAGAATTCAAGACTGCACACAAACAGTATTTGGCCTGTGGAGTCTCTTCTTTCTGGCTCACACACACACACACACACACACACACACACACACACACACACACACACACACACACACACACACACACACACACACACCCACTCACATGCACTTGCTGCAGGACATCTATTTACCTTATCTGCTGTTTTTAGCTTGGCAGAACTACAGTTGTTTGAGTGTGACCTCGGCCGTCCTCGGCAGTGCGTGGAGAGCTGCCAGCAGATGCTTGCTGAATGTGGTGCTTTAGTGTTTTGTGTGGCAGCGTTCAGTGGAAGGAGTGATTTCATCTGCATGTCACCAGCAGAAATGTCTTCCTATGCTCGGGCCAAACCAAATGGCCGAAGTGGCATTTGAGTGTACAGTATAATGTCAAGCTAAGAAACCCTACTGCGCGGAAACCATAATAGGATACGGCAGAGCTCCCAGGGTGAGAAGAAGTAATTCAACTGTTTAAACGATCAGCAAAAGCGCTGACCAGAGATGAACACGGTGGCATGGAGATAACATCATGTGCAACCTCTGTTGGCCCTCGGCTAAAAGGCAAAAAAGAAACCTAAGATGTTAGTGTGATTTAGAGATGTGAAGAAAACGTGTTCATAGTAGGAGCATTTAGCCCGGTGTTACGTTCTTTGTGTTTTTTACTCTTTTTGGCATTCAGATATTCAACATTTGAAAGGTGAAATCAAAGAAAAAGAAAGGTCTTAAAGCATGTTAATAATAACAAGTTTATCAAATGACAATGTGAAAACAATGTGATCATTTGAAAGGCGTCTCTTCTAGTGATGAACCTACAGAGAATTATCACCTGAATCCACAGCTGCCCTCAGCTTTACAGAACTCCTCATTGAGTGTCGGCTCATTTCGGCTGTCCGGCACCACGACTTCACTGTTTCGGTTCACTCTCACCGCTCTATTGGGGCCGTTTTAGCCTGAAACGGGACTAACTATTGAACATAAAGGAGCTAAAGATACAGATATTTCTCATATGAGTTGGTAGACGCCAAAAGAGACTGAATGTTGCACTGATATTCATCAGGTGGCCAGACACACTCAAGATAATGATGATGTTGCGCCGTAGCTGCGGGATATGTAGATATGAAATTAATAAGAATACTTCCTATATTGAACTAATTCTTTGTTATTCCTTACTTCCTCCACTTTCTGTTTCAGAAACTGATTAAAAGTGTCTCCACTTCTCCATATCGATCATGCCTACATTTTAGAAAAGCATCCAGGAAGAGGTGGAAATGGTATAGAAAGAAAAGAGCAAAAATGTTCTCTCTCTCTCTCTCTCTCTCTCTCTCTCTCTCTCTCTCTCTCTCTCTCTCTCTCTCTCTCTCTCTCTCTCTCTCTCTCCCCCTCTCCTTTGGCTAGTTGTTTCCTACACTCATTCCCATAACTTTTCCCTTACTGGTGAATGTCTTCTTCAGTGCAAAGCCAGTTCTGACGCTGTGAAAGAGTTTGAGGCATACAGCGATATTCTGCAGAAACGTGGCTCCTGAGCACTAACATGTATGCATGCCCACGTGGAAAAGCTTTCACAAATGCTTCTGTTTCCAACGAACTGTTCCGGTCTCTCCTCTGACATCAACACAAGCTTATGTAACGGAGACAAACAAACATGCGGGATATCAGTAACGACTCTCATGCTCCTCAGAAAGAGTTCACACATGTCTTGGAAAATGTGGATAAATTTAGACAGTCGTGGAAAATAAGAGTCACTCTTGGGAAATGAATGGCATAGAATGTCCCAGAAAATGTTTCTCTTCCCTGCAAATATCTGAATAATTCTCATCAGCTCCATTTGCTGAAAACAAGACTTGGTAAAAATCAGATCACTTATGATTTGCTTGTGTTTTGTAACACAGAGTAACTCACTGCATTTAGACTTCTGTATCTTTAAAACAAACTAAAAGACGACTTCCTGAACCATTAAGAATTGTTTGTCTGCTTTGCAACCGCTACATTTTGGTAAACTGATGTCGAAGAAGAAAAACCTCTTAATCTTCTGAACTCTTGGTAGATTAATTCATAAATCAATTAGACAATTGATCAACCGCTATTTTTGAATTCTGTTAATTGGTTTGTTTTTGTTTATTGCAAAAATGCCAAACATTAGTTATTTCCAGGTTCTGAAATGTGACGGTTCGACGCCTCTCTTTGTCACGAGTTGATAAAAAAAGAATATAATTTTGGTTTTGGACTGTTGGTCTGAAAGTTACTGCATCTTTCTTTATCGGTGTTAGTCTGGAGACCTTTTTTCTGGAGACCTTCTGGGCGAACCCTCAAAAGGTTTTACAGAATAAGTGAAGTGCGTGTCTGCCCTCAGAGTTGTGACATATCTGGATAATCCTCACCTTCAGTAGGAAATGATTTACACGATTCAGTTCGTATACTCCACTTTAAGCCTCTTTCTCGTTCGTGGCACACACTGTTGAAATATTCACGGTGACTGTCCACTCGACGCTAAATGATCCACATCTGTACTTGGACGGTGGCGGTTTAGGGCGTTCAACAGGTCTGCATATCGTTGCACCAGTCTCTCTGCGTTGCTCATGCTACATCAGTCGGTTCTCTCTCGGGAGCCTTAACTTGATCAAAGGGAATAATTCAGGTCCGTAGCCGAGGGAGGAGAGAGAAGACCGATGGAGCAGAAGGTACAAAGAGAAGGTAAAGCTCAAGCCGGGACAGAGTCAACAGTGGTTTGTGATACATGGAGAAGAAGAAAGTTTCTGAGGACCTTTTTTGTGTTAAAATTCTGCATGAGCTAACCTCATTATACAACATATTCTTCTGCAACTTATCCCGAGAGTAGGTACTTTAAAATGAGTTGGCAGCAAGTTTATTTCCCCATGCAGCATAGGGTCATCAGCGGTGATGCTGCCTGCACACTCATCACATATTAAGCATACAGTGAATTAACTCTAAGATGCAAATTGTGGAAACAGTAGACACAGCGTGTTCAATTTCCCTCCCATGTTGCCTCATTAAGAGAAAATAAAATCTCTTCCTGCCATTAATTGCTTGCAGGGATCCTCACGGAGGCACGATTATGTATACCATTACATGCATGCGAGTCAAGAGTTAGATACCAGTGTTGGGTATCAGATCCAATACAGTTCTCATGTACTAGTACTCTCAAAACATGTGCGACACAGCTGCAACCGATACCACTGCACCAACGAGACGTTAACCTCTCATCAGTTGAGCCCAGCTGCAACAATAACCAGATGCACAAACAGGTTAAATCCATCAGTTCTCACCAGCTGCATTGTTCTCAGTCCCCACGCAATACGTAGTTTAGCTGTGAAGTTGTCAGCTGTGTGTCTGCCTGGCATCATCTGTGAAGGTTTCTGCAATGTTAGCGAGTGTCCAGTTGAAAGCGAGGGCGTGTGTGTAACAGGTGAGTGTGAAGTCAGCAGTAACGGTTGGGCTGTGGGCGCAGCAGTGCAGTGTGTATACACTTTATCTGTCAGTGAATATATGCTAAAACTCAAGACTCATGAGGAGTCTCGTGCCAATTTCCTGTGTCAGGCAGCTGATGATTAAAGTGATGTTAGCAACAGCTCCAGCTGGGCTGAGCTCTGAGAGGGCTCTGCTGTTCTCCTTTATCACAAACCACTTCTTCTTTTGTGTGACAAGCATCTCCTCAAAGTCAAAAAATCAGGTCAAAATCACACCAACGCTTCTGCATCCCTAGATGGGATTTACTGTAAAGTTCCATCTGATTTGATGGACACTCTTTAAAAAGTGCAGGGTTAACAGAGTATTCTACAGTGCTGTGCTCTGCAGTGAACTGGAGACCAAAGGTTTGCAGGAGAGGAAGCTGAAGGTAACAGGAAAACGGATATTCTCAGTTTGACACATGAGAGTATATTAATAAAAGCTAAGTGACAGTTTGAATCTGACCTGGCAGTTGTCTTGCTTGCTTTCTTCTAGTTAACAACAGTTCTACAAACTTGTTGCACTGTCATAGATTGTTTTATTTTGAGTCGAGTAAAATAAATTACATTCTTTCTTTTAATTTTCTGTAAAGAGCCCGCTGAGTTGAAGGTGAATGGATTCGATAAGGATTTCTCTACTCTTGCATCGTGTGTGTGTGTGTGTGTGTGTGTGTGTGTGTGTGTGTGTGTTGCATGCCTTTGTCTGATTGCTACCAAAGATAAACTCTTAACACTCTGTGGACGGACATGGTGGCATTCCACAGTTGGCTGCAGGAATGGGGTACAAGTCTTCAGATAGGTGCAAGATGACAGACTCTGTAAAGGAAAATAGAGAATCTGCATGTTGTTTTAGACCTCTTTGAAGATTATAAAGATGGCATGCCGTGGTGACCAAACCAATATGAAACCTGGGTTTTAGTACCACCAAAAAAAAGTCTTTCCTATTTAATAAAATAGGCCAAAGTTCTGAAACGCATGCGTTTGATTTTGTCTGGACATTAAGGAGACGTACGTAAAATACAGTCTACTCCAATACCCAGCCCTACTTTAACATCATCACTAGGGTGTAGTGAGGCGCATAATTAGCACGTTGTTTATTTATATTGCGTCTAATTATCTGCTTATCGCTTCATAATTTAGTCTCCTCTGGAAAAACAACAATTATGTTGATATGAATTACTTCATTTCCATATCAAAATTGGAATCTTGTCTGACTCATCAAGAAGTGGTTTGAACAGCTGTAGAGAGAGACACCTGACTGGTCACAATGCGACTGTATGTTTCTTCATACTGCTTATAGATGTAGAATGAGTGTCGTCTCGTTACTCCTGACTCCAGTGGTTATTCATTCATGGAAAGCTCCGGATGTTTATACCATCTGATCAGTCCGTACATTCATAGCGCGTCTATCCTCTTACTGCTGAGAGCTCCTGTTATATTGCCTCTGGATTTGCTTAATTGACATTATTGATTATATGGGAGCATAAGAAAAGCTGAAATGCAGGGTTTGTTCTGCTGGGGGGCTTTTTTTTCTTCGTCTATTCGGTTCCACCAGCTGCTCATATTCAACACAGTAATGTTCCCAAGCCAATAACGCATCGCAGTGTGGAAATATTTCTCGCCTCCAGTCTCAAAAATGCTCAATAAGGCACAGAGCAAGAGCATCTCTTGGCATGGTCCTTGGAGACATGCTTTGTGATGAAGTGTTAGAAAAATAAATTCAAATTGTAGTTTATACGTAGTAGTCCATTGCAGTGTAGTGCGGTTCATTTGAAGAGCACTGTAGCTCATAGCCACTGCAACACCTTTTGTTGTTTGACCTGGAAGTGACCCGGGTTTTTTTTTTCTTTCTCACACACTTTATTTCTCTCGACTCTTTCTGTCAGACACAAACACAACATCACCTCGGGTTTTTCTCTCGTCTCCTCCAGTCGAGGGATAACGAGCAGCGTTGTACATCAAAGCTGTGCTCACTACATTTGCCCTGCTGTGCTTTACAGCGCCTGCCTTTTGTTGTTGTTGTTGTTGTTGTTGTGCCAGGGGACATGGATGCCAGACTGTCACACACAGAGTTAAAAATAGAGGCAGTCCTTCCTACTTCACTTATGGACCAAAGCAGCAAAAAAAGGATAAAAAAAAAAGACATGAGGAAAATGATGCTAATAGACGATGGCTTGCAGGCAGAGAGAGGTGGTGTGGAGAGGGCTGGGTTATAAACCTTACAAAGAACAAGCTGCCCAGAGGAGATGCCTCATCATGTGTTTAGAGTGCAGGGAGGTGTGCAAAGGGAACAAGGACCGCGCTGTTTTTGAAAGGATGTAAAGTGGCCGTCAGGGAGCCGAGAAAACAACCAACAAGTTTGAAGTCGGCTATTTATGGCGGAAGAGGAATGTACAAACTAAGACTAAGAACTGCAGTAGGGATTCAACGTTGTTTATCATCTTTCGGCGCAATCATTACGATGGAATAATAATAGCAAATGAACACGATGCACTACTTTTGTGCCTCAACGAAGCAGAGAATAATTAAAAGCCGCTACCCGCATTAATGTGACCTCTCACAGATTAGGAGCTGGAGGTTGATGCTTCAGTAGAATAACATCAATACCTGCCATCTGTGTGCTCAGATAATGTGTCATGCAGGGATTAAATAACTGAGGGGCCGACACTCTGCTGTCAAAATAGGGTGTTAAAACATGCAATGCATGAAATATGCTGGTAACACCTTTTTTTTTGGAACCAATGAGTGTTCGGGGACACTCCTGGAGATTTAGTTCTCTCCTTGCCTTTAATGGGGGAGAAGAAGACCTTTTGTTAAACCACCACCCTGTGGGCGCAGAGCCTTTTGTGCAGAATCAAAGTTGATCTTTTTGTAAAGAAATATCGAAAATCGAAGAGTGAAGGGATACAAGTCAGATTCTTTTTGGGGGAACGCCCCCGTCAATGAAAGTGGGACCACCCATTGGCGGTTGTCATGGAGACTCGCTCAACAATGTTGGCTTTACCCGGGAGAGGAGGGCTGAAGCAATGACAGAAAATGAAAGTGACATGTGAAAAATTGCTTGTAAAGAGAGGGTGGGGGAAGGAAGGGCCAGTTAAAGAAAGAAGGGAATTCCAGGTTTCTGTCATCGCCCATTTAGGCAAGTTAACATTTAAGACATTTGTCTCAGGGAGTGTGTGAAAGAGCAACACTGCTGCTCCAGTGGTGAGTGAACTAGTAATACTGCCTCTTCTTTCTCTGCACTTTATTATTTACACATTAAACGGCCAAATAAACGGACACCCGAGCCGCGCTGCCTGCATGAGCAGAACATGACTGTGTTTATTTGTTAATGATAGCAAAATTCAAAGCTTATTAATTCATGGAGCTGTGCACGTCACTGCAGTTTACACAACACTGTCGTGCAAATATTTTAGAATATAAGCCTTGTGTTGACAAATGAAGGGATTCTGTCCACAGAGAGACGCTACAGGGCTTTTATTTTTAAACGTAAACCATGTTAAGATAAAATAAAGTATATATCTGTGACATGTTCTACAGATAAATGTATCGAAACATGTTAGTATGATGTCAATTTCCTGTCAAAAGATAATTTTCACTGTCTATTTTTGCTGTGAACAAAAATTAGTGAAGACCTTGAAAACACAGCTGAGACGAAGCCTCTGATCTGTTAACTTGGTGTCAAAATACGAAGTTCTGCGCTGCATGTGTGCTGCTCACACAGGCAGCGATTAAGTAAAATAGGGCTGCAACTAACGATCCCTTTCCTCATCAACTTAATTGACCTTTTTTTTTTTTTTCTCAATTAATCGTGTGGTTTATAAAATGTCACAATATAATAATAGATCCATCAGGGTTTACTAAATTTAAGGCAACGTCCAGTTGCTTGCTTAGTTCGACCAACAGTCCAAAACCCAAAGATATGCAATTTAGTATCACAAAGAAAAGCTGCAGACTTTACCTAGTAAAACGTTGGAAGAAGGGTTTGATATCACAGGCGTGGGTTGGCTGCTTATCACTTGGTATTGTATGAGACTACTACACAGAGTTGTGGCATTCAAAAGTTGTTCGACGCTGCTGGTGCTGAGCAAAAGTCAGAGGAGCGGCTTGTCACTAAAATGAGAACAGCTGGTCCACCCTAAAGGTCAGCCAGCCTCAATGGTCTGAGCCCAGAAACAATCCCTGATGCAACGGTAGGGAGTCAGTTTAGGCACGGTGGGCTGCTGGGCCATACCCTGGTGGAGACTCTGCCGTACTTTACAAAACAGAGTTCTCAAATGTTTAATGGTGTCACACTTCAGTCTTTAAAACTATTAATTGTACTGAGGTTTGGTATCCAGTTCTTATTCTACAATAGCCTCTCTGCTCTGATCTCTGCTCGTCTTGAAGGCGTTCTGTCTAATAATTCTCAACGTGAGGAGATCATCACTTTACTAATACCCATACACTTTGAGCGAGAGTAAACACGCCTGAGACAATGTGGTGCTTTCGAGAGGCACTGTCCACTGTGAAGGCAGTGCCATCTGTGTGCTGAACGCCGGGATCCAGATCGGCTCACGAGACCCACGAGAACATTCAGGTGTTTCTGTGCCAGAGCAACAAGAATTTAACTGAAGCTAAAACGAGTCTTGAACTGAACTCTCTTGTTTTGAGACGCCCCTTAAATGGGAAAGCACTGCAGCTTGGTAGCACGTGTGTACATCCATTTCATTTGCACAGCATGATAACTTTTCACATTTAGTAATTGCAGGTTTTAAAGTCTTTTGTTATTGTGAATGTCTGCTCATTATCATAATTAAGAGTTGTTATTTCTGTCCTACGGTGACTTTGCTCTCTGGTGCGGTGGTGATAGCAGCCCTGGCTCTATCTGTGTGGTCTGAGTGGGCCTTCTTCTCGGTCCTATTTTGAGCCGACAGTGAGAAACCCTCTTGGTGTTGAGATGTCTTTGTGTGGTTTTTTTTGTTTTGTTTTTTTGTTCTTGATGGCATCTACTTGAATGGCACCCATTTTCACCCAAGAAGAGCAACCACTAACCTCAGCTGATGTCTCATATGTGTGCCACACCCACAGTTTAGGGCCCGTTAGTGTACGACTGAGACGGAGGACTGTCTGTCTTTGACCTGAATGCCAAACACAGAAAGCTCTGCCAGACGTTTTTTTGTTTTGTTCTTTAAACATCCCCTCTTTTTTTATAATCCTCTTTAACTTTCCCTTTCTCTTTGTGTGGTGTTGAAAGAGCCTGTGAGCCGCCCCCCCCCCCAGTGAAGGGTGTTGTGAAGTGCTGCTGAAGCCCAGCTCAGCAGTCTGTCGCTCATCTTTCCTCTTTTAACTCAGCAGAGGAATGGGGGGTCACGAGGAGCACGAGCTCTCAGGCTTTCCCCTCTTTAAACGCAGTCTTTCCCCAAATCTCTTTTTCCTTTTGTGTGTGCTTCTATGCTCTCTCTCTCTCTCTCTCTCTCTCTCTCTCTCTCTCTCTCTCTCTCGCCGGAAAAGGCCTTTTTTTTGTTCAACCACCCGTCTGTCTGTTAACTATGTCAAGGAAACTGAGTTAGTAGCTCAGATTAAATGACAAATGTATCATGAAACGCTCTGTTCGGTGGATCCCGTTTTCAGCCACAGTTTAAAACGAGACTTTTAGATTTATTGCTATAGCTTGTGGATTTCATTGGCATTGGAATGAGCAATGGTATAGCTGCCATTCTGACATACATGATTGCCCACAGTGGAGGGTGGTCTTTGGTTTGGAGTGGCATTCGCATCACACTGTCTAATGAGCAAGGTTGCCAAGGAGACAGAGAAATTGGTACCATGGGTGAGGGGAGGCAAAGTACTCGTGCTAGGATGAGAGCATATCACGTGTTAGTCTGCCAGTTTACAAGAGTGGAAAGAATGGACACTAAGCTAGAGTGATTGTTGAAAGGTTTTGTTGTGCAGTGAGAAAGCTTTTTAGGCTGCTCTCACACCTCAGCTGTTTTGGTTTGGTTTAAACTTAAGCCACATCCACACTACTGATTTTCCATTTTTAGACGCGTATCTTTTGTTACACTGAGTCTAGGAGTTTGGAAATGCTACCAAAAGCCGAGTGAGTTTGAAAACTCCGGGGTTACCTCGTAGTGTGGACCGGCGGCACTATCAGCCCTACGAAGTGGACGCCTGAAGTCACGGTGTGTGGCTTTAAGGAGGGCGATATACACAAAACGGAGGACTTTCCTTTTCTTGTTCATGCTTATTTTGTTCTGCACAACTATTCCGAAGTTCACAAAGAAACTGTTACCAAACAAAAGCTCTCCAGTGCAACAGGGACTTTCAGCCCCCGGCAGAGCTCCGGGTGGGACAGCAGACAACAAAGAATCCGAGGGACATGAGTGAGAAACGTGCGTTGACCAAATTTATTGACCCATAATCTAGTAAACGTGTGCAGCCTTATAAGTTTGAAAAATAAAACAAATTTTTCTCTTTTCTCGAAATTTGTCTGAGTGTATATATAGAGGAAGATCTTAAGTATCAAGCACAACCTTTTTATTATTAAAGACTATAATAATAATACTATAATACGTTGGTGAAGTTTGGCAGACAAACCAAACGTTTCTTAGATGTTATACGCACTACATGTCATTCACCCATTCACATCCATTCATACACTAATGGCAGGCTACCATGCAAGGTGCCACCTGCCCATCAGAACTAACTAATCATTCACGCTGATGGCACAGCCTTCGAGAGCGATTTGGGGCCAAAGACACATCGGCAGCGCCTGGAAGAGCCGGGGATCGAACCGCCGATCTTCTGATTGAAGGTCGACAAATTGCCGAAAACCCATATGTCACCAGTACAAGGTGAAAAGGAAACACACAAGTTACATTTGTGTTTCATTAAAAAGGAAGTAATGCATGGACTATTATAGACCAACTGATGCTGGATATTTGCGAATTTAAAAATATATATCAGTAAAATATATTTCAGCTGGCTTTTTTTTCCCATCAACATATAACATAAATAATCTTGATACGGATCCCTTAGATTTTGTTTGTGTTTGACCAAGGTGTTCTTATTAACTCGCGGCCCCTATCAGCCAGTTAGCGAGGAGTCAGCAGTCAACGACGGTATAAAACAGTCAATTAAATGTTTTTCAAAAGGTGAATCACTGCAACCACGAGAGGTCCTTGAACATACAGTCATAAACAAGCACACTATAATTTGTCGGTACTTATCAACCCCCATATTAACGGATAAGGATGGATCTGCAACAAGCGTATTGAGGCCGATCTATTGTCCTGTGTGTACAAGTTTCCATTTTTTCCTGCTTGTTTGTCATTATTCATAAAATGAATTTGTGTCAGGATTAATAATTCCAATAATCATAGTTATTTATTTTTTAAGAGAGAATAAAAATAACAAAAAGTGTTGTTAAGGGCAACACAACCTGCTGTGAGTCACCAGAATTTCCCCCATGTGGGTGAATGTATGTAGTACTGATGATACAGGATGGCCTCACCAAAACTGTCCAATGAATGAGTTACCTGTCAGATGAGCTCATGTTCATAGCTTGTGGTTTGATCATGAAAAAGGGAAAGGTAGAGAAAGGTAGAGAGAAGGTAGAGATTCCCAAACAAAGCCAGGAATTGTACACCGCTTGTATTTCTCGTCTACTTTCTATTTCAATATATATCAAATGTAGTGATGGGTAAATACCGTGGCACATTCTCCCAACAGGCATCATCAGGTTGGCTCATCCATCCATCCTCACCAGGAGGAATAAATGCAATAAAAGGAAAGGAAAGGAAAGTAATGGTCTAATCCGGCAGCTGTAGCCTGAGGCGGATGGAGGCCGCGGCATGTTCACATACCTCCCGTCTTTCAGAGAGGTTGACGTCACCGTCCCTCATCTTGTCGTAAATCTGCCCTTCCACTTCTATTTCCTGCACTCTCCAAAGAATCGCAGCTGCTTTCCTTGTCTCGTCCTGTATGTTTAGCTGACCCTTGTGCCTTTGTTGCTGCAGTTAAAGTTGTCCCTTAATGGAAAGTTGAGTAGCTTAACTTATGGTGAACCTGACATAAACTCTCCCTGTTGCACAACTTCCTCCTCTCCCCTCTTCCGCTGTCCCTGTCCCGGGCTGCGAAGAAATCCAGTTTGACAGCTTTAGTGACGGCAAGCAGAGGCACATTCGCAACTGCAGCCTTGTACTATGCAAGCTGTTGCACTTGAATTTTCACTGCTTGTCGTAGATAGATAGAAAGCGGTCGTTAAGACACTTGCATGCAGTGCAACACAACCCGGCTTTTGGTCGCGACTGTAACGGTAAGAATGTATTCAGCGATGGCTGTGCCGTCTCTGTGGTTGTGGCTTAATTGAAGTGGAATTGAATATCTGGTGTTGAAAAAAACAGCCAGCGCTCCAGAGTGCTCCATTTGCATTTCATAAAAATGTAGCCAGCACAGAAGATATCAATCTTTCCAGCAGTAATGGAATCTTTTTATATGGTCTAATTTGTGCAGCAACACTTCTCATGACTCATAATTCTCTTTTGTGGTTGCGCTTTATCTGTGCTCTGCCCTCTCATTAAAGAATAAAAATGGAAATGACAATACGAGTAAGGGAATATACAATCCCCCTGCTTCGTAAATATGTGCTGCTGTGTGTTTTTTCCTTGCGTCTAGTCTGTTGAAAAATATGTATTTCTGTCCACATATACTAAATATAGTTATTCTCACCCACTTGCATTCTCACACACACACACACACACACACACACACACACACACACACACACACACACACACACACACACACACACACACACACACACACACACACACACAATCAGCAGTACTGTTTGATGCATGAGGGGGTTTTCATTTGGAAACACATTATTATAAATGTCTTAACAGTAGCACCCTTATAAAACGTCTCTATAAAAAGTATCTTAACATGTAACTGTGTTGTAAAAGATTTGTCACTGTCGGTTTCGGCCCCTGAACGGTGTTACTGCCATAAATCACAGCGTCCCACAATAGCTACTGATGGTCTTCCATGAGATTAGATATGAAGTAGACGGCTTTATTTGATTATTTTGGCTGAGCAATTGTGTACACAAAAGCTTTACAACATGACTATTCATTCCGTGTCTTTGAATTCGTCGTTATCTTCAGAGCGAGCCTCTTTTCATCTGCATCTGTACTTCCTTCATGTATTGCAGTGATCTTGTTTCCAGCTGCAGACTGTTAACTTGGCGGTGGGCTAAATATAAACCGTATTTCTCGGATAGTTCTCATACTGTGAGACACAGAATAGGTTTTCACTTAATTGAAATTGCACAAACCTTTCCTGATCCCTTCATGCATGTTCTTAAGTAGACAATTTCCCATTTTGCTTGCGAACATAATTCCTCAACATGTTAAGGTAGTCCAGCAAACCCATGTCAAATCAAATCACCTAAGACCCGGTGAAATAGAGCATGTAATCTCTCAAAAACTAATAGGTAGGGCTGTGTGTGTGTGTGTGTGTGTGTGTGTGTGTGTGTGTGTGTGTGTGTGTGTGTGTGTGTGTGTGTGTGTGTGTGTGTGTGTGTGTGTGTGTGTGTGTGTGTGTGTGTGTGTGAGTGAGTGAGAGAGAGAGAGAGCATGCAGAATGAACACGTACATTGATTTTTGTGTATTCGTACTGCTCTATACCAAATACGGCTTTTCAGAGGTGCTTTTTTTCGGGCTGGATGTTGCATTTTAGAGAAACCTGTCCTGAAACCTGTCGACCTTATCATGTTTTTAAACCAGTTGGTCGTCCTTGGCATCTTCTTCAGGGGCGTGTCGTGGATGTGATGTGACTGCCATATGTTTCATAATTGTTACATAACGGGATGATCGTGTAGTCGGCAACATCAGATTTTTCCCGTCCTCTTCATCCAAGGAAATGTCAATTTTAGTGGCAGTTAGGTCACCGGATATTGCCACAAACTTTAAAGTCATATTTGGTGTTCTAATTTGTGATGGATAGACTGGCAACCTGTCCAGGGTGTGTCCCGTCAGACGCTCAATGTGAGCTGGGATAAGCGGTTTAAAAAGGGTGTGCATGGATGGATATGGATTCATTTGTAATGACTTGTCACTTGTCAAAGCAAAACTGAGCCTCTCTCACACACACACACACACACACACACACACACACACACACACACACACACACACACACACACGTTAAAATCACCCTTTAAACTAGGAATAATACTTTACAGACAAATGAATATTGTAGAGATGGTGTTTTATGCAGTCTCGTTTCAATGTTGATGCCGACCGTTAATCAAAAATCATCTAACAATAATGAAATGTATCTAGTCAGTAACTCATTCACTTGCAATATTTCTTTATTAATAATTCATTCTCGTACCCATGATCAACCTATCTGCACCCCTAGTGGTTGTTCGAAGGTGTGGCATTGTTTACAAGTGTCTGTTCGGACCTGGATGCGTCACTTGTTTTTGTTTTTTCATCTTCGCTCTGTGATAAATTGTTGCGATGCTTATTTTCACTCTAAGTGTGTGTGTGTGTGTGTGTGTGTGTGTGTGTGTGTGTGTGTGTGTGTGTGTGTGTGTGTGTGTGTGTGTGTGTGTGTGTGTGTGTGTGTGTGTGTGTAAAGTGTGCTGCTCCTTGGCTCACCCCCTGTGCCCGTCTTCTCCTCAGGAGGACTCCATGAAAGATGACAGAGGAGGTGATTGTTGTAGCCAAGTGGGACTACACGGCCCAGCAGGACCAGGAACTTGACATCCGTAAAAATGAGCGTCTCCACCTCCTGGACGACTCAAAGACCTGGTGGCGTGTCCGCAACGCCGGCAACCAAACGGGGTACGTGCCATCAAACTACGTCGAGCGCAAGAACAGCCTGAAGAAAGGCTCGTTGGTGAAGAACATCAAAGACACACTGGGTAAGAAAAATTCAGTTTCACTCTGAAATGAACAGGTCGCCTGTGTGTTTAACTTTAATGTCAGTAGATTATTTTCAGTAAAAGTGGAAAATCTATGCAATACTTTCTGCTCCCAGGTAAAGGAGATACAATGTGGTCATAAAAAGTGGTCAGTTCTTGTGCATATATATATATATATATATCTAGATATATATATATATATATATATATATCTAGATATATATATATATATATATCTATATATAGATAGATATATATATCTAGATATATATATATATCTAGATATATATATATATCTAGATATATATATATATATATATATGGATGGATGGATAGATGGATAGATAGATAGATAGATAGATAGATAGATAGATAGATAGATAGATAGATAGATAGATAGATAGATAGATAGATAGATAGATAGGGGTGTGTGTGTGTGTGTGTGTGTTGAGCCTGAATCTTCTCAGAAGTGAAATGATTCCCTCACTGTGTCTCCACTGGGAGCTGTCACTGTGCACTCCGGAGATCCCGTTGAGTTGGCCGGTGCTCTCAGCTGTCGGCGCATTGTCTCAGTCCCCAGTCATGACTTGAATACATTACTGTGTATGTAGCCTCAGCTGCCAACTTATGAGAGGGACTGTCTGTACATTGTCTGTGCATATAGTATCAGTGGAAATAGCCTGAGGGTTATTTCTACTGTTATGGAATTGAGCAAAATGAAAAAAAAAAAAAAAAGCTGGTACTCAAGCTACTTAAAAAAATTAAGAGGGGTTTCATTTATTTTATAGCCAGCTATAAAAAATAATCAGTATCTAAGAAAGTGAAATAGTTGCATAGAAGAATGGCTTTCATAATGCAACAAGTGACCTTCATAAAGGTCCGTTCTTCATAAACAACAAACCTGTCTTTGTTGGAAAGCTTCTTTTTCCTCTCGTCTAGTAAAACAAGACTTGTGTGTGTGTGTGTGTGTGTGTGTGTGTGTGTGTGTGTGTGTGTGTGTGTGTGTGCGTGTGTGTGTGAGAGAGATGCACATAGCTCCCCCACATGTCCGCAAGTAGTGGCTTTAACCATTTCCCAACACAATTATCTTGTGCGTTGCTATTTTGGTATTTGCCGATGAGCTCTTTGGTGCAGCTGTCTGGAATAAACCGTCTCCTCTAAGCATTCAGCCGCGGCTTTAAAACATCTCTGTTTATAACACTCAGGGATCATGAAATTGGTTTCATTTATTAGGACTGATAGTGAGACAAATGATCTCATCAGGCTTCCTCACCGCATATGAAATAATTTCATTTTATGATTTTGAATTTGGAGGTGGAGGCGCAACATCATCAGAGGTAGCTTACTGAATCCCTTAATCACCATTAGAGCACAGAGGCCACAGGCGTTGACGGACAAAAAGCGTCCCTGACAGAATGAGATGGCATCGGTTGTAGATGTCTGCTAAACTGGGAAGTTTTGGTATATAGGTCAAGTCAAGAATGAAAGAATCAAGTTAAAAATGATCAGCTTGCTCCACTTTCTTCAGTCTGCATGGCACAGAAATATCATCCGTTTTGACATTTTCCAGCATTAGCTACCACTTTTTGTAAGGCTGGTAGAGGGAGAGAATGATCAAGACGTTCATGAGTAATAAAAATAGTAACTTTGTGGCCCTGAAAGGCAGACGTATTTAGAGTTGAGGGGGAGGTGAAGAGTAAAGGGGGGGGGGGGGGGCTGTGTGGATACCAGCCCTCAGGGAAACTGGTGTGGTACAGCCTGCCATTGTCACCCTCACCAGAGTTCATAGTGTGCAGAGAAAACATGCCCCGCCCCCATCTACACACACTTCCACACTGATCCCATCAACCCCATCCTCTGTCACTGTAGGTCTCTGCTGTTTTTATGATTAGGAGATTGATTAGTGGAGAAATCAGCGGCCAAATGGTTGCGTTGGAATGATAGATTACCCCTCTGTGCCTGACTTTGTTACGTATCGACTACAACATTACGGCCTAATTCCATTTCAGTCTAAGTAGTTTTCTTCCAGCCAGTAGCTCTTTAGTGTTAAAAGCCCGATCAAATCCAATAGGCAAGAACATTTTCCTGATGAGGTGATGAGCAGTAGGTGAGGTCAGGGGCTAATGGAACTTACTCACGCAGTTGAATAGAGAATGTGATTGGCTGAGAGCGTGATGACTTCATCCCGTCTGTAGTCTCTTTTTTCTCCTTTCCGGCTCTTCGGTAAGTCCACGTTGTGATTATGGACCTTGTCTTGTGATTCCTGATATCTCCAGTTTTCCTTCTTATTTACTGTGTTTAGCATAGTTGTGTTGTCAACGTTCATCCAGGCAGAATTGAATTGTAAATGGCTCCGTGCTGTTTTGTGCCCCAGTTTCCTCTCACAGGAAATAAAGACAGTAATGGATGAAATAATTCAGCAAAAGTTCTGCTCATTGCTGAAACTGGGCCAGTACTTACCAGTACAACGAAGTGGCAAGTTAGACTGCTGGGCACCTGAGAGCTACATGACGTCTGTGCGAGTGTGCGTCGGAGAGCACTTGTTCCTGCCCTTGGGTCAAAAAGCATTATATAGTTTGTAATGAAAATAGTTATTGTAAGTGTTGTCCAAAATAGCCCCATTTCCTGCTCAAACAAGCTGCTAAAGGAGGCAACTATGCAGCTGTGTAAAGCACAATATGTGGTCTACAGCAGTGGTTCTCAACTGGTCTGGCTGCGGGACCCACCATCACCCCTTAATAATAATGACTTCTCAAATTTATTTAATGAAAAGATGGTGCAGTTTGAACCTGAGCTGAAAATGTCCTCTGTTGTAGTAGTAGTAGTAGTAGTAGTAGTAGTAGTAGTAGTAGTAGTAGTAGGAGCTCTCTTGTTCCTGTCGGTCCCCGTCCCACATGTTTCACGTAAACGAGTGAAACTGCTTTGTTTGTTACGTCTGTAGATTCGTCCATTTGTAATGCAAAATGACCACTTGCCTTAATTCGAGCTGTGGTCTGTTGTTTGATGGCTTCATGCTTTCTTGTGCCAGAACCTCGTTGCACAAAACACACTGAGGTTTTTGTCCTCTTTTGTCCTCAATGTAAGAAAATCCATATCTCATGTAGTCGGTGTCGTACTTGCGTTTCGCTCAATTAGCATATGAAAACAAACTTTGTGGGTGTTCTTCTATACTGTGAAATGGGTGTCTATTAGCATTACAAGGCATTCATGCCAAATACTGTTAAGGAGTGTGAATAACTCCCCTTCAAAATAAAAGCACAGGATTTTTTTTTTTTCTCCAGGCAAAGGACCCACTAAAAACGGGTTGGTTGTGACCCACCAGTTGAGAATCACTGGTCTACAGTAGCTCTCAGAAAGCACCTGATCAGAGCTTAGATTTCTGCTAGAGCCCCAAAACTCCTCTGACTATACGTGATCCAAAAAATGAAGAATTATATATAATTCTTCATTGTGTGTGTGTGTATGTATATATATATATATATATATATATATATATATATATATATATAATTCTTCATTTTTTCCCCCTAAATTCGGCGCCTGCATGCTTGACAGGCTGCTGCTTTAGGCATTCCATTTTATGTTCTTGTCTCCTCGAGCCTTTTGGCAGGTCTTACTGGTTTTACACACTCAGTAACACATTAAGTATAGACAAAGTGACACTTGTGGAACAGTGAGAAGAGAGCAACAGTGCTATTTAAAAGGGCCAAATAGCTCATCTGTGATTCACTCAAAGTACTCTGTAGAAATCACAGCACTCGCTGACACAGTGCTGATTCTTCATTTGGGGGCCAGGTTGTGCTGTTTTTCATTACTGCGTTCTTAAATATGTCTGCTGGGGGGGAGGGTTTGTCTTGTGTGGACTCTTTATTACAGTAACTTCCACAACTGTAAGCTATATAGTGAAGCAATATGCTGCAACATGCAGTCGGCGAGGCTTTTATCAACTCACTTCCCTCTCACTGGAAGTCCTCTGGGCTTGGAAATCTAGTCTCCTTCCTCAAGATGAAGAGGTAGGTGAAGGTTGGGAGTGAATGTGTGGGAGGAGGGAATAGCCTGCTGCTGCTCTAACCAGCAGGCCAGTGCCTTGAAGTGGAAATGAGTGAAGAAGAAAGGTGTGTGTGCGTTAAGTGTTTTCGCTTTTGTGTGAACGTGTGTGTGTGTGTGTGTGTGTGTGTGTGTGTGTGTGTGTGTGTGTGTGTGTGTGTTTGTTTCGCTGCCTTCTTGTGTGTGTCACTTTGTTACCTCGTGGCAGCGACGGTCTATTTTACTTCACCTGAAGTAGGCTCAAGACTCGGCCTTTGTCTTTGTCTCCCAGTCTGGAGATACTGAACCACGCACGCCGCTATCAGATATGTTGGATGCACACTGCTATCCATAAACATGATCTGCTTGGTATTCCTGTCTCGCCCCTTTTCCTTTGCGTTTTTGTCAGCTGTGGCCTCTGATGTTCTCGGTCTAATGTTTGTGTGAGAAACAGCTGCCAAGGGACTCCTCGTCTTTCTTCACAGCCCTCCTCCTCTTCCTCCTCTTCCTCCTCTTCCCTGCCAACAACTTTCATGCCACTCTGTGTGAACCCAGCCGTTTTCCAACCCAACATAAAATGTTGTACTCTGCAGTGACATTTCTGTGGCATTTCAGCAGGCTCTGTGGGAAAAGCTGGTGATTAGCTGTCAAGAAGTCGGTTATTAGTCGCACACACAAGCCTCAATTGTCAAGTGAACGATTTAATAGTGTCAGCCACACAGAGTATCGTTCTTATTTCAACATTCATTTGAAGAGGGCACCTCCTTGGTTGTGTTCAGCTGAGAGACGTTAGAAACTCACGGCCTCATTTAAGTGCGCAAACACATGTTTAAAGACGTCTTTTGAAAGCACACCGATGGAAAAGACAGACAGGTGAGGCAGGAGCAGACTTTGATCTGCTTGTCATTATCAGGCCCGTGGTGCATGCTCCACTTTTCATTCCCCCGTCTTCACCACCTATTTTCAGCCTTTTGATTAGCACAGATGCGTACGCGGTGTGTAGATAGTGTCGACGGAATACCAACTAGATGGCAGGCTTTCATTTCATTGTGTTTTAGTAAAAAGACATGGGGTGCTCAGGGCAAGTGGATGTGTGCGCCTCTGTGTTCATTCTGTTATCAAGAGTATCGATCTGTCCTTCACCGCTGAAGTTTCTCATGGGATATCCTGTATCCTCTCTTTCTGAGTTAGTTTTTGTGCTTCTGAGGGTCCATGAGTGCAACTTGCAGCCTCAATTAGTTTCCTGCTGACCTAAACTCTCTTCTCCCCGTGGAGCTCAGGCCTTTTCCTGCTTTATAAAACCTGCTTTCAGTCTTCACAGCTAAAAGCAGATTACCAGAGTAGTTTTATATTAACAATGGATTAAATGAGTATTTCCAAAAGGGGTTGCCTGTATTGACAATCGAAGAGAAATATAACCTGCCTCGGCAGCTGTCCTCATCTCTACAGAGCAATTCAGCATTTCTCAGCTAATTGTTTTGATTTTCCAGCTCGCAACTTAACCGTGAGGTTCACTCTCACTGTCTTCATCAGGCAGCTGTTGTCAGTGAAAATCTTACTGAAAGCTTTCTGCCCAGCAACAAACGACAGTTAGACAAAGTTAGCATCTAGCTGGTGAACACAGTGGAACATTTAGGAGACCAAAGCAAAGCCGAATATTAGACTTACATCTGCAAACATGATTCCAAATGAATGCTCATGTTGCATCATGTCTGCTGGACGCGTAAACTAGCTGTTTGCTAACATGAGTGCCGTATCAACTTCATAAGGTGATACTATGTCAATGTTGTGTGACCGTAAAGTCAATAAATGCAGGTTAAAAATGTATTCGAAGCAAATGAGAAGAACAAATCTGGTTCTCTATTTGTGTCACATTCTCTTTTGTTTCTGTTCGTGCTGCAGGTTTGGGAAAAACTAAGAGGAAGACGAGCGCCCGTGATGCTTCCCCAACGCCTAGCTCGGACACGGAGTACCCCTCCAATGGCAGCGGGGGAGGAGGAGGAGGAGGAGGAGGAGGAGGAGGAGGAGGAGGAGGAGGAGCTGCTGAGAGGATCTATGACCTCAACATCCCCGCCGTAGTCAAGTTTGCCTACACAGGAGAGAGAGAAGACGAGCTGACCCTCGTCAAGGGCTCCAGGGTCATCGTGATGGAGAAGTGCAGTGACGGCTGGTGGCGGGGCAGTCAGACGGGCCGCGTGGGCTGGTTCCCCTCCAATTATGTGCTGGAGGAGCTCGGTGGGGCTGACGACCGAGAGGAAGGAGATTCCTCGCAGGGCTACCAGGGAGGCTCTCAAGGGACTCTGTTGGCCAACGGGCGTGCCGGTGGCCGCGGCGCAGTGCTCCACTTGGTGCAAACACTCTACCCCTTCAGCTCTGTGACAGAGGAGGAGCTGAACTTTGAGAAGGGAGAGGTCATGGAGGTGGTGGAGAAGCCAGAGAACGACCCGGAGTGGTGGAGGTGTAAGAACTCGCGTGGCATGGTGGGCCTGGTGCCTAAAAACTATGTGGTGGTGCTGGACGAGCGGCCCGGCCCGCCCTCCTCTACGCCGGGCCTCCCGCAGAACCGCTCCGTGGCTCCAGCGCGCTCGGGGAAGTTCGCTGGGAGGGACTGGTACTACGGCAACGTCACCAGACACCAGGCCGAGTGCATACTCAACGAGAGAGGAGAGGAGGGCGACTTCCTGGTGCGAGACAGCGAGTCATCGGTGAGTCTGTGGGGTGAAGTCATGGCTGAGTTTCATTAAGAAGGCTGGGAGAAACTCAACAGAGGTAGAAGAGGACATTTAATAGATTTTAGTAGAAGGAAGATCTGCATTGGGAAATAAAGGTCTAAATTAAGGAATGTGAATTAGTTCCTGCATGACATGACATGTTATGGGCCCATTATTAAGAGCCAAAACCACGTGTCATAGTAACCTTTCAGAGCAGCTTTTAAGTGATTACATTTATGCTCAGAGCAGTATGAGCCAGTCAGACACGAGACTTTAACCTACATCCACCAAAAAACCTTACATTTTCTTAGAGAGTCTATTCTACAAAATCTTATAGAGTCTTAATCTTAAACAACAACGCAGGCATTGTTTTCACCTTGTGATTCTGTGTGTGAGTCATCCTCTAAACAAGTGATCCTGGAGACATCTACAGAAGCAGTTTGGAGGACTTTGGTTTATATTTGTATGTGGACAGTTTTTACGCAACTTTGCTAGAGGCAGTCAACTTTACATTTGTGTAGTTGAGATCAGAATGCCGGTTGAGTTCGAAGATGGGTGTGTTCTGGGCACGAAGGGAATGAAAATAGTGATAAAATGACAGAATATTAGCTGAAATGGAAGCAAAAAGAAACCAGGAAAGACAGCCTGCTGCTGGTTCAGTAGATGAGGTACAGTATATCAGTGCAGACAACGAGGTTGCATTGAAACAAAATCAATCCAAAATAAAAAAAAGTAGTTCAATATCCAATCATGTGTGCATTTGGAGCTGTAGGTTTATAAGAAAAAAGCAGCAGCTTCCAATAATATGCAAGACTACCCTTTTTCTGAAGTATACATATTAAATGAAATGGAAAAGTCATTAACAAACATGTGACACAAGGTGCTCACCTCTGTTCCGGTGCTTCAGCCATCCACAGTGTACTCCGTCTTAAAAAGTTCTGTTTACCTACTCAGAAAATAGCTTTATAAAGATAAATAAAAATAGCTTTCTGCTCCAAAACTCAACAGGGAACCTTGAAGAGATTCCTGATTCTCTCTTTAAGTTATAAATGTATTTTTAAGTAGCTGATATTTTAAGTTTTAGAGTAGGAGTAGTGACTGTTATTACTTTTTTTTTTTAAATCTTTTTTTGGTTTAAAATGTCACATGTTGCTGTTTGGGAAATGCTGGTCCAGATCTTTAAATGTGAGACTACACTGCCCCCTGCTGGAGTGAACTCAGTCTTAAAATGTCACTGCATGTGTTTTTTTTTCATTTCTGTCACTCTTTCATATTTCTAACCACATCAACAACTGTCTCCCTCTTTATTTGCAGCCCAATGATTTCTCTGTGTCTCTGAAGGCGGCCGGTAAGAATAAGCACTTTAAAGTGCAGCAGTCAGAGGGAGTGTTCTGTATCGGCCAGCGCAAGTTCAGCTCCATCGATGAACTAGTGGAGCACTACAAGAAGGCCCCCATCTTCACCAGCGAACATGGAGAGAAGCTGTACCTGGTCAAAGCGCTGTTGTGATTCACACATCCTCACACCTACACTGGATCACACACACACACACACACACACACACACACACACACTATACACATATAATTCTAATGCCACCCCCTAACTGTCTTAACTCAAGCCTTAGCTCTGGAGCCTCTTGCTGTGGCGTACGTACTACATCCAGTTTTTCTCTGTCGCCTTCCAGTGGTGATCAGGTGAAAGTCTTTCTAGCTCTCCAGCCGAGCCGTTAACACCAAGACGGCGAGTGCCGTGTCAGGAACTACCCGGCTACATGCATGTCCTTCATGTACGGCACATTGCATAATTATTTCTCTCTTCTGCTGGATGTGCTAACATGTGCAGTGACCACATCTGCTGCTAACAGAACGCCCGAGGCCTTGTTGGGGGTTGAGCTCTCCTTCTGATGTCATACATAATGTCCTTTACTACCACGCACATTGTAGGTTACACCATTGCTCTTAATCCACACAGAAAGAAAGACCTCTGAGGGACCGTACCTGTCAAATTGATGGCCATTGTTTTATTTTTTTCATTCATTTTAAAAAGAAATCCTTGTTCCTCAGTTAACTTTTTTTTTTTTTTTTTTAAGATAATTTAAATTCCTCTCCGGAGGTTTGAATCACTGTTCTCTCGTACAATGACTTCACAAAGTGACCAGAATCACTCTCTTGCCTTTTCCTCCTAATTTCCATCATTCCTTTCCATAATCTTCTCCCCATTTTGAATTTGTGTCTTCTGTCACCTTTACAAATTGTTTCTGTCTCCACAGTCTTTAGTAGTGATTGAGAATGAGCATACAATACTTCCTGTACTATTTCTAAAAGGCAGTGGGGGGGGAGCATTAATGCAATAGGGGAGACCTCTGATTTTCTGTAGAGATGAATGTTTATCAATGTAACCAAATGTGCCACCCTGTACCCATACTACTGGCTTCAGGTCTGCACTGCACTCACCATACTTGTCATTCATGTGTAGCTCTGTGCTCATGCTTTATATTGTGTCACATTAGACATGTTTCTGTTCTGTTCTCCAGTATGCGTCTGTGGCTGCGTGAAGATACTGACTGAAGAATAATAAAAAAAAACTTGGTAACAAGTTTGAGTAACTACACTTAATTTGCTCCAGCTCCTGCCAATGAATGCAGTTATCAAATAGAACCTCTTCTGGTGTAGTATTTGTCAAAGATAAGTATATCTTTGGGAATCTTGTAATTTCAGAGAATTTTGAGAAATGTAATTTTACACACAAACACACAATTATTTCTACACCATTAAGTGATCGACTGAGACCTAAATAATGGACTAAGAAGGGATGGCCCTGAGCTCTACACTGAAACTTCTCACATTATCATTCACAGGTCAACAAATAGTTTGGAAATACTTCATGATACTACTCATTCATGAAACCCGTCCTCTAAACTCCTCCCCAGGACAGCAATTGTCCAATCATAGCTTAGCAACTGCAAACTCAACGTGGCAGGTCTGTCTACAAGTCAGGCGTGACGTGTAGCCTGCAAGAATGCAGATAGACCCTTCTTCCTCCAAGGCCAAGGAGCCCACCATTAATTAGCTCGCTAGTTAGCTAATCAAATCTGCCAGCGACAGTAGTCATTTAAGATATTGAATGTTGCTGGCTAGAAATGAGACGCCTGGACAGGACGTCTGCCTCTGGCTGAAATCAAGGACACGCTGTTTCACAAATGACTACCAGTTTCGACTGGTAAACTGCTGTCAATAGCATTCTAAGCTGCATGTGTTGTGCATGACCTGGACTTTGAACAAGCGGAGCAACAGTAGCTATGGGAGCTGGGCTAAACAGTCAATTTATGATTCGAGTAATCCTTTACTGCAAGAAACCAAATATAGAAATCTGGTCTATAATGAAAGGAATATTCTAGTCCTACCAAACATTTTACTTGTCTATTTTCTTTTCTTTTGTGCATTTGTTTACCAATGGAAGTGTTGTTGATCATGGGGTCCTCAGCTTTTATATGATATATCTGAATGTTATTGAGCATTGTTATTTAATTCTTGTCTCCACTGTATGTATATATAAAAGAATAAGATGAGGTGCATATATGAATCGCTGAGATCAAACTATGGTACTGTATCACCGACAACGTGATAAGAATTTAAATACTTTTGTTCAATAAATTTTTTTGGAAAAATACTAAAATGACACATGTTGAAATGTGTGATTGGTTGTCCTCTTTACCATCCTGCTGGTTGTTGTGCCTCCCTCCTACCTGTAGTGGCACTCATTTGGAAGATACTTTTTCCTATGTTACAATGTTCATTCACCCTCTACACAAATGTGTGTCAGAGCAGGTATGAAGATAGGACCATCTTAAAGTACGCAGATGACTCTGTTATTGTTAGTCGGCTCCAGGACAATGAGACCAGCCACACGACTTTGTGAAGTAGTGTGAGGAGTCCTATCTTCCATTAAACATATCTAAAACTAAAGACATGATCATTGATTTTAGAAGACGAGCCCACACACATGAAGTCATATCCATTAAGGCTCAGACAGTGGAATGTGTACAATCTTACAAATATCTTGGGACAGTTATCGACTCAAAACTGAACTTTGAAGCAAACTGTGTAGCCGTGTCCAAAAAGGGGCTCCAGCGTTTGTTTTGTTTGAGGAAACTGTCCTATTTCCACATTAACAAAACCATGATGACCTAATTTTATCGTGCTTTTATTGTTTTTATTATTATTTATTGATTTTATCTTTTTCTTTGGTGTCATGGTTTAGAAACCTTTAAAGAACAGAAACTCTCTGTATCAAATTGTTGAATGGTCTAGCAGGCTGATTGGTGAGTCACAGCTTAACTTAGAGTCCCTGTACACCAGACAGTTACAACGGATAACCGGCTCCATTTCAAAGGACGACTCCCACCCTTTGCACAGGGAGTTTCAGCTTCTTCCTTCTAGAAGGAGGTATATGGTCCCACGGTGTAGAACAAAGCGGTATAAAAACAGCTTTGTTCCAGCAGCCATCACTCAGGTGAACAAATCATAGCAACAGTGCACAGATGCTGTAGAAGCAATGTTTGTGTACGTATTTATTTATTTAATGATTGACTGATTTGTAGCCTTGTATACTTTTATCATGTTTGTCTTGTTGTCTGTGTCGATTGTAATGTGTGTTGAGATGGATGCCTCGCTCTCTATTGCAAACCAAGTCTACCTACGGGTACAAATAAAAGTAACCTAAGCTATAGATGTTATTCGGATAAACAAGCATACCAGGAGCAATTTGGGGTTCAGTGTCTCACTCAAGGACTCCAGAGGTGGACAGAATGAGCCACAGATTGAATGATCAACTCTACATTTAATGGCTGACACACTCCATGACCTGAGCTACATCTGCCCAATATGTCATCAGGAAAGAGTCGGGCATGTCGTGCACAGCAGGAATTTACAGAATGCGGCTCATTGACTGCAGTTCATTGGATGCTGTTTATACCAACGTAACAAAAAACCCTCTTCCTTAAGTCCCTGGAGTCAACAAGCGATGAGTGGTTCTCAACAATGCTGAACACAGCACTTCTGGGGGTCCAGCAATCATCCCGCTACAAACAGAACTGCACTAGTGTCATAAAAAAGTCAGAGTATAGCATATTATAAAACATGTAATATGTGATATAATAATTATATAGTATGTCTTAAAAAGTCATTAAAGATTTAATAGTACAGTATGAAATGAAGACAATTCAAAAATGTCAAAGTACGTTATTAAAAAGGGATAAAAAAGTCCTAGTATATTATGTCATAAAAAAGTCATTGAAACTCATAGTATAGTATGTCGTAAAAAAATGATATTACAGTATGTCTTATAAAAATTATATTACTGTATGTCTTAAAAAATGATATTACTGTATGTCTTAAAAACGGGATTAAAAGTCTTATTTCAGTATGTCATTAAATAGTCATAGTATAGTATGACATTAAAAAGTCTTTAAAAGTCATAGTACAATATATATTTAAAAAAATCATAGTATAGTATGTCAAAAAAACAATAAAAAGTAGAGTATGTCATAAAAAGTCATAGTATAATACGTCATAAAAATAATAAAAACTCATATTTCAGTATTGTCATGAAAAAGTCATAGTATAGTATGTCGTTATAAAGTCATTAAAATTCATTAAAAATAGTACAATATGTCATTAAAAAACTCATATAGTATGTTGTTAAAAAGTCATAGTACAGTATTTCATAAAAGTCAGTCTAGTATGTCGTAAAGTCTTATTTCAAAATGTCATAAAAAGTCAGTATAGTATGTCATAAAGTCATTAAAAGTCATAGTACAATATGTCGTACAAAATCATAGTATAGTATCTCATTAGATAGGTCTTAAAAAGTCCTAGTATAGTATGTTATAAAAAAATAATAAAGAGTCATAGTATAGTATGTCACACCTCAGCAGTACTGTGGTTTATGTACTATATTTGAGAAATGTATCTTTTGGAAGACATTCAATTACTATTCAGTGTTTGGGAACAAACGACAGAAGGAAGTCCATCTGTCACGGCAACAATAACACAGGATAACATTATTTGATACTTTACTATTATACATTTGGGCGATTAAAAAGATGTATTTAACAATGGAGGTGAAAATATTTTGAGCTTGCAAAACTATCGTTTAAATGTTGGCTGCAGTACCCTAAAAATCCACACGATGGCAGTGTTAAGCTTCTTGCATTGTCACCTGACAACTGTCCACATTTTCAATATCCACATTACTGTTTGATTACCTGTTTGACCAGAACTGTTTCCAATGAACTCAGTTTAGAAACAAACACTTAAATACTTCATAAAAGAGTGTGTCAAGTCCGTTGTTTCTCCTTTGCAAATTTATTTTAGATGGGATCTGAATAAGAAAAAACTGCCACATGAGTCGTAACTTAACAATTGTTTCGTGTTATTAAAAGGGAAATGAATGGAAACCTCAACAAAGCAGCCAAACTGAAAGGGGAGGAGGCCAGGAGGGAGAGAGGCAGACCAGCTGACTGCTACAAGCTTAAAGGTTCTCCTTTTAACATTCAGAGCATCACGCGTCCACATGATGGGCTCCCACGCACACTTTACACTAATGGAAATAAGTGGCAATTATCTTGTCTTTTCCTTTACATTTATACATGCTGCATCTTCCCTCAATCCCAGGTAGCTTCTTTCTTCAGAGATAAGGTTTGAGTTGTTCTGTATTATTTACTTGTTATTAGCAAATCTCACTAAAGCACAGAAATGTATCCTGTCAGCGCTTTCTTGACACAAAAGGTTTCCAGAAGCAGGACTTCTGCACAGCCAAGCAGAAGCAGCGCTGCGCAGATGGACTGACTGAGTTTGTCTTCAAGAGAAAGTTCATCAGTCTCTCTTGTGTACATCCACACACAGGCAGCAGCAATGGTTGGTGTGGTCGGCAATGACATTTTATGAGCATTGGATTTGTTCCTCTTCAAGAAAGACTAAAAACATCCTTAAAACCCAGGAAGCCCGATGCTGACGACGCCACTGCGACCAACTCGGTCAGCTCACTAAAGACCTGATGGAGTTAGTACAGTACTACTCTAGTAGCTAACGTATCCTGACCGACAACTTACCTTCAGTTGAATAGACAGTCAGAAACAGGGGAAGAAATAATTCCCAAGTGTTTACTTTTTGGATTAAAGACACCTCTTTGATCTTTTAGGAAGCCATTTAGGTTGTTTTTAGGATGAAATAAAAAAAAATCTGATTGCGTAACAAATATTTGTCATTCCTTTATAAAATCTAAATTAATTAATAATGAATTAAATTTGAGGATTAAATGCACCTTTTACTCTTGTATGACTAACGTTTCGCAGATGAAAAAAAACAACTACACTGACCAGCTGTTTTAGGAATTTATTCATCTCTATTCCCCTAAATGAAACTATATATTTGGAAGCAATTTCAAACATTTATTTCTTCAGTAAGTTGCCTATAAGAAAAATAGAGAAAAACACCAACTCCATCACTGGAAAAGATCATCTGCACTTTGTGTGGAAGCTGACAGTCTGTGATGTTTGTAATGAAAGCACAGTAACGCTTCCTCTGACCCACAACAGAGAGACACGGCACGGATTCAAACGTTGCTCCCTCCCCTCTCTGTCGATGTACATCCACACAACAGTGAACCTGATAACGTTGCGCTTTGTCACTGAATATTGACACAATCTGTCTGGATAGACAATGTAAAAACCACCGGGTACAAACTTCTTTTCATCCGCTTTCAACCACACTTTCACTCCCCCTTCTGCTTTTTTCTCCTTTGAAGAAAAAAAAGGAAACAATCTAAGCAGCTCAAGGATAAAAGTGCTCACACTGAGCTCCTGACAACAGCGTCAATATATATATATATATATATATATATATATATATATATATATATATATATATATATATATCGTAGCAAAAGTAGTTAAGGAGCTTGAGGGCCAGTGTCTGTATAGATGTGTCCTTTCAATTTATATTACCTTGCTGGAAAACACAACATGTTAACAACACTTTAGGACATTTTTTACACATTGTGGCTAGAACATGTGATGTTATATATATATATATATATATGTACAAAGCAAATGAACATGACAGAAGTGAAAAGGGCTCCCTGAAGTACTTTGGAGAGAGGCAGGTGTAAAGAGGCAATATGTGAAAAACAAACATATCCGCCTTCCCTCTCTTCTTCTTATGCAGTCGTCATCCTGAGATCAGTCTGAGACAGAAGGACGAGGGACAGGACCACAAGCGTAATCTTCCATTGATCCGGTAAGATGAGACAGAAGATGATATTTGATGTTCTTCACACATGGATTTTCTTCTTTCTAGATACGTAGCCTGCACATATTTTTTTTTTTTTACAGAGCAGCTTTTCTCCTGAGATTATTATATTTCAGCATTACTTAGTATATAATGTTCTACATTTCTGATGATGTTCAGATGTTTGTCTCTTTATGCACCTGAATTCTCACACACACACACACACACACACACACACACACACACACACACACACACACACACACACACACCTCAGTATGAAGGACAAATTACTTTTTTCCAGGTCAAGCCTTTTGTGTTCTGTCTATTAGTTCCTGAAAGCATGCGTGCTCTCTACATGTCTGTGCTGCTCTATTTTCTTCTCCTGTCTCCGACAGGTATGTCAGCAGCTCATACACGCCATTACACATGAATGGATGTGACATTGTAATATGCATTCATTCTGAAATGATGGACAAGGTGTGAAATAATGTTCTCGCCTCTTTCTATCATTGCCCTCTTTGACAGGAGCAGAGGAGAGCGATGCCGGCGGCAGAAGAGGCGAGAGGGAGAGATGAAGCCTGCCCTACTGGGGCCTGTGGGCGTCAGACTTTTTCGGGTGGCTGGAGGAGCTGCGAGCCCGGGCAGCTCACGACGGGATGCAGCACCTGGCTCGTATACCTTCTGGGCTCACTTTCCCGTCGGCAGCGAGCTGGGCTACGATAGTCCAGAGTCTGACTCCCAACAGGGGGAGTGAGGCAGAAGAGAGACGGAGTAGAAGTCCTCTTTCACACTTGTTTAGATGTTTACTTGTAGACGTAATATAAGTGTCTTTTATTGATTGGTTGAAGAGGGATGCAGGGTCTCAAACAAAACATTAGGGTTCAATGGAAAGTCTAAGTTGAACATGTTTAGATTCCCACATCTTTAAGGCTTTCATTCTATTTTGATTTTGACTTTGGGATTTGTGTTTCGAGTGACGAGTGTTTGTGGGGACTTTGAGAGGCATCTGGGAAGCTGTGTGCAACACATTAAAATAAATCTGACTCGGATCAGAACACTCAGATTGTCAAGTCAAGTATGACGAGAAAGATAGAAGCTGAGACAAACAGACTGGTGTGAAAGAAGAAAAAGAGGAAATTGGAGGAAAGTTTAAGTTTTAGAGAAACAAATGTGTATCTCTGATCTGGGGCAACAAACAAACATATTGCAATGACAAATTATCTTAATTTCATGTTTTTGAGAGCCAACAGAAAAAAACTTTGCCTGAATCTGAGTCTCTTCTTTCCGTTGCCTTTTACTGAGCTTTGCAGCACACCAGCACTTCAAGAGCACTTCAAAATGAGTTGATGTCTGTTCTCTTCAGTGCCCAGTGTGAGTGTGTTTCTAAATTCTGCTCGAGTGTGAGAGCTGGAGAGAAAAAGGCTGTAAAGAGCCTCTAAAAAGAGGATGCAGCCACTTTTGTCAGAGCCTCATTGATTAAATGAGGATAGCAAAACTTTGAGAAACGTAATCATCCTCCGTCTGCATTCTTCAGCCTTCCACCTCTTTCTGTCTTTTGTCATGTGGCTCACTTCACCTACCTTCATTCAAGTACAATCGTCTGCCAGCTTCTGGGTTTCCTGCACTCCAGCTCAGCCTGTGAGAGACAGAGAGACCGTTTGTAGTTTTTGTAGTTCCAAACCAAACGCTTTCCCTCTGTGACACACACACACACACACACACACACACACACACACACACACACACACACACACACACACACACACACACACACAAACGTATTACAAGTTCAAGCCCCGTCGAGTGAGACTTTCTGAATGAAACCTCTATCAAGTAACAGTTTATCAATCAATGTCATAAAGGTTGTGATCCAGTTATTAAAGTGAGGCTATAACGTGTTGATCAACAGTCTTCCCTTTAAAAATGAAAAGTTGAATTTATAAGAAATAAAACACTCTCTTGCTCAATTTAATGCACTCAGCACTTTGCAACTACAGCGTTTCTTGGTGTGGTATGACCAGTAGCCCAGTTTGAATGGCGATGTGCACTTCGTCAGCTGAAATGTCGCACAGGAGGAAGTGGATAACAGTGGTATCTGCCTGGGCTAAAGGTTATTAAGTCATAACCCAAAAGGGAGGAGTAGCTGGAGCATTACATTGTAAAACAATTAGACTGAAATATTTTTAAAGTCACTCTGCATTCAGCTTCACCTAAAGCATCACTTTTTAAACTCGCTAAAGTAGTTACCTGATAAAAACAAACCAAAACCTGTTTAATATTCTTGGCTGGTAGACTCCCCCCCCCAACACACTCTTGCTGCCTTTATACATACAGTAGTCGGCTGAATGAATGCTATTTTAAACCAGAGCTAAGACATCCATAGATATTTCACTGTTGGCCACTGACTTAATGTTGAAATCAATTTTGCCACCGTCCAGATTACTCAGTTACTTCAGTGTGAAGTCAGAGAAGACTGCTGTAATAAATACCACAGAGACACCTGCAACATGCATACAAATCCAGAGTTTGTGAGACGGATAAATTGCAATCCTGAATCTTTTCCCAGAGCAAAAGTGCATGACAAACGACATTCAGGTAAATAGGAGCTCTGCTTTTTCTTCCTTCCCACTGCTGCTCATGCACTGCTGTACATATGGGAGATGGAAAAGTACCTTGGACACATTTATTTGAGAGCGGAAAATCTCCCAGCTGCAGCCTGTAGGCGAGGAGACAACATTCCACTCCCATAGACAAGTTTCAACTTGGAAAGTCTGGGTTGCCGCCCACTCTTCGCTCTGGATGTGCAGCAGTTTTACGAACAGTTGTTGCTTTCAATGTAAAGACTGAGCGGATACAAGATGGCATCCCAGCGGCTCTATTTGAGGGTAATGGGGCTGGCTGTATTGCTGACATTCATTGCTCTTAGAGGTGAGCTCAATCTTGCTCTTTTCTTCTGCTTTGCTTTTTTTAAAACAGATAAAAAGATCCTTGACTGCTGTTATTTAAGACAATGCTCGGTCTTAGAAAACATGAAAAGGAAAAAGCAGACACAGACAGTAAAGGGAAAATATGGACTCATTATAGCACGAAAGAACAAATTTAAAAGGCCATAAGCGTAGTTTTATCCAAATTACTTTTAATCAGTACAATTTACATTTCTGCTGCCCACTTTTCAAAGCATAACATACATTTGAATGTATTTCTATTCTTTAATGCCTTTAATTTATGGGAATTCCATCACAGTGTCGGCTTCTATTATTGTCTAAATTACACTGTTGTTATGTTTATTACTGAACTTTTTGTTCATGTGATAGGGACAGAGCATGCTAATGAACACTGGTAAAAAACACAAGATGTAAACAGGCCGGAGTTAGCAAGAATGCTAATTTCATCCATAAGTCCCCAGGCAGGAAAGATAAATAGAAACATTACAAATGACAATATAGAAATCGTCTACAGTAGCGGAGCAGAAGATATCCTACTCTACATCTCCCACGTCCGCCAGCGACAATGAATTGATTGGATGTACCTTGGTTCCTTCTCATTAAACGACGAACAATTACATTTTCATCTATAATGAAAATTTAGGACAAACTCATTTATGAATCTGGTTAATGGAAATGGGGAAACGTGAAGGATAAAACTACAGAGAATAATCAGAAAATGTGCAGCAGTGCCACCAGGATAATGAGAAAATAAGATGGAGAGTTTTGATGACCCATCTTTATACGAGCAGCCTTACACATCTTAACTGACAAAAACCTACAATTGACACCGAATGTGAACATTGTGACTGACGTTTACGACAGCTGATTTAATTGTGTTGCATTATTTATCAAGAGTCTAACTTACCGACATGAAGAATGGTGCTGCAGCTCATTAGCTCTGTTGAATCTCCTTTTACAGATGTATCCAGTAACAGCAGCTTGCTCAAGATCTTAAAGAAAAGAGATGGTAACATGTTTACAGTGTGATCATACTGCTGAGACAAAGATCAACTCCAGTACAAAAGATGTTTTGGAAAATGCCCTTTCATTCTTCTGCCTGGTTGTGCTTCCCTCCAGTGGCCGGAGCTGCTACTGCCCCCTCAAAGTCCTCTGTTGCCGTCTCCTCTTCTAAAGCCCAGGAGTTCCTGGCAAAGCTGAGCAGAACAAAGAGGAACCTTTGGGATCGCAGTAGACCAGACGTGCAGCAGTGGATCGCTCAGTTTATGTACATGGGATTTGATGAGCAGGTGGGTAGTGTCCGTTCCAGATTTCCTCTGAATTCCTGAAGCTTTTCTCACACGCACCAGTCAGAAACACAAACAACCATTATGTGATTCACTCTCATAAAGGCGGGGACTTTGTTGAGACAAAGCAGCAGAGGCAGAGATTTGAAGTAGTATGCGTAAAGCTCCAAATAGATCCTACACTTCCCATAATGCATGTTGTTTTGTTGGACCACGTACCCAGCATGTGATGTTTCTGAGGTCATTTGCAAGTGCAACAATGTAAATAAACTGAATATAGGCCCCAAAAAACATGTTTCTTAGTCAGTTTCTTGCTATAAGCAATGAGTAAAATAAATCAAATCTAAATATGTTCTGCTTAAGTTGAGGCACTTTATTTCATACGTCTTACTGTGCCGTTTCCTCTGTGCTCTTCTCCCTGGTGGGGGGGGCCTCAGATGGAAAAATGTGTCAAAGAATCAAGGAACATATATGAGGAGGAAAAATCATCAAGTCACTGAACTCACATTTGTGCCACACCGCTAGTATTCTAAATGTATTTGATTGTACTTCAGCATCTCTGTATTCAGTGACTAACCAACCATCAAAGTTAACGATATGTAATAATGTTAATGAGGGCTAAGTTTCCTATTATTGTCAGGAGGTGACGCTAATCTCCAGATTTTACATGAGTCTCTAAATCTAGACCTTTATACTGGTCCTTGCAAAATTAGAATGGTGTCACGATGATGTCATAACCCTTCCTTCTAGTATATACTGTATACTCCTCGGCACCTATTGGGATCTAGCAATATTTCAACCAAGATTTGTTGACACTTGTGGGGTTGTTTGCAGACGTTGCCGGAATTTTAAACTCTCAGGGCTCTTTAAACCTGGCTTAGACCACGCAAAAACAAACACAGATAAAGCGGACAATACATTTTGTAGCAATTTTGATCTTTATATTTCTTTACAAAAACGTGGAAAGCTGTTGTAAACTGTAATCTTGTCTTGATGTCTAAACTATGATCTTTTCAAAAGGCACATTCATCCCCACAATGTTGCCGTCTGAGTGACTGAATAAATACAAATGGCATTGGCAATACATGAATTCCCTCTTTCACATCCCCACTCAGAGACAGTTTTAGTTGTCTTTCAGGTCAGCAACTGTCATGTAGAACTCACCAGGGATAGCTCGGATTGGAGGAAACGGATAAAAAGATCAGAAAAAAAAAAAAAGGAGCAGAGTGCACAAAATTACCCCGTTACCGCCTCAGCTGACAGACTGCATTTTCTTTTCAGCCAGTGTAGCAGTGATTCTCACACAGCCCCATTCACGACACTTGTGTGCGCCACTTGCTGTGTAGCCCTTGAAAAGGCCAAAGCTGTGAAAGCAATGGCCTTTTCATGGTTTGTATTTTCTGCATATCTATTTGCCACAGCTGTGCCTTGTGAAGACACCTTATCGGCTGCCTTTGTCTTATTAGCGTCACATTTGTTGAGCCTGAGAAGTCTAACGAGTCACATCTGTGGCGTGTTTTCTTTGCTCCCCAGAGGCTGGAGACTGATCTGTCCTACTGGATGGACCAGGCTCGCTCCACTGACCAGGGGCGTCAGCACCACTATGATGAAAACGCCCCCATCGGCCCGCGGGACCCTAGTTCTTACAGACACGGCGCCAATGTCAACTACGACTACTACTGACTGTGATAGTCTGCTTAGCTGTCATTACCCACCGTACTGCACAGCTGCTCTGGAAGTATAACCAGTATAACCCAACGCTTTCTCTCCATCTCCAGCACCATCCCTGCATTAGTTATAGAGCAGAGGCGATGTTCAATGTGTGCTCTTTACATTTTTACAAGTAATGTTTTGAAAAATGAAATCTGATGTCTGACTCTTCTCTCATCATTAGATTATTTGCAAATAAAGATGTGGCTTCGTACTGCACAAGTCCTCTGCTTTTTCACTTCCACTAAACAACAATAGTAGAAATGTATCACACTCTCACACACACGCACAAATATTGCCTTCCCTAATTATATCATACGCAAATATATTGGAAATATTTTATTAAAATAGCATCTGAAATTGATAACGCACATCCTGACATGAGATTTCACAAATTAGAACACGATGAGATTCTGATAAACACGTAATGATGCTGTAAAAGTCTTTCTAGAGGGTTTGCCCGGTCCTGCTGCGTAAACAGCCAACAGCCACGCAACGTCCAGTGGAGGAACAAAGTCAGGCTGCTCTGTGTCTCTGGAGACAAAACATCCTGAAACTGATCAAAATAAACACAGAGCACTGATGCACAGTCTGAGCTGTTTTCAAGATTCTCACGTCTTCAATTTAAATAACAAAAGCACAAATTCACAACAAAAAAAAAGTAGGCTCCGTTTCAGATGTCTTGCCTCATATTTCCATCACCCAAGCTCCGGAATGGAAAGCCCTTTTCCCGCAGCGTAGCCAACGCAAGGCCACACAACACTTTTTAAAGAGGAAGCTTCTCAAATGAAAAAAAGACGCCACATCCAGGAGTGTATTTCAGAGAGTTGCTCAGCAAGGGTCCTCTGAGGAGTCTCATCATCCTTCTGTGTTTTGGGAGAGTCAGTGGTGGAAAACCTGACCTCAGTTGTGTCTGGGTCTTCCTTTCTTCATGCGGGCGGCTTTAGGTTTGGGGATGTACTGGTTGTTGGCCTGATGCTCGAGTTCCCTGCTGAAGTACTGGATAGTTTTGTTCAAGCCCTCCTCCAGGGGCACCTGTCCACACAAGACACAACACATACAATACATAAAGATACAAACAAACAAAGAAAAATGCTCAACAATGTGTTATACGCTATTTCTCATTTAGTAAGCCAATAATACTCTTTGTAAATTATGGAGTAATTGTCTATCTATTTTAAGACCTCATGTATCTGAGAGTTTGCCCCCCCAACTGTAAATTCATGCTAAAAAATCAATATACATTTCAGGGTATTAGAGTTTAATTCACAAATGATGGACTCAAAACCAATTACTTGTCATCTTCTGTAAAGAAATGCAATTTCAAAATATCAAATAGCCATCTATTATTCAGGTTTGTTACGCAGGGCACGTACAGACAACTATTCATGCTCACATTCACGGGGAATTTAGAGTTATCAATTAACCTAAGCTGCAGGTCTTTGGACTGTGTGAAGAACCCAGAGAGCCCAGAAAGAACCCGGAGAGAACCCGGAGAGAACCCAGGCTGTGAGGCGGCAGTGCTCGCCACTACACCACCGTGGAGGGACATCAAATATGTACAAAACTAAAAAAAACTTAAAGAAAATCTTCACTATTAGCATTAGATAAACACTGTTGAAAAAAAAAAAGAAAAAAAAGAAATGCTCATATTGAGATATGTTTAGTGGTTTTATAATTGTATGTAATGATAAGTATGGTTTTTAACTGTAGAATGTCCCACTCATAATTCCCTAACAATCAAAAATAAGGGATCTTTATCAAAGATGTTCATGTTATGGGTCATTTAAAAAAAAAATATATATTGATTTTTATAAACTTTAGTATTTGTAATGCCTCAGACTCAAAAAAATCGTGCATACACTCCACTTTATATACATCTAACTTATTATTAGGACTTTATTACAGTAAAATTAAATCTTTGAGTTTTTTTTTGTTTTTTTTAACTTTTTACTCGTGACGTTGAATACTAATATCAAGAGAATGTTGTAATAATGATTTCTGATATTAATCAACCTCTGTGATTTCAGTCATTGTAACTCTACCGTGCAACACCTATGAGCAGTCAGAGAATGAGGGACTGATCAGTTGTCGTTGCTGGTGGGTCAGATCTGCAGCATCGTTACACCCCGCGGGGCTATAAGCTGTGTTTCACTGTCTGCAGTTGCTTTGCAGGACATTGTGTGTGAAACGCGAGTCTGCCGTGTGACACACGTACCACCGGCTCCCAGCCGAGCATCATCTTGGCTTTTCGAATATCAGGTCTTCTTCTCTGTGGGTCATCCTGGGCCTCCGGAAGGAACTGGATCTGACTTCGGCTCACTGTGCGTGTAAGAAAGGGAGAGAGAGAGTGTAAGTGTGTGTGTGTGTGTGTGTGTGTGTGTGTGTGTGTGTGTGTGTGTGTGTGTGTGTGTGTGTGTGTGTGTGTGTGTGTGTGAGAGAGAGAGCAAGCACGTATGTTCAAGGACAGTTACACGTGTTACGACATGTTGTTATTCATCATATAACCTAAAACAAATATTGATTATGAGAGAGATGAGTCACGGCAGATTGATGCTTTTGTGCGTTGTTATGGCTTCATGTGGAGGTCATGTAACTCTGCTAGATGTAGTACTGGAGCTGCAACTTGTAAAAATGCAATTACTGGCTATGGAGACACCACATTACATCAGCACAGATACGAGCGCGTCGCTTGCTTATTCTCCTCCATGTTTCTGATTATACTAGCGATTACTCAGTGAAAAACAACAGACTGCAAATTGAAAAAATAAAAAAAGCCTCTTTCTTCTTCTCCTTTTTTTAATGCTGCTAGATTATATTTAGTCATTTAGCAAAGCCATTTCCAATGCAAACATTGGACACAGACATTGCTGTAAAAAAAAAAAGGTTTTAATGCACCACAAGCCGATTGCCATATAATAGGTAAGTAGCCAAGGCTTGAAAGGGAAAAGAGTGTTCAGAGACACACGGAGTGACAGCTATCCGGATCGATTGGACATCTTACCGACGAGACTTTTGATGAGACGAGCAAACTCCAATATGGTGTGCTCCTCTGGGTTCCCCTGCAAACACATCACATGAACTTTCATCACATCAGTGTCGACATGACAGAAACATAAAATGACTCATTTTTCAATTTCAATTTCAAACAGGGTATGATGAACTCACCAGATTGACTGGACTGCTGATGTTACTGTTCATCAGCAACACCAGGCCGTTCACCAGATCACTGGAGAGCAAATCAAACAGTCATTACAATGGATCCTCCTCTATTAAATGTCACTGGGTAGCGCTGCTATGTATGAAGGACCCTGCATGACCATGAAATTATTGTACATGTAAAGTCCTCGATTTCACACAATTCCTCAGCTGACTTGGAGCAACAATATTGCTTTTCCATTTAGCACATTATCATCGTGGAGCCAGCAGAGACATGGCAGCTCCAGCATGAGCTCTTTCTGGGATTTCTCAGTTTCTTCAGCACATCAAGCACAACAAAAGTCTTCCTTCAGTATTGCAAACTAAGAACCATGCAGTCTGTAGAGAAGTTTAAAGATGTTTTAGTATTACTATATCCAGTCATGACAGAGCATTAATAAAACCAGAATCAGTTGTATTTAAACAAACTACAACAAAATGAATAAATACTGATGATAAATATAACATGTAATTATAACCTAATGGAGAACATGCCTTTCTCCAATTTGTGGGACTACATGTTGACCACACAGATGTGCACACACAATTCATTAGCACAATTCTGTCAACATAGATTAGACTTCGACATTAGAAATTACACTCGAACAGAAATAATGAGGGGCGACCTCACCTACCGCTGGTGGGGGAACAGTGGATGCAGGGTTACTAAATATATCCCCCTCTAAACGCTGCACCACATCCACATCCTCCTTCAGTACAACACAAGAATACACCGTAACAAACTGAAGCCTCAAAAAAAGTGTGTGTGTGTGTGTGTGTGTGTGTGTGTGTGTGTGTGTGTGTGTGTGTGTGTGTGTGTGTGTGTGTGTGTGTGTGTGTGTGTGTGTGTATGTATGTATGTATGTATGTATGTATGTATGTATGTATATATATATATATATAAATACATTGGGCAAAGATCAGAAGGGGAGTAATGTTAAAATTGAAACAATGACCCCTGTCTGGCTTTATATTATCCTATTTCAGGATTTCATTTTGCGGATTCTTTCATATTGAAGCAGTTTGTTTGAGACAACAATATATCACTCACCTTACACTGCGTCTTGTCTTTCCACTACCACTATTGGGTTATATTGTACATAACGTAAACATGTGTACAGTATATACTATGTACATAAACGGTATATAGATACCGTGTTTTATACGAGTCTATTTATACTTACAATCAATCCTGTATTGTATAATGACAATAACGCTGAATCTTAAAACCTGAAACACACTGCATCCTTCACACCTTGTGTTTGGTAGCAAAAACAAACACAGAATCTCTACTTGGTAATTAAAGAAACTTACATTCAACTGTAACATTCAAAGTCTTTTTGTTATGTTTTCTTCTTACACATGAAGAAAGAAGAAGTGTTTGTATTTCACAACTAGCAATTACATGGAAGAATAAGAATGTCATTTCCTTTCAGCTCGACACTTCTCTCCTTGTCTTCATCTGGGACAGACATATACATTAAATCATAATCAAGGTTTCATATCACGCATAGCAAAAACAAAATCAATGTATCTGCATTAAGATCCTGCTCATTAATTTGAATCTCTCCCGAGTTTCCATCAATTCATTATGCATTTTCCTGGTTAAAAAAGCTTTCCACGCAACGTGTGAGTAATGAAGTCCCGTCAGCTTTCCTCAGAGTTTACTGGAGACCTTGGCATTTCCCTGTTTACTCAATGCAAAAGTCATACAGGGCGGCGACTTTATGCTTCAAAGAGATCGGAGCGTGTCTCTGATTTCTCTTCTTTAAACTGATCAAATGAATCACTTTCTCACCTGCACACAAAGCAACACTACCCCTGTAACCTGCCACACACTGCTTTCTGGTGGAGAGACACACACATAATGGTATTTAATAATAAGCTTCAAAGTCCAATTTGATTTTCTCTTCCACTAGTCCACGTAAACATCGGCATCCACACTCTGATATACTTTAAACACCAGAAGAAAATAATCATTCTGTATTTACTGTGGTCTGTCTCAGTGGAGAGAAAAATAACACTAAATATACCGTATAATTGGTATTGAACCTTCAATTGCAATCATTTATGAATTATATAATTTATATATTTTCATATTGTTTCCTAATTGGTGGGTAGAGAGTAAGGGATTCTCCAGAACAAATACTTCAGTACAAATTGAGGAGAAGTACGATGTATTTCAGAGAAAAAACTAAACCGG